>NC_092807.1:45840539-46167708 GCF_040954645.1 Diabrotica undecimpunctata | reverse complement strand
CTCTGGTTATCATGACTATGTTATAAGGTGGTATGTCACAATGTTCAAATTTATATACTTTTTAAGTACAGTTATCGTCACTATTTCAAAACAAATCTTCAACATGATTATTATACGTGAACTGTAAACTTTCTATTTCAATGATATCTAGTTAAAATTTCGAAAGAAAGCAGTAAATTTTTCATCTTCTTCTTCTTCGTCTATCCATTCACGTCCACATCTGAACATAAGCCTCTTCAAGTCTTCCTTTCCATTGTTTTTTATTGTACGCTACTTGTAGCCAATTTTTCCCGGCAGTCCTTTTCAGATCATCTGTCCATCTCATAGGAGGTCTGCCTCTGGGTCTTTTGTGTTGGTATGGTCTCCAGGTTAAAATTGATCTGTGCCATTTGTTTAGATCGCTCCTAGCTACATGTCCAGCGTATTCCCATTTCAACTTTAATGATTTTTGCACCACATCGGTGACTTTGGTTTTCTGTCTTATCCATGTGTTTGTTTTCTTGTCCTTAAGTGATATACCTAGCATTGCTCTTTCCATCGCGTGTTGAGTGACTAAGTATATTCATATTCTTTTTTGTGATTGTCCATGTTTGTGCCGCATAAGTTAATATCGGAATAATGCATGAATCAAAAACTTTAGATCTAAGATGTAATTGAATTTGTTGATTTCTGAGTATATAGTTCAGTTTACCGAATGCTGCCCAAGCTAACTTTCTTCTTCTTTTATTTCTTCAGTTTGAATTTCCCTATTTAGTATTATTTTTTGTCCTAAGTATATATATTCTTCAACTTTTTCTATAACTTTATCGTTTATTATTGTCACGGTGTCTTCGGAGTGCATGACTTTTGTTTTGTTTAACTTCATTTTCAGTCCTATTTTAGAAGATTCGGTATGTAGTTCTAAAAGCATGGTTTGCATTTCTTGTAGGTCAGTAGCTATCAGGATTATGTCATCTGCAAATCGTAGATTACTGAGGTAGCGGCCATTAATGTTTATTCCCTTATATTTCCAATTTAGGTTTTTAAAACGTCCTCCAAATTTTTTCATAACTGTACTTAAATGAATACATGTCATAACTTACTTGGTAACCTGTCTAAAATTTGGTATTGTGTAATAATTTTTGAACTTAGGTACAAAATAATTACGTCAAATGATTAACTATCCATAAATCTGTATTTTAGGCAAACGTCCATTATCCATAGTGCCGTAATTTTTAAATTAACTGTACCTAAAGATAAAATTACAATTAAAATCTAAAAACTGGGGATTTTGTTGATATTGCAGTAACAACTTGTCATTTGGTAGTGAGAAATTAGTTCGGCTGTCACTCAATAGATGGGACAACAAATTCACGTGTTATTTAATAGAAGGCGCGTTTGCCGAATTAAGGAAAAATCTGCAAAACATTGAAAACGAGTTTTGTGTTCATGCAGTAACTATGGAAATACGAATCACGTGGTTTTGTTTAGCAAAGCGGCCCTCCCAGTAAACAATTTGGCTTTGTTTGACCTGTAATCATGAATGTATAACATCGCAGTGTCTTAACAATACAATTATACCATTTTTATCCTTAGCAACGTGACGTTATATAATCATGGTTGAAAGTCAAACAAGGCCCAAAATATCTCGAAATGTTTTCTGGAGGATTACACTGGTTTTTACATAGTACATAGCTCTAGCTCTAGCATATCATTTTAAAAGCAATTCCAGTTTTATTTACTTTCTGACAAATTTAATATTTATAGACAAAACAATATTATGTAATCATCGATTAAGTTTTGTCAGTACATTTAAATATTTCCGTAAGTGAAAAAAATTATTGAAATTTACTTGAGTAATACATACTTAATTAGAAAGAAAATGTGAAATTTTCTGGGGAAAAAATTTCTCTTGTTGACATTCGATATGAAAAAATTGTAGTGGCGCTGTGTTTTAACTGACTTACATATTTAGATTTCTAGAAATACTGTTCTCATAAATAAATAGTAACTCAATCTTCATTCATCTGAGAATTAGCATTATCCTTTTTTTGATCATTATTTTCTTGTATTTCAAACAATTGCAAATTTCTTTATCAGTTTGAAATAAATATTTTTAAGCAGAAAACGAATTAAGAATTGCCGTCTCAATGCTGTCTAAATACAATAAGTAATAAAATATTTCCAAATGAATGAACGTTTGGATCTACTAGTGAGAATTTACCCTTAACCATTATCAAAAAGCCCTTTTTTGTTGAAGTACCATGGTCATCAAATTATTATAAAAAGGAACTTGTTATTGATTCGAAAGATTAGTAAAATTTTGTTTATATTACATTAGCTTTTCCTATTCTCATAAGTTTATACAGAAAAAAGAATGAAGAAAAATACGTTTATTTTTATTAAATTTTAATTTGAAAAATCAGTATTAGAAATTAATTAAAAATGTGGATATAGTTGGATAAATACACTTTTTAGTGTTTACATTTATTTTCAATACTACGACTTATTAAAAAATAATTAGTCGATCAATATTAGGAAACAAGACTGGCATACACAATTTAAAACGTTTTTAAATATAAAAAAGAACACTCAAAACTAAAAAACTAACGTACCCTCAAAGATATGTGCAGAAAACTGGAAGCATTTGAGATGTGGCTATATCGGCGAATGCTTAAGATCCCGTGGACTGACCGAGTCACACATGAGGAGGTCCTCAGAAGAATGAATAAGAACCGAGAGGTACTGACCACCATCAAATCTCGAAAGTTCTTCGGACATATTATGCGAAATAAATCCAGATATGCTCTCCTTCAAGCCATCCTGCAAGGAAAAAGATTTGGAAAACGAGGTCCAGGAAGGAGAAGAACATCTTGGTTAAATAACCTCGGAATCTGGTTCAATACAACATCTGTGCAGCTTTTCCGCGCTGCTGCAGATAAGATAAAGATTGGCATGATGATCGCCAACATCCGTAACGGATAGGCACATCAAGAAGAAGAAGAACTTCAAAGGTAAATAAACAAGAACACGATACAAAAATTATATCGAATGATCCAATCCAATCATCCAATCCGGAAATTAGAATTTGTGAAACTTCAACTAATATCAACTTACATTGAAGAATACTGCCGATTGAGAGCGAACTGTACCGATCGTAAGTTCCAGTATTTGGCATCGCTAGCAACATTGTCGCTTTTCAGATAATTAAATTTCGGGAAAATTAAAATATTAGAATATGATGTACGTGCTGCCATCTACTCAACCCCCTTTTGACAATGTCTTTTGTAAATTATTTTGGTCCTGCAATGGCAACTTATATAGAATAAGAAATAAAGAAGTTCTAAAAGTAGCCCTAGATGGTTGTAGCATGCGATATATTGTAGGAAAGTGGTTCTGACCAACAGGAGACGAAGTTCTTTCTGAAAGAGGTGTACCACATTACTGGATGTACACTATCTATTATCTCCGCCTTTTTCGGAAAAGTCCAAGCTCCAAAGCTCGACAGGCGATTTACCTCGAATGCATGGCACACCCAGGTTAACCCCCATAACCCCCCCAAGGCCCTATTCCGACCCTGTTATCACACATTTTAAGCAAACAATGTTCATTCTAATTAACTTGTTTTAATCGTAAGCGTGTCCAGAGTGTTTGCTGTCTTAGAAATGTTGAATAGTAACTTTGGAAATAGAAAACTGCGTTTTCGATGTAGCCCTTTGCCCACTTACGTATGTTGCACAAGTTCTTCGAGTTAATCTGACAAAACATCAGGAGACTGGGCGATTTTCACTGATGTCGTTGGTAACTTTTCTTTTTAGGATATTTCGCATAGTATGAATTAATAATAATTAATTATAATTAAATCGGAGCCTTGCTAGAAAATCCTTTGGTAAAAGATTCTGTATTGGAGTAAAACGATACGGATACAGATTTTCTGTCCGTATTATTCTTGACACCGTAGATTTGCTTAAACCAGTGGCCGCAGAAACAAGCCTTGTACTGGTTTCTGGATCTTCTGCAACACGTACAACAATTTCATCCTCCATATCCGCATCAATTACTATCGGTCTTAAAGCATTCCTGTTTTTGGGATGAAATGACCCTGTTTCGCCTAATCTGTCGAACAATGATCTAATAGTTTTATGGTTTGGTTGCCTTCTATTGGGATAAAGTTCGAAATAGCGTTGAGCTGCTTTACGAGAACAAAAATTTTCCTGGGCATACAAACAGATCATATCGCGCATTCCTACATTAGAAAATTTACTATGACGTGGCATTTTACCTTTATCTTAAGTGGCTTATAAAAAACTTAAAAGCACTTTGACAAATAATGACTCGCACTGCACTTTGACAACTAATAATAGATAAATTCGTAGTTACGTCTTGACGTTGCCATTAAGTTCACAGCATACCTAGGTACCTGCTTGTTTTGCGAAAAATTAAATACAGACATGCGTATGATTACCAAAATACGTTTATTTCGAAGAAGGTGTAGTGTTTTGATTTGAAACAAGAACACCTTGTATGTGTAAAATTGAATGTTATTTCATGTTTTTTTCCTAGAATATTTATACGGGGCGGACAAAAAAATTATGGCCACATTAATGAACCAATGTTATAGTGGGTGGCGCCACCTAGTGTCAATGGTAAAACTAATATCATTTTCATATTAAGCATACTAAATAATAGCAAGATACCAAATTTCACTTAAATTCGGTTGAATAGTTTTCAATATATCCCTAAAAATAATATAAAAAATATTAATAAATCACCCTATCGAACGAAAACTAGCAACGTTTTGCTTAAGCAATTTGAACTCAAACGCTTTATTTTGATGTCAGCTATCACCCATTAGCTAATGTCCAATTAATTATGGGACACTCTGTATACATACACTTCACATTTACAAACAATACATATTATATCTAAAATATATACACAATTACGGTGAGTTAGAACACTTGTGTATAAATCAAGTCTAATGGTTTTTTTACCCTTTAGTCTTTGAGTTTGCGGACTGTTAATAAGCAAGTTTAGTTTCAGGGCATTCGGATGGTTTTCTAGAAGTTTTAGGTACCGATCACTTCACTGATCGTAGATATTTCTCGTTCACAATAAATATCTTTGTTTGAAACGATCCATGGAGCGTCTGTTATAGAGCGCAACACTTTGGATTGAAAATCTTTCCATTATGGGATAAGTTGGATTTTGCTGCTGCACCCCATACCTGGATCCCAAAGGTCCAGACCGATTTGAGTATTGTATTGTCTACCAACAGTGTGTTAGGAATATTCTGCCCAGTATCCAATGTTTACGAAATTTTAAGATCAACTGTTGGCGCTTTTTCCACAATGGGTTCTTCATGTTGAAGTTGTGTCCATGTGCATTCCAAGGTATTTAACGCTTTCAGATCGTGGAATTGCTTTGTTATTTATTTCTATACTAGGCGATATTTTGCGACATTTTATAAACATGATAAATGATGCAATCTCTTATTCCACTTTTCAATGTTCCTAATATACCTTTGGAGAGATTCGAAAGCTGTTGCAGAATTCTTATCTGTGACTAACGTAGCAGTATCGTCTGCGAATGTTGTAGTGGTTACATTTTCGTTTTGTTGGTATTTCGTGCGTAAATATCAAATATAGTATAGAAAACTACTTTGAGGAATTTCAGATCGTGTAGGGTAGATTTTTGATGTTTCTGATTCATACTTAAGGCTGTTTTAGCAGTTGAAGCACACTGCGATTTGAAATAGGCGTATCACTTACTTTTATACACTGCTTACGCCAGACAGCTTGTATCGATCTTTACTCAGTGGCGCCGGCGGACGGGTAGTTTAATGACAACAAATGCATTATTCTCCATTCAAATTAGTTTTGTCGGGAATACCTTTTTAGATTAATTATCGTAGATAATGTTTTAAAAAGAATTATCACATTTTTAATGTATATGTATTAATACATTTTTTAATTTATAATCTATAGTATTGAATAAAAATTTGTGAAACGTGACTGCAAAAAACAGTCGGAATGAGGAGTCTTGCCTCATTCACTTTTGAACGATTCAGTTTTTATAACTAAGAAGCACACCAATTCTCACCCACTTATTCTACCTAGTATCTAATAAATAGCCCTGTTCATCCTTCATCCCCACCTTTTACCCCCTTCCTTTACGCAATTACAAATTTTTCTAGAAAAGCATACATTCCAGCAAGTACCTATACACCAGGAAATGACCGTTTTTAGAGTGTAATTTTCCTCTTCACGACAGTGTTGCAGTTTAACAACTGTCTCTAAACATCTGTAATATATTAACAGACTTTTTGGTAGTTTATATACACAAGATTATGTGTATAAAAACACACTTGTTTTATAACAAGTAACATATACAAGATTATGTGTATAAAAACACAGCTGATTTAAAAATAAAATTTTACAAGACGAGCCATCTGCGAAATAATCCAGACGTGTGTTTGAGATAAGTGACGAGTTCCATATGCCAAAGGGGACAGTCGAGTTTTATCTCAAAAACGACACAGATGTGTATTTGGGTTAAGGTTACCTTATACACTTTGTTTTGGTATTGTGAAAAGACAGTTCCCGGCGGAGGAATGTGCTAGTGCTTCCACATGTTGCATGGTAAAGTACATATACACAATATTTTATATACACCATAATCTTGCTGCATCATCATTAAGTACCGTTTACTTGGTAGATACATTTCATATTTGTTTGTTTAGAACTTTATCTTAGTTTGCGCCGCGATTGAACATTGTCAATTAAGAACATTTTGAATTTGTTTTGTTTCATTTACGGTATTCTATATTTGTATTTTGTTAACACTGATTGTAGTTTATGTGTGTTTTTGTATTAATAATTGTATCAATTATTTGTATGCACCACATTATTAATTTGTCTTTATAATGTTGACATTTATATATTCATATTTTTATTGTTTTTTTTTTATATTATTTCTCTTTATAACGTGGTATATACACGAAATTATATTACTGCTTTCGGTCGGTAGTTTTTTTAGAATCGACATTTTTTTGTTTGTCTTGTAGTTGTTAAATACTTTGTCGCTTTGTTTGAGCCATAAGTGTTCTATCATTAAAATGGTTGTCTTTTGGTGTCGTTTCGTATTAACTAATATTTAAGTTAGTAGATATTTTTGTTTAGTTATAATTGTATGATTGTTTATGTATATTTATGTTTGAATTTACTTCTTTTTAAAATAGAGGTGCATATAGTCCTCTGACGTTCATTTTGTTCTATTTTAATATTATTACCAAACGCGAAAGGGAGAAACCAGCGGGGTCTAGATTGAATATAGACATTCTTCTTCCTTTCTGATGACCTCAATTGTTATATAGAGGTCATCGTATGTGCAGAACGCAACAGACAGATTTGCTTAAAAATTTGGATTTAGGTTCCTCTTATCCTCTACTTCACTTTTGGACTTAAGCTCAGGTTGCTTTTACTTGGAGGGTAAAAGCATCCCTTCTAGCATGTGAAAACATACCTACGTTCAAAAGTAATTCTAAGCATCTTTTGTTCTATACACTTTTTTCATTAAGTCCATACTTTTTGAGTTATTTGCGAGTAAAAATGTTTATTTTTCAGAAAAAACTACACATTTTCAGAAGATTTTTCACAAATAACTCAAAAAGTAATTATTTTATAGAAAAAATAGAAAATAGCAAAAATATTACTTAGAAAAAACCAAAAAGAAAAATGGTGTTTTGATAAGTCTGTAGATCCAGTAGAAGCAGAGTTGTAGCTCATGAAATGTGGGTTCTTATTTGTCAAATTACAAATCGAATATTTCAACGTGAAACAATCAAGAAATAAAGCACTTTTCGAGGAAAACTCATCAAAACTGTTTCAAAAAACATCAAAAGTATTTAAAAAAAAGCTTTATTTTTGTTTAAAAAAAAATTAGCATCAAAACTAAGCGAGTTACGCTCAAAATAAAGTTGGTCCCTTTTTTTGGTAAAAAAATCGTGAAAATCATCCCCCAATTAGCACCCCAATGAAATGAATCGTTACCGCTTTACAATTTACTTTATTTATGTATTGTATGATCTGTAAGTTTAACTGATTCAAAGGGCATATTTAAAAAAATTGGTTTTAAAGTAAAAAAAATATTTGAAATTTTGAAAAAAAAATGCCTTTTTTTTTCAAATAAATTAAAACGTATTAGTGATACGAAAAATCTCGAGGAGTGAAAAACTACAGGATTTGCTGTTCTGAACATTATGGTTTTTTGTTTTTCTGTATGACAAACATTGGTTAAGATACTGCTGTTCAAAGTTTGCATAAACCCGTGATCAGTGACTCGTTCAAGCCCTTTCAAGTACAACCCTATTAAATATAAGGGTTTAAAAAAATTAATTTAAATGATCTAATTGCCCTTAAAAAATCTACAAAATTGTTTTTTAAGTACTTCATCGCTTAAAAGCTAACCGAGTTAAAAGTAAAAACCAATCACATACTTTAGGAGCATTGTAAGATACACATAATGTGCTATAAAGGCACAGATATACTTTCACACATCCCTACAAACTAATAAGGCGTGTTTTAAGTTAAATATTTTGATTAAACAAATAATGTATTTATAGTTTCAATGAAAAAAAAATACTACAGCTATTCGAATTTCTTAGCAAAAGGTGGTTTTTATAAGGGTGTAAATAATGCGGTAAAAAATTAAAACAGTAAATTATTCTAAACTTAATGTCACTGGATAATTAAATAATTATAAATTCACTTGAATTTACAATGATGATGTTTTTCTAACAAGGGTAGTTTTCACCCCTAAAAAATAAAAACCACCAACGGCACAAGTCGAATTTTGAAGGTCGGTGGGTAAGTAAAACCTAAATCCAAATTTCCATGCAAATTAGTGGACAAGGTATTCAATGACATTGTTTTAATTATAACTATTTTAGGGGGTGAGATTTAAAGGTAATAAAATCTTAAATTATGTTGTTCATTATTAAAAGATGATTTCAATAAATTACCAGCTTTAAATATACAATTTGTTTCTAATGGGGTAGATTTCACCCCTAAAAAATGAAAAGCAACCAACGCCTCAAGTCCAAAAGTGAAGTGGAGGGTAAGTAGAACCTAAATCCAAATTTTCATGTAATTCGGTGGTGACACGGAATTTTAAACAGTATCGCCGTATTTCACGTTCATTTACTGGCCTACCATTAATTATCGTGCTGATGATTAAATCTGCTACTGGTACAATCGTCAATAGCCCAATCCCACAGCTTAAAGCAGTGGTTCCCAACCTTTTTCCCATGATCGCCCCCTTAGACAGGTTTCACCAGTTATGAATACTACAATCGCCCCCCCCCCCCCACCCAATTAAATTGAAACAAATAATGAATCTATACAAAAGGTAAGTATCCATATTTATTTATTTTTACATTTCGTAAAATGATAAATGGTTATATGTGTGTAAAAGAATTGTTAATGGCTTCCTTGGGCCTGGTGTCCCTCACATAATTTCTTTATGTCTGGCTCAATGTTGGTTAGTAACAACCTCAAATCCCCTCTTTCTATTATGTCGAGCCTATTTCTTTGTCTGTTTTTCAATATACACACAGAACTAAAACCTTTCTCCACTAGATATGTTGTGGGGAATGCCAATAATAATAATTTGATTGCATTCCACAAGATTGGATACACTTCTTTTATCCGCGGCCAAGATCTTTCGTACCCACACTCCCGAAACAAACTTTCAATTTCAACATCATGTCTCAAATCAATCAAGTTTTCTTAAAGAGAAGAACATACTGTTGTAACTTCCACGCTGAAAGGATTGATAAACCAAGTTGGCACTTTCAGACTAGTCAAATCTTGGGAATCGGGACTGCAGATCTTGCATATTTTCTTCTCTCTCTTCTCTGCATATTTTCTTCAAAAATAGATAGTTTGTCAATGAATGCTCCGACTACTCCCTTCGCTTTGGCCATATTATGTTCTTCCCCTGTAGTTGCAGGTTCATTTCATTTAATTTTGAAAAATATCTGATAAGTAAGCGATGTCATTTCGCTTGTCTTGTAGTTCTGTACTCAGTGTTGGGTCAGTATTATTAAGAAATTCAATAACATTCATAACACTGAAGAACCGCCTTAAGCAATTGTCTTTAGAAAGCCAGCGGACTTCCGTATGTAGTAGCAATGTATTAAATATCTCATCATTTTCTTCACAAAGTATACGAAATATTCGATCATTCTTTGGTTTTGCTTTAATTTGATTTACCGCATCTATGACAAGTCGAAGAGAATCGTGCAACCTCCCACTCAAATTCTTGACAGCCAAATGCTCTCTGTGAATGATGCAGTGAACACACAAAATTCCAGGTACTGCTTGTTTCAGATGTGCAATAAATCCCCAATGGCGTCCTGTCATTGTTGCTGCACCGTCAGTAGCACAGGCGATCATATTTAATAAGGGAATCTCTTTTTCCTCAAAAAATCTCTTAATGACCTCAAATATGGAAGATCTTTTGTATCAGTAATCAGACTTCTAACAAATAGCATTTCTTGGCCATTTCTCCATTGTCGTCAATGAATCGGACATATTGGAGCAAAGCTGTGCTGTCACTCAGGGTACTCTCGTCAAGTTGCACAGTAAACTCTCTGCTTTTCAATTTGTTGCAGAGAACATCTTCGACATTCGCTCCCATTTCATCAATCCTTCTGGAGACAGTATTATTGCTGAGAGGAACTGCATCTGTTACTTGGCTGGCCTGACTGGGTCCCAACATAATATCAACTATCTCGTTGACAGCTGGAAGGATGAGTTCTTCTCCAATTGTGTGCGGCTTGCCACTTTTTGCTATTAAGAATGATACCTTGTAGGAAGCAATTAAACCCTTGTCGTTTTTCTTGGTAGCTTTTGCAACCAATGACCCAACAGTAACTCGCCTTTCATACTTTGCCTTGAGCTCCTGTAAAGTTTAATTTAATTTTTACATTGCTATACTTTTGACGTAAAAGGTGCGTTTAAACGGGGTAAAAATTTAAAAAATAGGCTCCTAGATACGTAAGTCTGTAAACTATTCAATGATTGTAACTGTACATGGAAAAAAATACATCCTACAAACAAAAGACTTTTACTCACCGCAAAATATTGGACGGGTCTGTCTGACTTATCTGAATGAATCCTCTTCAAGTGATCCATAAGACGAGGCGGCTTCATGGATTCGTTTGACAAAGATTTTGCACAAATGAGACACAATGGTAGATTCTTATTCCCTGGCAATTCAATGAATTCATATTTCAAATACTCCGTTGAGTACTGCCGGCACTTTTTTTTAGGTGCTGACATTTTGAGAGCAAAACAAAAGAGTAATTAATTACAACTTGCATATTGAGAAGGCAAAGAATAAAAACACTATCTCGCAATTCTCAATAAATAATTATATTGCCACGCGTCGACGTCTCTGTCCGAATTCTAACATTGTGACTAATAATGATTCTAATATTGTGACGCCTCGTGTTCGATAAGATCTGTGACTAGACGAGATGTTTGTGTTATTATTACCTGCATTGGTATACATATATTTACTTTTTATTATGCTATGGATATCCGATCGAAAGTATTGTATTTTTTCTCTATTCTTATTTTTCTCAATTACCCATTTCTCGTTTTCCGGATGCTAAACGCCTCCCTTATCGCCCCCTTTTCTCTGTTGCCCCCCATATGGCCCCCTTCGCTCTATCGCCCCCCTGAATATCTCAAATCGCCCCCCGGGGGGCGATCGCCCCCAGGTTGGGAATCACTGGCTTAAAGGACCTTTATCGAGACCGGATTATAGCAGGTACCAACAGCGCAATCATCCCCTGTCCATAAACCAATAAAAAACCAACTAAATAAAAAAATAAATTTTATTTCAATTAATTTTAATTATCACTTAAACTTTTTGTACGTAACTAATGATTTTATTCTCCTATTTTCGTTTAAAGTGTGTTATAAAAAACCATCATCACGTTAAGTAAATACCGTCTGATTAGCATAGCAGGTAATTTCATGGAGCAAACAATAAATTGGCAACATTGTAAGTAAAATTGAGATAGTATGTTATACCGGACTTTGTCCAAATATCTGGTACCAAAACCACCAACTGGTACGAAATTCGAGCTAAAGAGAAAGGAGAGAACCTCGTTAAGTATTTATAAGTGACATAAAAAAATTATAGCAAATAATAAAATTAAATAAGATATTTTAGAGTTTTTCGTTACACTATTTTTATCGGTCCTTTTGATATCACAATTACTCTGATTATATGTTTATTAATCCAGATAAAATCAAAAAACAGCAAAAATACTATTTAATTCTTGTTGACAACCGTTAATCAGTCTGTTCGCAAAATACCCATAATTTATGAATATTTATGATAGGAATGAGTCACACACAACAATGAAAACACAGGTTAATCGGCGAATAAGCAGAGTAGTAACCAGTATTTTCGGAAAAGATGCAACACAAACGACCTTTACTTAGCGAAATACTATTTTTAATTTTAATTAGATATTACGTATCAAATAATAAAATTGACATGAACCACATGAACAAGATTTGAACTTCAATAAAAAGATATTTTAAAAATATATTAATAAGACCGTCTGTATTTTTAATTAAATATTAGCTATAGCTCTCTCTAGGGGAGGGGGATTCACTCATCCCAGCAAGCTGATGAAAATGATTGAGTTCTGGAGGAATCTGACCATTTTACCGACCTATTATAGATGACGTGGTATGTTGTATCCTGGACGATTTCTCACAAATAGGTATATGACGTATCTCTAGAAGGCTCTTCGGAACGACACTATAGAGCGTTTCACGTTAAGAAAATAACATTGCGGAGATAGGGCAATGTATTTCTTATGGACGATAGAAGCGCAGCGATGCCACGATGAACACAAGCACGATTCAGGCTTGTATAATTTGTATTTTCGTTTTCACAGACATGAATTAATATAATGTTTTTTAACGTAATTGACCAAAAATGCCCAATCGAAACAAGAGATGAAAAGTAGGGAAAATGATTTTAATTAAATAAATAGTATTTACAAAAGATAATTTTATTTTATCTTATTTTAATTATAGTAACGACAGTTTATTTGTTTTTCGGTAAGAATATCATATACCATGAATCATAGAAATCAGTAGAAAATATTGCTTAGTTAAATCAGCACTTTGCCAGCTATTAAAGATATAAAAGCAAATAAACGGACCGCTTGTAATGCATATATCTAATTACTAATTGCAACTTAAAATAATACGGTGTACGTATGTCAGCGATTGTATGTCGTTCTCTGAGACTATATAATGATAATAAGGCTTTGTGGTTCTTCAGTTGTTATTCTGACTTTACAGTTAAATGTTATTTGAAAATGGAAATTCGAAAAATATATCGACAATCTAGTAAACCGCATGCTTGAGAGTTTTGGCAACACTGATCTCCATAAGCCTAATGTTATTCTCTTAACGTGGAACGCTGTATAGTAGCTATCCTGCATACTTATTATTCTCTTCAAGATCTTTATTCTTTTACTCTTTATTCTTCTTCAAGATCTTTATATTTTCTTTTGTATTTAATACGCTGATTATTAATAGTAGGTATCGTCAGATCAATAAGCCTTTTATTCCTAGATAATTTATTAACTTTTATGAAATTTGGTTTGTTATGTACCAAGTTGGTCTGTAAGCTCAGTTCTATACCAATATAGATTGGCAACAAAATTAGACGGACACCTGACACGAGAACAGGCAGGATTTAAAAAGGAATTTAGCACCAGTGACCATTTGTTAACTGTAAAAATCTTAGTCGAAAAAGCAAATTAATATAAAATCCCGATATATGCAGCTTTGGAGACTTTATAACGCTTAAAATAAAATGCTCACTAAACAGCTGTAGGATTTATGGATATACTGATCTTATTAAAAACATATACCAGAAAGCAAAACAGGAATTAAGATGCATCCCCTGCCCACAGTATAGTTCGGAATTCCTTCTACTTTAAGCTAATGACACTGCTCTCCTCACGTCAGGATCATACAGAGAACATGGATGATTGTCTGTATTCGAAAGAGCGCAAAACTACCTTGATAGAGTCATTAGGTAGTGCAACAAATGGAGAGTGACGATAAATCTCTCCAAAACACGAGCAATTTTATTTAAAACCTCAAAGTGCCGCGATATCCAGGGCCGAATAATCCCGTTCGGAGAGGACCTTATTCTCAGAAACTCGGTTTCCTATTTGAGAGTTCATTTTAATAGGACTCTCAACTGGAAAACCGACATTCAAGATACCCTAGATAGGGTGAGAAAGAGGTTTAAACTCCTGGCAGTGTTGTCCGGTAAAGTGGGCAAGACGTCATCCAAAACTTTAGTGCACACCTACAAAACATTCATCAGACCCATCATCGAATACAAGGCATGCGTCTATGCTTCTTTGAAGACCTACGAAATCAATGCCACTACGGCAACCGAAAGAAAAATCCTTTGATACTGCATGAGGCAGAGCAGGTTATATCCATCAGCACACATATATGCACTGGCAAATATCACACCAATTAAGGACAGAATACTATCCCTCAGCAGGATGTATGTCCTAAGAACCATTGCAGGCTCGAACAACAGAGCCAAACGAATACTAAAGACTCCTTGCAATCGCCGAGAGCAAATACTCACCAGGCTTCCTAAAAGAAAAGTTCCGTTTCCTCCAGCTAAACTTCTGCGCAACACTGGACATAAACTCCCTGATAATTATTTTGAAATTCTAGAATCATTCCCTGTTAAATATCATGTTTTGGCCGTTTTGGCATGCATAAAAATGCATGCCAAAACGCTGATAGAGCCGTTCCTACTGTATGGCTGTTAACCCCTGAAGTACCTCGTCTGTCATGCTTGGCAAAATTCACCCAAATTCCTCTTGTGCGCTCCTTATACATCGTTCACACAAACACGCCATCTTCTGAACCCCAGCTCCTTAGTAGTCCACTACTTCTCCACCAATGCAAAATTCATCACGTTTATCACACCGCCATTACTCGGAAAAAAAGGAGTACCCCTTCCTTGAAGAGGCGTTAAGCCTAAACAAGGTTAAAACTCTGGCTCCATCCTGTTAATCTATTTGCTTTTTGTACTTGATCTTTAACTTCTTTGTCCAGGTCTCCATAACTGGACAGTGTAATTCTAAGGTGTATTTTTTCTCACGTAATAAATTTTTGATATCTTAAACACCCGTTAGTGTTTGCGATATTTCTAAATTATAGGTAAGAGCTCTCATATTTGTATCCAGCACCCTATGGTTGTACACACTCTCTCTCTCTCTCTCTCTCTCTCTCTCTCATTTATGACATTTGTCATATTTGTCCTATTGTGTAGATATTAATTTTATCTATAAGGATAATAGATGGAACAAACAAGTGCTGCACTGGAGACCCTGGGAATCAAAACGACCCAAAAGGAAGATCACAAATGGGGTAAACACATTATTTAAAGAGACATGTCGGCCCTTAGATGGATGAAAATAGTAGTGGGCAGAGAAAAATGGAAGTCAAAGGAGGAAGCCTATACGAACTTGGATATAAAAATTTATTTATACAGATGGACAGATCTTACAAATTAATTGTAAAAGCTCGGTGGTAAAATAGACAGGACTCATCCTTGGCATGACAAGAGATCCGAGTTCAAATCCTACAGTGGTAGACTTTAAAATTTAATTAATTAGTGGTAAGACGGCAAAAATGCCCAAAACGATCGAGATTTTATAGAAACTTTTTGAAACGAAAAAATATTTTGCATTTTTGAAAATAGATTCTAATTATAATTAACTTATTTTAATAAGGTTTTCGATATCGTCAAAAATAATGCTGTTTTACTATTTAAACAATGCAATATCTTTTGACACACTTTGTATAACAATAAAAAAAATATGTCTGATGGTTGAATTTTAGGTTTTAGACCATGCAAAACCTTTTATCAAAAATAATTATTTTTCCTAAACTTAATAAGAAAAATATGTTCCATATTGTTCAATTTATTGAAACATACTGTATAATTTACATTACAAATACTGTAATTACAAAAAGGTTCACACATTAAGGAGTGTAGCAAACCAGAACGAAACAAAAACAAGGAAGTGTAAATTACCTTACATAAACACAGAAAGAGGATGGGCACGGCAACATTAATTTTTAAAAACTCCAGTGTTATTTTATTTTACTGACAATTAAAATTTAGAATTACTGTTAAAATTAGACTTATAGAAAATATACCTTTAACTGTTGCTAGCATCTAAATTAATTATGTCTGGTCCCATGTTTTAGACTATTTCATGAAAAATAAGCTTTTATGTTGATTTGATTTTATGACATGTATGAGTCTACTCAAATAAGGGTTTAATTTTAAAATATCAACCAATTAACTGTTTATTTCTCCATTCATAACTTATATTTGTCAAAATGCATCTCAATTTTTATTTGCTAGGAAAAATAGAAATAAGAATATTTCCTTTTTTATTTAATTACCCGAAAATTAATCAAAAACACTCCAAAGAGTGTTGTGGACACACAGACAAGAATTTACTGCTATGTGCCCTGGATACGCCACGCAGGTCCAAGTCAATTTGACAGTTTTTTTATGTCCATTTTAATATGTAGACATACTCATAAATAAAACCAAAATTCACAAGGAATCTAAGTTCCTGAACTTGGCTGTATGTTAAAAAATTTATTAAAATCCTTTGTAAAAGGTATATATTTAAAAATCCAAACGGGCTATGTTAGACAAAACGTTTTCGGAATCCATATTCCATCATCAGTGTCTAGGAGTACATGAATGTAGCCCCTAAATATATGGGTAAAAACCCGTTAAAAATAATTAGTTACATTTGGTTTACAGTATTTCTTATAAAATATTAAGATGTTAAAGTTACCGTTGGATTAGGTAATATGGCGACATATGACTCCACGTGAAGTTGTTAGTCCTGAGACGGTGTGTCTACGAGGACTTTATGCAAGCAACTCTACGGGTTTTTACCCATATATTTAGTGGCTACATTCATGTACTCCTAGACACTGATGATGGAATATGGATTCCGAAAACGTTTTGTCTAACATAGCCCGTTTGGGTTTTTAAATATATACCTTTTACAAAGGATTTTAATAAATTTTTTAAAACCAAATTTGTCAAATGGTTGAAATAAAACGTGTTAGGAGACCTGACATACCGTTACAAATTTAACACGTTCACGCCGCTACCAGATACATGGGTCTGGTATAAACTTTACGTTCAACCGGCACTGAAATTTGGAGATCTTGCGCTAGCGCCGACAACGATAAAATGGCTAATTATGAACTAAATATTATGATATAGGTACCTACGGAATCGTCATGATGTGCTTTATATTTTAGTTCTGTTTTAAGTTACCAGATGCCAGCACCTGGTAACGTCCCACAAAGAAATTTTTTACGCTATGGGATTTACCAGAACTCCGTATCTGGTTATTAGTGTTATAGTAAACATTGTACAAGTCTGTTGTTTTTTTATTAAAATTCATAAAAATGTCGTCTAGAGGCGAACAAATGGTTAAAATGGTGCTAAACAAGCACCAAAATGCTTGGATACAAACTGAAAGTGAATCTGATAGTGATCCATTTAAAAACTTGTCTGATGAAGATCCTGAATACATTCCTAGCGAAGATAGCGACAATTCTGATGGGGACGAATCCATATATTTAAACGAAGAAGTATCCAGTGATCTAGAAACTGATAATTATGAATCGGAAAAAGAAATTGGTAAGAAGAAAGAAAAGATCTTATAATTTGATTCTCATTATCTTTATTTTTAGGTGATGCTGAGGACTGTATGGACTGACATTCAGGAAACAGATAAATTAGATTTTGATGAATATCCTACAGATTCTAAAATAAATATTCAATGTGAAAATATGAGCCCGTTGGATATTTTTTGTCTATTTATCACAGATGAAATTTTGGAATTAATTGTTCAAGAAACCAATAGATATGTAGAACAAGAAATTGGTGTACACAGTATCAAACAAAAATCTAACAGTAAGTGGGTTCCGACTAATAAAGAAGAAATTAAAAAATTCTTTAGTATCGTGATCTGCATGGGATTCGTGAAGGTCCCTAATATTCGATTATATTGGTCCAAAAATGACCTTTATAACAATAAGTTCATCTCCTCAGTTATAACTAGGGACAGATTTTTGTTAATTCTACGGTATCTACATTTTCAAAATATCGACGGTATACTAGAAAGCAACGATAAATTATACAAAATCAGACATGTTTTAGACTTACTTAATGACAGATTTATGAAAATCATGACTCCAGGACGGAATGTAGTCATAGACGAAAGTATGGTACCATGGCGTGGTCGTTTGAGTATGCGGCAATATATAAAAAAACAAACGCCATAAATATGGCGTTAAATTATATAAACTATGTACCGTCAGTGGATATACATATAAAGTGATGGTTTACTGTGGAAAAGAAAACAATATGATAAACAAAAGCCATTCTCAGAAAGTTGTGCTGACCTTAATGAATAGCTTGTTAGATGCCCGACGAACTTTATATGCTGATAACTTTTATTCGGGCATTCCTCTTGCAAACGATCTATTAGATCGCCAAACTTTTTATTGTGGGACTCTTAGAAGCAATCGGAAAGGTATTCCAAAGGGAATAGTTTAAAAGAAACTAAAGAAAAATGAAATAATTGGCATCAAAAATAAGGACAATATAAAGGAAATCCGTTGGCAAGACAAGAGATCGGTATTAATGTTATCCAGTAAACCTGAGCATACCCTAAACTTCTGCACTACGGGCAAGAAAAGAGATCAAAACCAAGGGAGGAACCAGTGGAATATATTTTTAAACCGCAAGTTATCCAAGACTACAACAAAGCTAAAAAAGGTGTAGATTACAGTGACCAAATGGCAGCTTATTATTCTTCCTTACGAAAAGGTCTTAAGTGGTATCGTAAGGTAGTCTTCGAACTAATCTTTGGTGCTACAATAATCAACAGCTGGATTATCTATAATAAAACAAACATCGAAAAAAAGATACCAATGCTAACATTTCGTGAACAGTTACCATTACAACTTTCAAATCAAAATGAGTGTATTTCTGAAACCAACTTATCAAAACGAAAACACTGTCTGCAACGAGAAGAAGGTCCTAGTAGAAAACGTAGACGAAATTGAGTTGATTGTTACAAGAAGTTGAGACAGACTATGAAAAGTAAGGAAGCTGACAAGAAGGTGACAAAAGTAAACACTTTTTGTGAAAATTGCGAAAAGAAACCGGCTTTGTGCTTAACTTGTTTTAATGATAGACATATCTAATTATTAATTACTATTTTAATTATTATATATTTTTGTACACTTTAATATTACTTCAAATAAAAATTGATCATTTTATTTATTTTTTAAAAGTAAAATATTTCAAATTGCCACATAAGTATCAGTATATTTTTTATATACCGTAAATACTTTACCGGACATCGGAATCTGGTGCTATGCCTGCCAGAAATGGATTAGAGTGTTTACTATGAGATGGCAGTGTTAGATTCAAGGTAATTTCAAATACAAAGTCACAGAAACCATTTATTTATAGATATGTTCACCAGACCCATAGGTCTGGTATCGTCCGAACAGTAGACAGTGTTACCAGATACAGGGATCTGGTAACGTCAATAAATGTTACTGACAAATTTAATGCCGTCGTGAACGTGTTAACTGGCAGTAAATGGGTTAAGCTAATAGTGAAGGTTATATTAGAAGAGATGAATGAGGAAATTTGTGTGATTACTAAAAAGAAACTCAAATATGGATACAAAAATGGATAAATAGAAGAGATAAACTAGGAGCTACCAATTGTCTTCTGAAGTTCTGAAGGAATTAGCACTGTAAAGACTAGTTCGGACTGTGCTAGTATTTTAGTCGAGTAGCGAGTAATTTAGTAACTAAACATGTCTGAACAACAAAAATTTAGCCGAGTAGATTAGTAAGTAATTTAGCAGAGTCGATCCATTTTATTCTATATTTGTCGGACGAGTAGCACCTCCCAGCACGCATCCGTGGGCATTGGTTCACCGACTAAACAGGTCCGAACCAGTTGAATTAGTCGAGTTCATTAGTTGCCGTAAAAATTTCGTTTCGCTGATGCGGAGAAACAACTAAAATTCGTTTCCAAATATTTAGAACATTGTCGCATTTTTAAATTCTTTGATATATATTGAAATCCCCTCGTATATGTTAAAGCACCGAAGAATATTTTCAATGTATTTCTGTTTCCTATCCTACGTATTAAAATACCGAAATATTCTTTCAATTCTTTTTGCGTCGCCGAGTCGGTAATAAACACATATTAGAGTTTGTTTATATATCACAGACGCGATTTCTTTGGTATTTTCTTTGATCGTTAAGGCGACTAATATTGCGCTTTAAATAAATATTCCCGTTTATATGTTTTATTTATACCAAGACCAAGTTGGGCGAACGAATTTTAAAGATAATTGCATCACTCTCCGTAAAGCCGCTTTCAAAAGCAGTTGGTTTCGTTGTAGTCCAAATTTTGCTTCAAATTCGTATTGGATTTTCTTTTTTCGCCTTTTTTTTTCATGCGAAAATGTGTAGCAGTGTAAAGTGTTATGCGCAGTTAATAAGGTTGGAAAGATTGGTCATTGAGAGCAGACTGCGGCGTGTGTAGTTTGAGTGAACCGACAAATTGGTTAGAAAAAGTGATTTATACTGAATGTAAGTGTCAGTTCTGATAAGAGTAATCACTGTTTTTTATTTGTATGCCGTCTCTCATCTGAGATATTTGTAAAACGGCATTTTTTCAACACGTTTGAAAGATACGAGGAAAGTAGACGAGTTTCCAAAGTTTGCGTCCAGTGCCAACTTCAGCCTCAATTTGTTTGTCCTAAGAAGCCGTTTCAGAATATTTTTCGCAGTTTGGAGATGAATTTGTTCGTGTGGCAGAGAGTGTAAGTCCAGTTCCTAACCCCAGAAATTTTAGTGAAATCCAGGTAACTTTTGTGTTTGATTTTTAAAGGAAAAATAAACATTTTTTAACAATAGTTGCTTTCATAACATTTATTACAATTTAAGAAATTGTAATAATTAAAATTGTAGATCTTAGGGTGTGGCCTAGGGCCTAGCTGTCATATTAATTGTTCTCAGTTTTAAGATTTAGTATTGACATATGACACTTAGCACTATTTTTGATATTTGGTAAAATATTTGAGATTTTGTTTTTGTTTTTTTGTTAAAGGTTAACCTCTATGCATAGTTTCATTTAAAAAGATATTTTTTTATTTGTAATTTATTTCTGCTACAAATTGTCGCCCATTAAGAACTGTAAATTTTGTAGTATCTCCAATTTCTAGAGTTTGTAAACTGATAGAACATAGTAAGTGTTTCTCCTTGTTATTATATTTATTTTTCGTAACTATTAATATAGTATTTTTGTACTATTTACTTTTGAAACTGTTTGTGGTGAGACAGTAATCTTTTTTGTGTTTTTAGGAAGGAAAAACCTTTTCTTTCACCCAGCAGGAAGATTCTTCAAAGCCCCGTCCATTTTAAATAGCTTGGGAACCTTCTTGTGTTTTGTTTGTCCGGTAGACTTATGTAAGTACCCTTTTGTTTCATTTTTGAAGTTGCCCCAATCCAATCCCCTTGTCATTCACTTATCCACGACCCAGTTCTCCAAATAAACCCTGAGTGGCCGTTCGCATAAGTTTCGATTTGTTTTGCTTGCCCTATCTCCACCCCAACAACTTCTGTCCCAAATTTTCAACCCCGTAGTAATACCCTATGTGGTAGGCAAAATAATTGTTACAACACGAATAAAATGAAATATTAGTTATATTTAGGAGTATTTAACACAAGTAATAAAGCTTATAGTTCGACAGTATACATTGAAGCTTCTTGTAATCAGAATTCCAGTGACATATTGCACGACTCGTTTTATTTTTAAAAGCTAAAATTTAAAAAATATGTTGTATCATGTATATTATATATGGCTTTCGTGTTTTATTACATTTACACAAATGTCATATTCTCACTTAGAGACAATGTTTTCATCCAACCAATAGCTTTCTTGTCTCCTATAAAAAGATAGCGATATGTTAATGTTACTGTCGCTTTTAACTATTTTTAACACAGTCTGCATTCCTGCTACTAACTATTGGCGTACCTTATAACTACAATACCTGTTTTGATGTATTTGGAAGTTGCAAATCATTTTAGGAAGTTGACCCTATATAGAATGCCACAGTCTTAACATAATTCGAATCCAAGAGCTCCCGTCCATTAATAAAATATGTATGATTCGACTGCCAAGGCTGAGAGCCAGCCATTAACACAGAAGTCAAAAAGAAAAACATAATATAAATGTAATACCATAACAAAAATATAATATGCATTATGTACGAACAAAAAATTAACGTGTTGATTAAAGCAAATAATAATTGTACTTACAATATGGATTTACTTTACACGAACTGACGTAATCGAACTTTAACTCTCTCGGTTTTTATTCTAGCAGTTTTAACACTGGAGTCCAACGTTCAATAAATAGTTTGGATCATATTATTGGGCAATATGATGCACGTATTATCAACCAGAACAAATTTATTATAATCGAAATGTTGTTTATGGACATCCATAAAAAATTATTAAAATTCTCACTGTACAATGAGTCTTATATAAATTAAACTGACGTATGTTTTATATCAAAATAGTTGACTTGAATTTAAAGTGAATTGCTCTCAGAATACAAAAAAAATATTACAGCGTTGATTTCAAACAGATGTGAATGGCGAGGAAGGAATGTATAAGATTGATATAAGAGGAATGTATAAGATATTACATATATTAAAATAAACTTAAAGACGTTGTTATACTGATGTGAAAGAAGACCTACAGATTCTAAGCGTTAGAAGATGGAGGAAAGTTGCCAGGAATCGACAGGAGTGCCGACTTCTTTGTGAGCAGGCCAAGATCCACAACAGATTGTCGCGCCACTTTGATGATGATGATGACGTTATTATATAAAAAATGTTCATAACATACTTAAATAAAAGAACAGTTTTAAAATAAAAACCTATCCAGTCAATAACTACATAAATATATCATATAACTAACCAGCCATCAAATTGTACGTATAAAGATAGGTATACACATATCACATACTAAACAGGCATCTTCAGCGAACTCATATACACATTATTATCTTGCAAATTAACAGGTGGATCTTTATTCCTTTGTCGTGTTTGTGACATCGCTTTTATACGTTTGTTGCTTTTTTAAGTTACCAAAGCAATTTAACCATTCTTTTTCGTTATTTTCCTCAGTCTTTTAGACACACACCTTCTCCATATATTGCCATGTACCTCGGTTTTGTTCACGGCAACTCGAAACAGATTAGTGATGTGTCTTAATACCACTCTCGGAGATTTCGGAACCAGAATGTTCTTCTTCTTCCGACAATTTTGCCCTGTAGTATGAGGTGTAGAAAATTATACCTCTCTGAATGTCGCATTCTTCTTCTTTATCTGCCGTCTTCTACCGAAGGTTGGCGACCATCAAACGATAGGTTTCTCTGTTTTGTGCCGCATGTATTATGTTCGCAGCTTCTGGTATTTGAAACCATTCTCTCAAGTTTCTCAGTCAGGATTTCTTCTTTCTGCCCAAACCTCTTCTACCTTCAATCTTGCCTTCCACAATAAGCTGTAGCAGACTGTACTTATCATTACGGAACACATGGCCTAGGTATGACGCTTTCCTCTTTTTAACAGTTGTTAACAATTCCACCTCTTTATCCATTCGTCTTAATACCTCTGTGCTGGTCACTCTGTCTGTCCAAGGTATTCTCAGTATGCGTGGATACAGCCACATTTCTAGAGCCGCTAATTTCTTTATAGTTGCTGCTGTTAACGTCCACCCTTCAACTCCGTAAAGTAGCGTAGAGAATACGTAGCATTTCGTGGCGCGCCATTGGAGGTTAATACTTAGGTGGCGGTTGCTTAAGAGCTTTCTCATTTTTATGAATTTGGATCTTGCTATTTCAATTCGGATCTTAATCTCTACGTCTGGGTCCCACTTATCATTTACTGTATATCCCAGATATTTAAATCGGTGTACTCTTTCAATACGTTCGGCTTCAGTACTTCTTCTGCCGATTGGTGACTTATCTCTTGCTATTTTGATGACACGGGTCTCCCCCATTCTGCTTATGTGGTTATTCGATTCTTTTTTTCTATTTAGTGTCAATTCGCTTATACATTGTACGTTACATTTTCTGCTAATGTCTTTACTTCTCTTTCGATTTCTCAGCGTATTTCCTGAAATTCTTCTCACTACTATCATCCCTGCCGTTTCCAGTAGCCTTTGTGTTGTGGCTGTGTCGGGTCTTGTTTCTGAGGTTCTGTCATTATTGGACTTACAGTGGCTTTATAACTTCTTGACTGCATCTCAGTGTTATTGTGTTTGTTTCGCCATATAGTGTTATTAATACATCCTGCAAGTCTATTTGCTTTGTGTACTTAATCTCTCACTTCTTTGTTAAGGTCTCCGTAGCTGGATAGTGTAATTCGAAATTCCAAGGTAATTTGGATTACCATATCCAAGGTAATTTATTTGCATTCCTTGTTCAACACTGATGCCATCAATTTCTATTTTACATATGATGGTTTCTTTGCTGATTACTATTATTTTAGTTTTTTGATATGAGATTGTCATATTAAATTATTTTGCTCTTATGTTAAATCTGTGGACCAGTATTTGCCGATTATCTTCATCTTGGGCGATCAATATTGCGTCGTTTGCGAAACCGAGTATTTTTACTTCTTTTTTTCCCATTCCGTATCCTCTCCCTTTGTTAACGCTTTTGATGATTTCATCCATGATTAAATTGAAGAGCATAGGGCTCAATGAGCGTCTTGTTCCGCTGCCTATTTCTATGGGTTCTATAATTTGTCCATCTATTTTGACTTCTATTTTGTTGTTTTTGTAGATGTTTTCAATGGTTTTTATAATATTTAGGCAATTTCTCTATTATACAGAAGATAAATTACATCTTTTAGTCTTACGATGTCAAATGTTTTCTTTGAATCAATCAGACACAGAAATTCTGCTAGATTATACTCTAGTGATTTACTCTTAGTTCTTTTAAAATTTTAGTTGTTTGTCTTGTAAAGTTTTAGGGTAGTATTTAAGAGTATATACCTTTGTAGTTTTCTGGCTGTTTTTATCTCCCGTTTTAAATAGTAGAATTAGTTCGCTCATTCTTCCGGTATTTTATTGTGTTTTATTAATAAATTTTGTTAATTATTCTGTCATTGCTGCTTCACAGTATTTCAGTAATTTGTTTGGTATCCCGTTCTTCAGCTTTTCAAGTATTTTCCGAACTTCCTGTATATTTATATTAAGTTCTTTATTTGTGGTAATTTCTAATGTTTCCGGTTCTAGCGTTTTTTCTTACTCGGCATAGGGCTTTTTTAGGTAGTCAATCCATGCATCCTTTGTAAACCACAAATATTGAGAATAAATACGGTGTTCCACGTTGTGTTGGTTCCGGTCTTTATATTTTGTCTTTTCCTATAACGTATTTTGTATTTCTCTTCGCCGATGAATAACGCCACTCCACGTTCTGTGAGATCGTTCCTTAAGAAAGCTATGTTTTCCCTCCTTGGTCACTCCCACATCCCGTTTTTTTTTTAATATAAATGGTGTATACGTTATGTTATTAACTTATTAATGTTAGTATTTTCTTATTATTCACTTCTTTAATTATTAGTCACTAGATTCTACTACATTCTACTGAGAAATTTGTTACGCGGTGTGTTTTCATTTATTGAATTGAAAACTGGTTCTCTGATTTGTCTATTTTTACTATCTGGTCCCGCCAGGACCCTTCATACATGAATCTATCAACTGAACTCTATGTTCATTATCCCGTGCGTCGTTATCTGATATCTATCAATTTCTTTATTTTTGAAAATCAAAAATCAAATATAAAACATATTTGATTATAATTGTGGTTTATTCTCATAAAATAAAGTAGTTTAGTAGACCGAATTTCGCTAGTTACAAAGTGCAGCTAAGGAAGGCCGACTTAGCGATGAAGGGATATATAATATAAATTCTTGAATCTCGTAGTTGTCACTAGGAAATTTACGTTCGCTTAATCTTAATTATAATAGAAACTTAATACTCTTTCTCTCTTTATTACTAAGATGTAAATAAATATTAATGTGGTATGTTAATTTTTAATTTAGCATACAAAAACCGCAGAATGGCGTCAATGTCAAGCTCACAAAGTAAGTATAGAATTGTCAATTTCATGGCATAACAGAATAACAGAGTGCTGAAAAATATTTTGAAATATTTATAAAACAGTTAACAGCCTCCTGATTTTAAGTTAATTAAGAGATTTTCATTACCGGTTCGTATATCGCTATTGAAATAATTTGCCACCATTATCTAGAGTTGAGCATATTTGTAGTGAAGAGATCAGAATCTTTGTGATTTTTATTAAGATAGAATCAAATTAATTGCTTCAGTTAAATTTTGGTAATGAATCACGATTAGGAAAAACTGCTTTGAATTTATTTTTAAAATTTTTTTGTGGTCTTATTGCTGCTATGAAGAAAATTGTTTATACGTCTTTGTGTAATTTTAAATAATAATTAAAAAAATTATCAAACAGCCACGAAAAGCGAAACAATAAAAGATTGAAGTTAAAAGTTAAAAATAAGAATGGAAAATCTATTTTCTAATAAATATAATTATTGATTAAAAATTTTCTTGAAAACCAATGAAAGTATAGGGCAGATATTATTTAATTAAAGTTGATAGAAATAATAATTTAAATACACAGTATAATGTAATAAAATTGCCGCGGTTTGGGATTTTAGCCAATTCCACAGAATAATCATTTACATAAAGTAAATTGTTGGTTTTACGAAAAGTATTGTTTACAAATAAAACTTTGTACAGTATAATGTATTTACTAACAATGGCAAATCATAAATGTTATGTACTGACATGGATTATAAAATAGCTACGAGTATAAATTACCAACTACCGTTTAAATGTACGTTCCACAAATTTCAATCTAATAACGATTTTTCTGTTTGGCGATTTATATTATCGCCAAAATTATGCAACTGGGTACTGGAAGATGTTTTCAGAAATATAAGTTGGAATAGATATAAATATATAGAGATAGTACTTGAATCAATGGCATAAGATAAGACATTAGTTTGAAAAAATTATAAAACCAATCGGAAGAGCTCAAATTGTTAGCTAACATAAATAATAACAAGAGAAAAAAATAAGGCCTACATAAAAAGCTTACCGGACGAATTAGAATAGTTGTAGAGCATCAGCAGACAAATAGAATAAAAGAAAAGAGGATACACAAAAGAAAGAAACGAATCCACTTAAATAAGGAACTTAAATATATAAAAAATCTTAGCAGACAGAAATAATTAAGAACATTCTATAGGAACCTTAACATCAATAGAAAAGAATTCAAGAAAACCACAAGCCAATGCTGAATGGCGACCTATTAACAAAGAAAAGGTCCACTGCTGAACATAGATTTCCCGTAAATAATTCCATTGCATCCGATCTTGAGCACCTTGAATCCAGTGGTGTTGGATGCGCTTGATATCGTCTGACTACCTTGTTGTCGGACGTCCTCGATTACGATAAGCATCGTGTCTAGGTCTCCATTCTAAAATTTTCATGGTCCATCTTCGTTCTCTGACTCTGGCAACATGTCATGCCCAGTTCCATTTCAGCGTTGTAGTTCTTTTAATAGCGTCCGTAACCATTTCCAGTTAGGAAAAAAACCACATTCGATTTGAAACTCTGTCTCTGAGGGATATATTCAACATTGACCTCTTCATTGTTATCCGTGCCACTTGTATCTTATTAATTGCTTTTCTCGTAAGAGTCAATGTTTCTGCTCCATATGTTATAACTGGCAGTATACATTGATCAAAGACCTTATTTTTTAAGTACATGGGAATATCTGACCTAAAGACTTCCCTCAGTTTTCCGTAAGCTAGGACTAACATGGGCAGCTTACGAAAATATAGACAAAGAAGAAGAAAATCTGAAGGACAAACAAGATGAGGTAAGGGGAACAAAAGGAAGAGAAAAACTAACAAGAAACAAATCACCCGGAATAGATATTCACCCAGCGAAACTATATAAAGAATACCTGCCTCTATACCACAATGTCACTACAGCATGCAGCAGCTCAAAAATTCAAATCCCTCCCCAGTGAATGTAATATTGGAATACTTTGCACCATACACAAAAAAAGGTTTCTTTGAATGCTCTAACCACAAAGAAATTACGCTCCAAAATGCAGCGTACATATGTATAGGCTACCAGAAAGCCTACGACTCAGTAAATTGTAGAGAAATATTCAGATCAATAAAAGACTACGAAATCATTTGGTAAATTTAACAAAACCTAAATACTTGAAAAAGTTGAATGTAGAATATGAATCCAGTAGAATTGTTTGAACCTTTTAAAATAAATAACGGGCTGTGTACTGTTCAATCTGGCCCTGAAAAAAGTGATACGTATGTCAAAAATCACAACCACCGAAATTCGATCAACTCCTAAAGTACTGAGGACGAGATCTGACCAAACTGTTACTAAAACTAACCCAGAAGATAAAAGAACAAAACAGAATTCCTCAAGAATGGAGATCAAGCATCCTAATACCTCTCTTCAAAAAGGGAGACAAATCGGACCCGGAAAATTACAGAGGATTTAATTTATTCAACACAACACTACAATTAATAACCAGAGTGGTAACAAATAAACTGAATGAAATTATAACACTAGCAGAAGAACAACAAGTTTTTAGATTGGGTAGATCATGCACCGACGCTATATTTATAATGAGGCAAGTGCAAGAGAAATCATTAGAGTACAACAAACCGGCATATCTATGTTTCGTGGACATTTATCCACTTATTGTACGCAAAAGAGATACCTTTAGGAATAACCAAAACGATCGAGAATATCTACCAAAACAACACAACAAAAGTAAACGTAGAAGAAGAACTAACTGACCCTATTGAAGCTGGCAATAAAATAAGACAGGGAGATCCCCTGAGTCCTCCATTGTTTAACCCGATTATGGATGAAATAATAAAAAAAGTAAGATCTAAAAAACGATACCAAATGGGAGAAAAAGAAATTAAAGTAATCTGCTATGCAGACGACGCAATACTACTCTCTCAAAGTGAAGATGATTTACAACGTATGCTGCACCAATTTAATATAACCTAGATAAAAATTAAAATGTTAATTTCCCCAAAAAAGACAAAATGCATGGTTACAACAGCAAATTTACTAAGATGTAAATTGGAGCTGGAAGGTCAGATAATAAAACAAATAGGTAATGAAGTTTAAATATCTAGGCATCACATTATGTAGCTACGGAAAGCTCGAAACAGAAGTGAAAGATCAAGTGAATAGAGCAAACAGAGTCACAGATTGCCTGAATGAAACAATATAAGCCATTTATAAACAATAATAAAAGAAAATAATCTGAAATTTTTTAATATAACTTTCAGCAAGCTTATGTGTGTTGAAACTATACGTAGCCTGAGTTTTATAGTATTGTTAGTTGTTTTAAGATAAATTTTAGATTTTATTTTGTATCTATGACATTTGCTTAGGTTTTGAACTATTTGTAACCAGTGGCAGCATTTTTGTGCTGAACAAATGAACAATCGAAATCATTACTTTTATTTCTTTATGCATAAGTTATTCTATAGTTAGTAAAGTTAGAAGCTTTTATACTGGCGTTTTATTACTTTTTTCTTTGTAGTAAAATGCTGAGGCGAGGTATCACGGGTAGCGTCACAAAAATTCAATTCTTCACATCGCTTCACTACTCTCGATCAATTCGTTTCTATAATAGCAGTACGTTACAGAAGATGAAAGAGGTGAAATACAGGAGATATGTATATGAATTATATTCTTGAGAGAGGCAGAAGATCACAATAGATGGAATCAAATACGCTATCAAAAACTCTAAAGATAATAAGGCAGCTGGATTAGACGAAATATCTGTAGAACTGTTAAAACTAGTGAAAAATGGTAACTTTTTCTTACTGAGGAACTATTGGAAAATTTGTTCAACAAGGTGTGCGATACGGAAATAATACCGCAAGAGTGGCTGAATTCAGCGTTTATAACCATCCCTAAAAAACAAGCAGCAAAAGAGTGATCTGACTGTCGAACACTGAGCCTCATGAGTCATATTTTAAAAGTACAGCTTAAGAGAATCTATGAAAAGTTAGGGGAGATTGGTGAGACGCAGTTGGGGTTCCGAAATGAAATGGAAAAACTAGTATCAATACTTATGAGTACATTGACAGTAAAATCATAAAGAGAACCCAAACAACATATTGGAACCAAAGTGCCGTAGTTTAAATAGATGGGCAACAATCAGAAGAAATGAAGATCTGTAGAGGAGTTAGACAGGGATGCGTTTTAGCGCCACTTTTGTTTAAGTTATTGAACAAGTAGAAAAATAACAGTACTTAGGAATTTTGATCAATGAAACCAATGATCATACTACAAAAATAAATAGGCGGATAGAAATTGCCAGATAAGCATTTATCGAATGAAGCCACTTTATATTTATACCCTTGTAACTAAATTTAAATAAGTACCAAATGTAAACTTAGTTCTTTTTAAAAATTAAAGAACAAATAGAAAACGTTAAAATAAGTACAATGTTTTCTATGAACAAATTTTTAAATAACGGCACTTTCTAAATGTATAAATATTTTTTGCCTATTTAGTAGGAATACTCACATTGTGACAAACCAAGCTTTAGGTCTGACAGCCTCTTTGTTTCCACTTGTAGAGATTGGTAGACCAGAAGAGGTCGACGCTTTCCTGGCGCACTTGGACAAAAACGTCATCCTGCGTGTACTTTCTATTATAACACTGTCTTCTTGCTTGTCACAACAGCTGACCGGTTACACCATACTCGATGAGAACACGCGCCATAAACTATAAACTCACTGCGAGGTGCTATCAATATATTCGACGACTAAAGTGTTCGCCCGGCTCGCAGGAATTGACTGGTGGGTTATGCGTCTGTGCCCGCTAGATGCAGCAAAAGACGCGGACACCACGCGAATAACAGTACGAGGAAATATCGATATATAATGGACCTGTCGTCGATCATCTATTTTTTATATCGTAGAAGTCAAGTTACGTAGAGGTACATTTAAAGGAACACAATCGAAATCAATTTGCATTATTTTATACAATTAAAAAAAAATCCGAATTAAAAGAAAGTCTTAGATTTTTTTTAAACCTCCGTGGAACTGAACCACAAATCGCAAAATGGATTTCATATTACGAATTATTTTATTTAAATTCGCTAGTATATTAATACGAAATTTAACTACATACATTTTTGCAACTTGGGATTTGTATCTGGGACTTGAAGGTGTTTGGAAAAAGCTGAATATATCAATTTTAACACGTAAATTCCAGTGGGTTTTGATACACTGTATGAGATTTTTAAATTGTTTAAAAATAAGAGAGATTGCGGTTTTATACAAAATAAACAAATACAATGGAATATCGAAGGCTTCTACAGAGAACTAAATGCGAACCACCTTTATTTTAACCTGTTAAAATACTAGAAATTTACATGTTAGTGGATCTGATGCAGTTCTATGATACTGAAGTGTGTTTTTGCATATTTTGTACCTTTTGTTCCCAAATTTGTCAAAATTTAATAGGTTTCTTCTTTGGACCAACTGTAACATATCTACTAAGTTTTAATACTTCGATTTCAAGAATAATACCACCAATGATAATGCCGAGTCAGTACAAATCACTGTACGTATTTGATTTCACTGATTTCACGTATCTTATGTTTTTGAAGATTCTAAAAGGTATATCAGGGATAGCTGATAACTAGGCTTAGGCAAATATGCAAAATGCATATATTGTATATTTTGCATATTTTATGCAAATATTAGGGGATTTTGCATATTTATACAAAAAAATGCATAGAATGCATATACGTAAATTTATTTTGAATTGCGAATTTTAAACAATATTTATCTAACCGTAGATAATAGTATGACTTCTTCTTCTTAACATGCCATACACCAAAGTGCGTAGGCGACTATCTCATTACTAGAATTCTGTTCTTGGCGGCGTGACATAGCTCGCCTGTATTGTGTATTCCTGTCCATTCTTTAATATTCCTTAACCAGGATAATTGTTTGCGGCCGGCTCCTCTCCTACCTTCGATCTTCCCTTGTAGGATTAACTGTGGTATTTCATATTTTGCTCCTCTCAATATGTGCCCAAGGTAACCAATCTTGCGTTGTTTAATTAATTTAAAGAGTTCTCTTTCCACGCCGGCTCTCTTAAGGACGTCATCGTTTCGAACTCTATCCACCCAAGGTATGCGCATCATTCTTCTTAATGACCACATTTCAAATGCTTCAAGTTTGTTGATAGATGTTTTTTTCAAAGTCCATGTTTCCATGCGATAAAGCAAGATGGACCATATGTAGCACTTGACCATTCTGTAGCGTATTTCGAAATTTAGCTTTTGATTACATAGGAGCGGTCTGAATTTCACAAAAGCTTGTCTTGCCATTTGTATTCGGGTTTTTATCTCTTGTTGTGGATCCGATTGGTCATTGATTGTGGTGCCAAGGTATTTAAAAGTTTTCACGCGTTTTATGCGATCGTCACCTATGCATATTATCGGGTTTTCTGGAGGGTTTCTGCTAATGACCATATACTTCGTTTTCAAAATGTTGATTTTGAGGCCATATTTTTTACCTATGCTTTTCACCCTATCAAGTAATAACTGCTGATCTTCCAATTTATCAGTTATAATCATCTACATCATTATGCATCTTTGTGGTTCTAACTGCATATTCTATTTCACTTCGCATTATTGATGGCCCTGATAAGTTTTCGGAAGGAAGTTTGCGCGTTGGTTGTGTTGGTCTTTCGTCATTAAAAAGTCTTTCTGCGTATTCTTTCCACGCCATTGCTATCTCCTCTTCTGACTCTATGTATTCGTTTCTGTCGTTGCGTATTCTTGTTCTGTGGTGGCTTTTGTGTATATTCGATATTTCTTTGATCTTCGTATGACTAATAGTATGACTAAGTAACTGGAAATTCGAATATTCATTCTATTTCAATCTTTATTATTACCGATAGTACCTATAGATACTACCTAATATTCTTGGTATTGCTATGACAGGTAACCGATTATAATCACGTAATAAAAGGGTGTTTCAAAAGTTAATTGCGTGAAGTATGTATAGAATTATTGATCTTTTGCAAATTATTTTGTTCCCAAAAGTAAGAGTTAAAACTTAAGCATCGTCAGTAGAGCTTGTTTATGGTTAAGTATTCTGATTTTAAAATGCCAAAAATAACTAGTGTGGCTATTAGACGCTAAGAAGATGGATATGTACAAAGTTTATTGTTCAGTTTGTGGCAAAATTGTAAGTACTAAACATTTAATAGAAAGAAGACAAAATAAGCAATGAAACTAAACAGCCAATGACGGAAAGAAGACAACTACTAGCGCAAAACAAACGCCATACTCAAGAATACAGAGAACTTAATAAAACAATTAGAAAAGAACTAAAACGCGACATACAAAAATGGAACGAGAACTTAATAGAGCGGGTCATTGAAAACAACAGAGGCTTAAAATGTCTAAGACCCGCACTGGGAGTTAAAAAAATCATCAAAATTGAAGACGCCAACAATAAGGTAGAGAAGGACAAATATAAAATAACAAATATTGTCGAAGACTTCTACACATTCTTGTACAGCTCGCAAGGCCAGCCTAATGAAACAACAAAGGAGAACGTCAAAAAAAAAAATAAAAAACGTGGGATCAGAAGTACTACCACGTGTAAAGGGATTCGAAATAGAAAGAGCTTTAAAAGAGCTAAAAAATAATAAAGTTCCAGGACACGACGGTATAATTGCCGAGCTCTTGAAAACAAGCAAGACATTAACAATCCCTGTACTAACCGAGCTATTTAATAGATGTCTCCATAATAGCAAGATCCCTAAAGACTGGAACGAGAGTCTAGTAATACTCTTGCACAAAAAAGGGGACAAATGTGATCTACAGAATTATAGACCTATATCGTTGCTCAGTCAAGTATACAAACTATTAATGAGAATTATTAACAACCGGTTAACCTACAAAATGAACAATTACCAACCGGTTAAACAGGCTGGCTTCCGCAAAGGATATAGTACATCAGACCAACTGCTGACAATGAGAACATTGATAGAGAAGACAAATGAATACCAACTACCCGTATTTCTTGCCTTCATCGACTATTGAAAAGGCGTTTGATAGTATCGAGATGTGGGCCATAGAACAAGCTAATAATAATATACATAATATATATGAAAATGCAACTATGATCGTACAACTAGACGAAAATACAAATCCTATCCCCATTAAAAGACTAGTGAGACAAGGAGACGTAATATCGCCAAAGCTTTTCAACCTAGCCCTAGAAGACGTCTTCAAAACTACAAATTGGTCAACTTATGGCATTAACGTTAATGGCAACAAGTTAAACCACCTCAGATTCGCTGACGACGTAGTGATTATAGCGAGCACATTCGAGGAACTGCAAATTATGATGGGGGAACTAGCAGCCAGCTCCCAATACGTCGGTCTAAAAATGAATATGAAAAAAACAAAAATAATGACAAACACAGATGACCCCAGACGTATAACTGTAAATGGCAGTAAGATAGAATAAATTCAGGAATATATCTCTTCTTCTTAAGAGCGTAGGCGCAAATTTTAAACGGAGCGAATCGACACCGGCGCTCCTATCCCTAGTTTATTTTTCTTCACACAGCAAATTACGTGTAGTAAAACTCTCACTGGTATAAAAGCTTTAAAACTGTCGGTATCTAGTTTATCCAGAATCGGCTTAGCACGTGTATATCTGTAAAGAACTCCGTTGTATAGTGATTGTTCAATTATTTCATAAAGACTTTATTTATTTCTTTATTTGCATAAATTAAAATATGGGACGTTATTACAAGAAATGTGTTAGTGTAATACGAAGAAATAGACGGTTAGCTCAATTGAAGTAAGTACTTTTTACATAAAATTAATTAATTACTTTCTTTCTGATTTGTAAATATATAGTGAAAATATCATCTATAAAATCGATCAGTAAACCACGAATTTTTTCATTAAATTTTATTTTCGCTTAAAAGAATAAAGTATCTGTTTGATTTTTGTGGATTGTATGTTTGTGGTTATCACTGCTAGCATTGTAGTAGAAGGTCTACATTTTTATACACTATTTAGTATTTTGTGCCTATTACTAATAGGTGAGCGGTTTACCCCTAAAAACATGCTTAGAAACGGAAAATACTGATATTTTTTTTGCATTTCTACCGCACCAATCCTTTTTATTCGATTCTATATATATATATATATATATATATATATATATATATATATATATATATATATATATATATATATTTCGTTCATAAGTTCAAATGTATTTTTTTATTTTATTCCAATTGGGCCGGAAATTGTTATTAACAAATAACGTTCTCAAATCGCTTCGAATTTTTTTAGACGTATCTCATAGAAGTAAATAATGTTTCTTTCCTGTTAATATTTTGTTAATTAAATGCCTGAATTAGTTATTTTTGGATTTTTTTTTCTAAAAATCTACTACTAAAATGAATTACAATTCTACAAAAAGCTGTATAATCTTTAAAACTTTACGTATATTTAAGAATATTATGACAAGAATAAGTGGTTTCTATCTTGCTAAAAACAATTTTAAATTTAAAACAAAGATTTTTAAGCGCCGCGAGCCGTATAGCTTCGATCGTACACGCTTTGTAGTATATTATATATACAGCGATAGATTGCTCAAAATGTTAATTCGAAATATTTTAACGATAAGAAAACCAATAAAAGATATTAAATAAGTAAGTCATCATTTTTACCGTTAATTTATGTAATTATTTAATTTCACTATTGCAGACGATCCACTAGTTATCCAGAAATGAGTGGAGAGTTTGTCGAAGGGGAAACTGTGGGTACTAAGTAAGTAATACATTATTTTTTACTTTAAGTTACTTAATTTGGACTATTATAGACGAGCACGGTATTCTGGAGAGGCGGCTGAAGAAGTAGCAGAGATAGTTATTAAGTAAGCCATACTTTTAATTTTTTTAACATGAAATTAATACGATTTTTAACAGTCAATCCCGTAATTTCGAAGAGTCTGCCGAGGAGAACATAATAAAGGAATATTCAGCTACTACGTAAGTTTTTTCACCAAATATAAAATGTATTTAAAGTGCAGTAAACTTTTAAACTTAAATAAATAATTTATATGTCTTTTAGACAAACTACTTCAGATTTCATATTACAAGGAAGAAGAATTGTAGATGTGCAATATTTTATTAGGCAAATACTGCAATTCCCTCATCACGGATTGTTCAATTGCTCTTCAGAAGATATTACGGTGACTAGTGAAAAGCGAAAAGGATTTTATTCTAAATTCACTCTCTTTTGCCCAATGTGTCGCGTGAAACATGAAGTAGAAACTGAAAAATATAAACAACCATCCCTCAACGTCAATTCTGCAGCAATAACTGGAATAGTTAGTACTGGTGGAGGATACACACAACTAACTGAATTAACGTCCAGTTTAAATATCCCACCACTATCAAAAAAATATTATTTATCAATTCAAAATGATCTAATTGACTTATACCATGAAAGTTCTTGGACATCAATGCTTGAGGCTGGACAAGAAGAAATCAAATTAGCAAAAGAGCATGGAGATATTAATGAAGATGGCTATCCTTTTATAACTGTTGTTGCGGACTGCTCTTGGTCAAAGAGATCATATAAAACAAATTATAACGCCAATTCTGGAGCTGCAGCCATTATTGGTTACAGAACCCAAAAGATTCTGTATCTTGGAGTTAGGAACAAATACTGTTCCTACTGTAAATTATACGGAGAAGATAAAGAACACGTATGTTATAAAAATTGGACAAAAGCTTCGACTGCAATGGAAAGTCAAATAATTCTAGATGGATTTAAATGTAGTAAATACATGCATGGAATTACTTACAAATTTTTAATAGCTGATGGAGATAGCAGTGTTCATCAAAAAATTTTAGAAAATAGACCATATGGTAATAATGTTGTTGAAAAAATTGAATGTCGTAACCACCTCCTAAGAAACTATTGTACAAGATTAAAAGAGTTATCAACAAAACGATATAGTTCCGATGGAAAACTGGTACCATTTTTTTTACGAAAGCTTTTAAAAAATAACATATTAAGATTAAGAACTGCTGTGACAAAAGCAACTGAATACCATCGACAGTCAGATAAACCAAGTGACTTAAAAATAAAGTTTTTGAAAAACGATATATCTAATAGCCATCTTCATGTATTTGGAAATCATTCGAATTGCGCAGATTATTTTTGTCAGAGAAAATCATCAGAAACAGATTATACAATACCAATGAAAGAATGCAGCCTCTTGAAAGATATTAGCTCATGTGCAGCAAGATTAAAATTCCATGCAAATAGTCTGATAAAAAATATGAGTAACAATTATGCTGAACAATATAATAATGTAATAGCAAAGTTTCTAGGAGGTAAAAGAATAAATTATAGCTCTCGGGCGTCCTATGAAATGAGATGTCATGCTGCTGCTTTGTCGTACAACTCTAAAGGTCATTATCACCAAGCCCTTCACAAAAGCATCACAGGAAGAAGTCCTGGCATATATACAAAAAAATTTATTTCAGTGTGCACCAAAAATACATTGCGAAGAAAATTATATTACCAAAAATTTGCACAAATCAAATAAATATATAACAAAAAACCATGCTCCAGATGAAGATTATGGGCCACAAGCACAAAAAACTTTAGAAATTGATCATGACGAATTAGAAAAAATTAAAGAAAAATTTCTATCGGAACTTCATAAGAATACTGAGGAATGTATTCAATTATTTAATAACACAATAACTCAACGGAATTCAAGTGAATGGTATTCAGAAAGAAGGAAACGTCTGACAGCCTCGAATTTTGGTCGAATTTGTAAATTAAAGGTAACAACCGACAAAAGAAAGGTTGCCAAAGACATTATTTTAAATGCTTTTAAAGGAAATAAATTCACAGCCTATGGAATAGAAAAAGAATCCATTGCAGTACAAGAATTAAGCGAAATGCTTGCGTTAGATATTTGTCCATCAGGAATGTATGTTCATCAGGAATATCCTTTTTTAGCTGCAACACCTGATGGACTCATAGGTAACAATATGATTGTCGAAATTAAATGTCCAATTTCAGCAAAAGATTTATCTCCTAAAGATGCAATAGATAGGAAGATACTAAAGTATATGGAAGTGAAAGATGATAGATATATTTTAAAGAGAAATCATGCATATTACTATCAAATTCAAGGGCAGTTATTTGTAGCAAATAAAAACTTCTGTTACTTTTGCGTGTGGACCCCGAAAGGATTGATATTTCAGCTTATTGAAAAAGATGAGTAATTATGGGAGCAAATGGTAAAAAAATTAAGAGAATTTAATTTTAACAATTATCTTCCTCTATTGATACAAGAAATAATCGAAGAAAAGTAAGGTTGAGTGTTTATATTTTTTTTTTCTATTTTTACATTTTCCATCTATTACAATGCTTAGGTATAATATTTTATTTGTATGTGATTACATAGTTTTATAATGCCGGCTGATTGTATAAAGTCTTTTTTTTTATTTATTTTAAATTACATTATTACTGTATAATAGAAATCGAGGTTTCAGTATGTACATTTCTCCTGAAAGTAAACAATTTTTAGAACATTGTTGTAAATAGAATTTTTCATATAAAAATGATTGCACGTCAGTCAAGATTTACTACGTCAGAATCCCACAGCGTTGCCAAAACATCAGAATTCCTCACAGTAAGTAAGGAATTTTTAAAATGTCAACTATTTGTCAAAAATATATTAACAGTAAATACATTAAGTTTTAAAACGACTGCAACGCACTAAAATACATAAGAAAACATTTTAATACAAAATTATATATTCTAAATTTTAAACTTATATCTTTTAGAGCATTAACAGTAAGAACGCCCCGCCATTATTTCTTGTTCAAACTAATCTATCTTATATGAAAGTTTATCATTCTTCTTTCTATCATGCTTTCTATGGTATAGCACAGTTTTGGTACAGCACAATCAAAATACACAACAATAATTAGTTTTTATAGCTACTAATCTAAATTTAATATGTATTTATAAATACAATTTATTAATATATAATATATTTATGATCAAATTGGGTAAGAAATCAAAACATAAACAAAATTGTTACTATACAAAAACGGCAACACTTTAAACAATTTTGCCACACGCTGAACTGTCATTGAAACACGTTGGTACACTTAAGAATACAGAATAATTAACAATCAAAATACCCACTCTCAAAAGCCGCCTTTGAAGTTTGTCAGAACGCGAACGCCATGTTTTAGGCGGAAACATAGACTCGAACTGAGAAATTTGTGACAAGCTACGACAGAACTGTAATTTAAATTTTTAGAGATTAATAATTTAGTACATTTGAAATAATTTAATCTATTCTTCAACTAAAGGTACGAATAAAATAGTGCATATTATATCTGTAGTTGCCGTAAATAAACTAAACTGGGTTAATTTGTCTATGCACACCAGATAAAATGTCACTGAACAGCACTGGTTCCGACTAAAACATGGCTGATTCCGTCTGCGTAAACAAGATGCGCGTACTTATTTTTTTAAGCAGAGTGGGCATTCTGATTGTTCAGTATTCTGTGCTTAAGATATCCTAAATATTGTTTAAACGATAAAAAAATTAAACTATAGTCATACGTTCATATACAAAGTATTCTAATTAAGGAAAAAATATTAAAAAATTTAATATAACTAAAAACAACCAAATTTAATTGTGAAATAATTGTGAAATAACAAATAATAAAATAATAATTGTAAATAATTATCACCCTGTGTATTTGCATCTAACTTTATATAAGTCAGTATTTTCTATTATTACGCTTGTACCCACAATTAAAATATTGTTTTGCTAAATTCATTGGTTTCGGAGTTAATATTTTTTTAATGCCCTATAATTTTAGGAAAATCGAAATATCTCCGGAAGTACCATATTAAGGTATAAAAAAAGCAATAAAATACGGGAGTTCCATAAAAACAAACATACTTTAATATGTCCACTTTATGAGACCCCTGGTATATTTCAAAATAATTTTAAAATTGCCTTTACATTCCTATTTAGTTATATTATCAGCAAATTTGGTTTGGAACACTTTCGGTAATACATCTGTTTTGAGAGTTGAGACATTTTCTTCGAACAGCATCGAGACCCAAACATTTCAAGCACAGATGTTTTTCTTTACCTCTTGTAAACACTCATTTATATGTAATTTCTTAGGGTAGGTAATAAAAAGCATATAAAATAATCCAGGAAGCACACTTTTGAAATAATCCAATAATGATAAGTTATTAATTATGATTAATAGGATCTTATTGCGGAGAATATTTATTACAATTATCATAAATATCTATTAATTTAGTTTTTATTTTACTTTCAATGTATGCTAACCTAGCTACTATGTATTTTCTAGAGGCCTATGTAGCCACTATCTTCTATATAAATAGACAAAGAATTTTAGTTTTAAGTCTTAAATGTACCATAGTTTAGGATAAATATTGTAAATAAACAATGAATGTAAATTGAACCCAGTATTTTAATCTTTACACTCTAAAAAAAATAAACAAAAAATATGTAGATATGTAGCCGAAAATACCATTTCATTATTTTTCTTAGAGACAAAAAAGAGTTAAACCTCTCCATGAAAAGCAAAACCTTTAATTAGAAACTCTTACAATCATCTTTATTATAATATGATGTCAAAATTTAATAATTCACTCAAGATATTGTCATGTGTCAACTTCATAGTTTTTCATATCTACACCATGAACACTTTAGTTTATTGCCAAACTCGCATTTACGATTATGAAAACAAACTCTTATAAAATAATACTTTCATTTGAACTTTAATGACTTAAAATACTTGAATGTTCCATAAATAATAAACAATAAATATTTTTTCATTAATTTCACGTCTTAAATCAATTATTTATCAAATAAATTATCAATATTATTTAATAAGCAACACAAAATATTCCTGAAGCCGTCCAAATATTTAGTAGCCTTGTCACCACTTTCAGTTCGACTGAGTGCGTTGTATGACAAAGATAGCGAATTTTCGATTTGGAAAATATTACCACGGACATGGTGTTCATTTTTTTCAAATCCTGAAAAAACTAATACATATTTTTGAAAAATTTAAACGCAAAATGAAAGATTATATTATTACCGAGGGCCGAAAGTCCCTTAGAACAAACAAAAAGTTTTTTTGAATGAGATATTTGAGATTAAAAATCACACTAAATTTTCTCTTCCTTTTCACCCCTGTAACTTATTAAAATAAACATTATAGAAGTTTTCAGGGACTTTCGGCCCTCGGTAATAATGTAATCTTTCATTCTGCGTTTAAATTTTTCAAAAATATTTATTAGTTTTCTCAGGATTTGAAAAAAATGAATGCATTTAAAAAGCATTGGCTCGAAATTTTGCGCCTACGCTCTTAAAGTGCCTATCCGTTCCGGATGTTGGGGATCATCACGGCTATCTTTACTTTATTTATTGCAGCGCGGAACAGTTCAGTGGTAGTCGTGTTATACCACTTTCGTAAATTTTGAAGCCAGGAAATGCGTCTTCTTCCCGGTCCTCTCTTACCATTTACTTTCCCTTGGAGAATCAGCTGGAGAAGGCCGTAACGTTCTTGATTTCTCATTACATGTCCTAGATATTCCAACTTTTTAGTTTTGACGGTCATGAGAATTTCACATTCTTTCCCCATTCTACGCAGGACCTCCACATTAGTAACTCTGTCAACCCAGGATATACGTAAGATGCGCCTATAACACCACATTTCGAAAGCTTCGAGCCGATTCATAGATGCAACAGTCAGCTTCCATTCCGTAGAGCAGAACTGTGAATATGTAGCAGTTCAATAGACGGCATTTTGTTTTTTGTTTTTGTTTTTTGTTTTATCTTTAATATTGGAATATATCTACCTAGGCCAAATCCTGAGACTTGACAAAGAGAACCAAAGTGCGGAAATTACTAGAAGAGCAAGACTAGCATGGGCAGGATTTGGATACTTAAGAACCGCAAAATACCCCAATACTTGAGGAGCAAAGTGTTCAACCAATGCATCCTTCCTATCCTGACATATTGATGTCAAACCTGGACCCTAATCAAGGCAAACATGAATAAACTAGCCACAACAAAAAGAACAATGGAAAGAGCAATGTTAGGTTTACGACTGTCAGATAAAAAGAGGAACGACTGGGTAAGATCCAAAACAAAAGTCGAGGACATAGCAACAAAAATTGCCAAACTTAAATGGAGCTTCGCGGGCCGCACTGCTAGACAAAAAGATCAACGTTGGAATACTACAATACAACATTGGGAGACCTTACGAAAGTAAACGACCAAGAGGAAGACCACAGATGAGATGGGTTGATGATATTAAAAGAATAGCCGGAACAAATTGGAAATATGTTGCCCAGGATAGAGACCGAAGGAAGGAGTTGGGAGAGGCCTATATCCAAACATGTACGATAGAAGGCTAAGAAGAAGAAGAAGAAGAAACATTTAATACTTTTCTATATTTGATATGTTATTTAAAATATTATAATGACTGCACAAATTATATATTAGAATAGCATAAAATAAAACTTGAATAATAATTAAATTTTAATATAATACCAATAACTATTTAGGTTTATTTTAGTATAAAATAAATATTTTAATTATTGCTGAATTATCAGTGATTGCCATGCAATAATCGTGCAGTTACTTGGAATTTCTTCTGTTGGTACCTTTACTATTATTATCTATTATTTTACAAAAATATCACGTTTTGTACAAGAAGAAATATCAAAATTGTTTCTTCCTGCAGCTGTTCCTAGTCATAAATTATTGCTTTTTTTATCCTATACTTCACCATCGGCGAAACAAAATTTTATACTAACTTAATACACGTTACTTGCTTAGCACATGGAATGAACAGAGTTGCGGAAGAAATTAGAAAAAAAATTTCTTTTGTGAACTCCCTGATATCAAACAAAAAAAAAGTATTCTTTAAATCTCCTACAATAATTCAACTTTATAAAGAAATGCTTCCACCAGAACCTGTTCTAACACGATAAGGAACATGATTGGAAGCAGCTTTTTTCTATTCATTTTATTTGTAGATTTAAAAAATACTTCCTTTTTCATTTAGCATCTACTAGAGAAAGTTCCCAATCTCTGCTGGATACTAAACTTAAAAACAGAATTTCCTTAGCAGCAACCTTCATTCATTAAATCAAATTTTAGTTTGATTCAAACTTGCTATTACTCAAAAGTATCATCAAAGTTGTCTTTTACTCCAGTCGTCAGTGACGAAAATATCACTATACCTCTAAAAATTATACAAACCAGCTGAATTTTGCCTAAAATGTCAATTTTATTACACTAAAAAAGATTCAAAAAAGTTTACCACTTTTACCACCGAGTTTTTCTTTAAAACCCACACGTAGAGGGGGGAAAACGGAAAAAAAATCGATTTAGTAAAAATCTGTACGCCATAGAAAAATTGTATTAAATAAAAAATGTAGCTAAGATAATTTTAAACAAAAACGTTAATTAGCATTTTTTGTGTAGAATGAACCGTTCTCTCAGAAACAATGATTGAAGCGATCGGCGATTTTAAATGTCAGTTACGCGAGCGAAATCAATCCTCAATAAAATTTGTATCAGCTCGACGGTAAAAATTCAATATCTTTTGATCCCAGTATCCTATCGACAAAAATCAAGATGCGTTTTAAAGGTGAAGAGTATAGCTTTCGTATGCAACTTTTGTATTTTCTTGCAAATGAATTCAGTTTTTATAAAGGTGTTAAATAAATAAACGTGGCGCGATTTTCGTGACCCCACGAAGCCCTGGGGTAAAAGTGGTAAACTTTTTTGCATCTTTTTTGGGGTCTCAAATTTGATATTCTTAGCTAAATTCAGCTTGTTCCTATGAAGGGGGTCAAATCTCTGACGACTAGACTATTAGAAAGCATAGCCTTAATAAAAGAAATTAGATCAGCTTGTCAAAATGTTACAGTTGACCCTGGAAAATATGTTTTCATAAATTTTAAACAATAGTAAAAAAACAATTTTTTATTGGAAAATTTTGAAAAACGTGGCCATTTATTGTTTCTGTAATTCTAAGGAATAGTATTTTACTTTTTTACTACTTTCATTACAATTAATTAGTACATTACAGTTACCTACTTATTTTTTACATATTGTTTTCTAATTATTAAAATAAACAATAATTAATATACCATTATTAAATATATGTTTCCATTACATATATGCATATTTTCTAATAAAATGCGTATGTAATGCAAATTTTTTTGCAGTATTTAGGATAACGCATTTTATCGAAATTGTTACTAAAAAACCGTTTAAAAAAGGACTGAATTTTTAGTTTATCTATAAAAATTTATAATAACTTTCATATTTTTTATGCCACACACGCTTGTAAGTGGGCTCACTGAAAAGTTGGCGAAAGAATTATATTTAAAAAAAGAACCATTTATGACCAATAGGAAGCGAGATAGAATTTTTTATATAACATTAAGAGTTGAAAATTCAACAGATTATAAGTGGAGATTTAGATTTTATGATCCAATTTATAAATGGTAAAGGTGTAAAGATGATCTTATAGTGTTAAGGTTCAAAAGAAGATGTAAAAAGTTGTAATCCGTTATAATCGTCGTACTCCGTAAAATACCACCACGTTAAAGTTGAGGGGAGAACTTTTCGAGCTCGGTTTTTTTTAGAATGGAGCGTCCAATTTGTGCTTACTTATAAGTAGTAAAATAAAAAATATCAAAGTTATGACATGGTTATAAACTAAAAAGTCAGCCCTTTTTCAAGCGATTTCTTGAATAAGAATTTTGATAAAATGTCGAAATTCTATGTACATATCTTAAAACAAATAATCGGTTGCGATCCACTAAATACCTCTAGAGTCACTGTTTGGGCAAGTACAGTTGTTTAAATAATAGCTCTTCGAGATAAACAAACTGAATTACGTACAAACTATTTGATCGATCTTGCTCAGATTTAGAACACTTCAACAACTCATTAAATTCCATAATTTCAAGTAGTACATGTCCTTTTACCAATTATAAATTACTTAAACAATAAGGGTTTTTTGCAAGTATGTCAGTCAATTGTTTATGTATTTTCATTTGGAAACACGCAAACTAAAGAACTTTTTAAGATCTAACACTTTTATTTAAACGATTGTTAAAATGATTGTTAAAAAAAATAAAACAAAATCAGCTGTACGTCGTCAAGGATTTGTCATCAGCTATCCCTCATGTACCTTTTAGAACTTTCAAGATTCTGTATAAGATTTTTTCAGCTGTTGTTTTTTCTTTTCTAGCTATAATGTTAGATAACATTAGCCACAGCAAGAAATGACTACAGGAAATGTTGATTGAAGAAATTGATCTTGGCAAGTTCATATCCGAGTAAGGAACCATAGTTTTTAAAATGAAGAAACAAGCAGATTGGTCTACGAAAAGCTCATACCAATGCTAATAATCTCTAATTATTATGGATAATGCCTCATACCATAGATCTCTGGTAGAAAAGTTTCCTCAACTTTCTTAGACAACAAAATATCAGTGAAAAGAAAGGATACAAGTAACAAATATAAATTTTAAAAAATATTCTTGAAAATAGAGCTATTAAGTCTTTGTAAATTGAAGCAACCACAAAACGTCAAGCACGTTACATACAGAAAAATTAATACAAGATGATTGAGCAAAGCTTATCACAACGAAAAGAAAATAGCAGTTACAGATCTAAAAGAGAATTAAGTTGACTGTCCAATGAAAAAGAAAAAGACTGAATTGATTTTCACTTTTTAACACAAATATAACCAAATTATATCCTGTGTTGTATCACAGACATAATACAAGATAGACTAATCGTTGCAATACCAGCCCGTTGCCCCAGTGCGACAGAGAAAACTGACGCAAAGCAGTCCCTGCATCTATTTCTAATTTGCCAGCTTGATCGACAACGTGACTTAAATGGCCGATGAGGTCACGTGATCGATAAACCCGACACATTAGACAGAGATGCAGGGATTGCTTTGCGTCAGTTTTCTCTGTCGCACAGGGGGAACGCGACTGTATTGCAGCAGTCAATATATCTTGTAATATATGTCTATGATTGTTATTGAGTTTTTAACGATGAAGGTTATAAAGTATAGATAATAATAAATTTTCCCAAAACAAACAAAATAGAGTGTTATTTACAAAAGAGGTCCAACACAATTGAGCCAAAATTACTAGTGTTTTTGTCATTTAGTAAGTCAGGATTCCTGTCTTGCATTTTTGGCATATTTATTTATTTATTTGTACGTATTTATAATTCGATTGAATATCAATTCAAAATACAGGATATCGTATTAAAAAATTGGCGAGTGACTGAGATTTAATAAAAGCCCTAGGTATCTCTCATTGGACAGTGTAAGCAATATTTTGACTAAAGTATTGAGTCTCAGAAAGCTGTTTTCACAATGGCTGCCGCATTCTCTAGTAATGGAATTCAGAACACATTCGAATGCGACTTTCTCAGCAACATTTAAAGCGTTTTCGAAAGGATAAAGTGGATTTTCTGCGTGTATTCATCACTATGGATAAGACTTGGGTCTATCACTATAATACTGAATCAAAACAAGAGGCAAAAGAGTGAGGTGGACCTGGTTCGTCTGCTCCAAAATGAGTTCTAATCCAGAAATCGTCCAAGGAGGTGTTAGCATCAGTTTTTTGTTTTTGGGATACAAAAGGAATTTTGTTTGTAGATTATTTGCACACGGGTAAAACAATCAATTTTGAATATTATTATAATATTTTAGACCAGCAGAAGCAAAAAAAATCGTACAAAAAAATTCGGTTTGCAAAATTTAAAATATTTGTTTTCATCAGAACAACGTACCGTGTCATATGAGTATTTATACAATGGCTAAAATTCATAAATCAAAGATTAAATTGTTAGAGCATCCACCGTATTCACCATATTTGGTCCCTGGCGACTTCTATCTGTTTCAATATCTAAATAATGCATGCCAGGAAAGCCTTTTTCATCAAATAATGAGGTCATAACAACCGTGGAAGCGTATTTCGAAGCCATTTCAGATTCTCACTTCAATGATGGAATTCATACATTGGAATCTAGTTGGAACAAGTTTTTTGATATTCAGAAAGACTGTACTGAAAATCAAAGTATATCTCAAACCATTATCGAATCGTAAAACTCATTAAATAGCCTATTATTTCTCACTGCCAGTGATAATTTGACTGAAAGTTTATTTTTACTTCAATGGAGTTCAATATCAAATCAGTCAAAAATATGTGAAACGGACTATAACAAGAGTATGTGCTATTTTAAAAGATAAGACCAATTTAAAATTTTCATTAAAGACTAGATTTTAGAAAGAATTCTAAAGTAATATCCTATTTTTACCACCGCAAACTAGACTAATGCACATACTTTGATATAAATGAAATCACTGCCAATTATATGTTTGTTCCAGAAAAAATTTCGTCGTACAATGATTCAAATTTCTAGATTTGTCAATACAATTAATTCTCATAATAAATATCGTGTATCACTGGAGTTGAAATATAAATCATAACAATTTAACAAATCACTGGTAAAATAAGAACAATAAATTAAAGAAATTGTCAGTACATATTAAAATATGTTAGTACAAAGGGAAAACGAAAATAAAACTAATTTATAACTACATATCCTTTGGTAGTGAGTGAGTTATAAAATCCAATTATGTACGCAAAACGCTGAAAAATATTTAAAAATTTCTATACACTTTTTAGTAACCGCACCAATCATAAGGTTATTAGCGGTAAAACAATGTATTACAACTAGAGATTTTGCCCGTCGCATGCGATGAGAGATCCAATCAATTGCCATCTACAGTCACTCATGAACCTATAACTTAAAAAAAAACTGGGAGTGCCGACAGAAGTGAATACTTCTTATAGCGCGTTATTACGTTTGCTTGTTACTGAATTGTTAATATTTTTTATAATAACACCACACGATTTAGTCATTTGTTTAATCATTTAGTAATTTTTAAAATTTGTTAAATATTATATATTTATTCATTATTTACATTTTCCGTATAATTTTGTATTTATGGTTAACAACTTTTTGAATATCATTACATTTAATATTATTCTATTTAATTTTATTTAATTTTATTTATTTTTTTAAATTTTGGTTTATTATATTTAATTTTATTTAATTTTGTTTATTTTGTCTAATTTTGATTAATTTTTTTTTTATTTTATATAATGCTATTTATTGTATTTGATTTTATGTAATTTTATTTAATTTTATTGAATTTTATTTAATTTTACTTAATTTTATTTATTACTGTTTAACTTAATTTAATTCTATTTACCTTTCTTTAATTTCACTTAATTTTACTTAATTTTAGTTAATTTTATTGAATTTTATGGACTTTTATTTAATTTTTTTAAATTTTATTTAATTTTACTTAATTTTATTTAATTCTATTTACCTTTCTAAAATTTTATTTAAGTTTACTTAATGTTTATTTTGTTGACGTTTGTTAAACGTCATTTTATTTTTATAATAAGTGTATATGTAAATGTATGTAAAGCTTACTTTACAATTACAGTAACCTATATGTTTAGCTATTTTGCGAAAAAATGAATTGCTGTTAAGGAGATTTGAATCATCAATTCGTAGAATAAATTAGCAATGAATAAACCGTATCGTTTCAAGAACAAAATATGATTAAAATGTCAGATGGTGGTAATTCAGATTTCTTTCCTAGATGGCGTAGTTACCCTACCGGACAAACAGCGTGACTTCTAGCCTTTTATACAGATAGATGATATAATATTACAGACACAATATAACTTATACATAGTACAGTAATCCGGTGTCGCGTTAAAAATTCATTTCTGGAACTGCTCGTGTGTTTTTGACGGGAAGTTTTTGAAGAATATTTGAGCCATTTTACGGAATATGCGGGATACTCCATTAAAACATGTGTTGTTGATATCGATACTTCACAAATTTCAGATTATGGTTGATTATTTAGTGGATTAGATGTTATATATTATCCTATTGTGGACAAATCTGAGCCTTTTCAATTTTACCTGGGAACATTTCCTTCTTTTTCTTCTTTTTATGTAGACATGACTCTTTCTGTTTTTCAACGTGCCTCCAGTAAGTTGACGAACCACGCAAAGCAAAGGAAAACGAGAAAGAAAAATATGCCTACAATCAGATTAGCAACATGGAACATTACTTCTTTCGATAACAAAGACCAAGAGATAATAAAAGAACTGATAAATAAACAAATAGACATTTGTGCAATTCAAGAAACCAAGAAGAAAGGTAAATGCCAAAGAGACTATAACCAATATTTTCTAGCATACCGTGGAGTGAAGAAAGAAGAACGAACACGAACAGGCGTAGGTATACTTGTCCATAAAACATTTAAAGACAATATAAATAACTGCCGTTATATCTGCGAAAGAATAATAGATATGAACATCACAATGGACTACGAAAAATTAAATGTTATATCTATCTGTAGCCCCGAGAATGCAAACCTAAGGAGGAATGAGAGGCATTCTACGAACAATTGCAAACCATCCTGAATGAAATACCTCATGAAGAACCCTTATTTCTTATTGGTGACTTTAATGCACGAATCGGACATGAAATAGTTCCAGGAGTCAAACAAAGATTTAATGAAAACTATGTCAACTCAAATGGAGAACTCATGGCTAATCTCTGTGCCTTTAACGAACTGAGAATCATAATACATTTTTCGAACAAAAGCTCCAGTATGAAAACTCCAGAGGCACAAATCTATGATTGACTTTAGTCACTAATAGAAAAATCCACCCAAACAGACTCAGCAGACGCAGGGAGTGAACACAAATTAGTACTAGCAAAAATAAGAATGAAAATAACACCACAACATTTTCTACAGGAAATGACCGAGGAAAAATTCAATGTAGAATCACTGTGGAACGATTCTACAAGAGAAATGTACCAAAGGAGGCTAGCACAGAAGATACAGCTGAACCAAATAGACGACATCGAAGATATGAATTCGAGCTGGGAGAAAATTAAAAACAACATTAAACAAACAGCAACAGAAGCTCTAGGAAAACGCAAAGTCATACTAAACAAAACAAACAACAACAATACACAGAAAATAAATAAAAGAGAAATGTAAAGAGAAACGGGAGGCCTACACGAAGAACAAAACAAATACTCCAGAATCCCGAGACAGCTATAGAAGAATACGAAATTAAACAAAGCAGTTGGTAAGAAGAACAAAAAACGAACACTGGGAACAGTTTAGGTTTCCAGTGAAAAGGAAAATAATAATCAAGGTAACCAGACGCATGGAGAAAAGCATAATGATACCAATGTTCAAGAAAGGAGATAAAGAAGACCTCAACAATTATAGAGGTATCATAAGTCCACTTAAGCTTACCACAAAAGTCCTAACCAACAAAATCAATAAACTAACAACTTTATCAGATGAACACAAATGATTCAGATCTGGAAGATCCTGCTAGACGCCGTATTTGTACTAAGACAAATCATCACAGAAAAGGCCATCGAGTACAATAAACCAGCATATCTATGTTTCATAGACCTGACAAAGGATTTCGATCGCATCCAAGTCGAAGACGTCTTACACCTACTGTATAAAAGAAACATAAAAATCAATATTATACTACTATCAAATACTACTTAAACTATCAAAAACATCTACTTCCATAATCGAATACAGGATACATACATACTACATAAAGATAAATGGAAAACTAACACAGTGTATACCAGTACAAAGCGGAGTTAGACAGGGTGACTCATTAAGCCCAGTTCTCTTTAATATAATAATGGACAAAATAGTACAAGCAGTACGTGAAGGCGATGGTTACAGAATGGGGAACAAAGAAATCCAAATATTACGTTATGTTGACGACGCCGCATTAATCATCGAGAGATAAGACTAGCTCCAAAGATTAACACACATCTTCAATACAACTGTCAAGAAATATAATATGATAATATCAGCAGAAAAAACCAAATGTATGACAACATCTAAATACCCACTACGACGTAAAATCGAAATTAATGGAAAACTAATAAAGCAGGAAACAATGTTTAGATATCTGGGAATAGACATATCTAGTTACGGAGGTGTTGAAGAAGAAGTACGACAACAAAGCTTAATGACACAATCTAGAAGGACAAACACCTAAGACAAGACACAAAAACAAGAATCTATAAACTAGCAACTAGACCTATATTAACATACACGGCGGAGACAAGACCTGACACATCTAAAACGAGACGACTACTAGAAACAATAGAGATTAAAATACTTCGACAAATATCAGGGAAAAGTCCGTTGGATAGGGAGAAAAGCGAAAACATAAGAGCATACAATATAGCAGACATAAATGGATGGGTGACAAAGCGGAAACAGGAGTGGAACGAACACATTAGTAGAGTGGCCGAGGATAAGAGAGAAGTATTGCCAGACCAAGAAAAAGATGGTGCGATAATTTAAACAATTTAGGAGGCCAATATTGAAGAAGAAACAGGCTTTAAATCCTACATACAAGAAGGAAGAAGAAGAAGAAGTTTTTTACGTAAAATAATCAAAAATACTGTCGTAGTGCCTGATAATGCCTGTGTATTCATCTTACACAATGGAATATTTTTGCCATTACTTATTGCTGGTTTTTACTTCTATTTGGTATATAAAAAACAAGAATACCTGATAGTTTAGATAACAAAAAGTCAGAACATAAAGTTCACTCCTCGTAATACTTTTAAACTGATGTATCCGAATTTCCGAATTGCACAGCTTGTCACATCTTTGTGTCCACTCTCCCACGAATTTTTTAAACCGAGAGCAAAACATCGACGAATTCCAATAAGCACTCTCCTGGTAGGGAGTTTCGGATAATTTGCAGTTGATTCATATTCGACGCTCTCACATTTTGCATGACGAATGACGAATAGCGAGGTTAAGACAAGGTTCATGGTTTTGTGTTATTATTGGAAAAGTTAAATTTAGGGTAAATCTTATATCACGGACGCTGTTTCTAATAGGGCGGAAATACAGGAATTCGGCTTCGCGTGTTGCCAAATGGAATTATGAAACATAATCTTCAAACAAGAAAAATTATATAGAGAATACGTAAAATCGTATATTTAATCGTGTAATAGACAACTTATTAAAAAAATTAAATTAAATATCATATTATTTCTTTCTAAGACAAATGTTAAATGTGATGTGACAGTATCTAAAAAGAAATAAATGACTAAAACTACTCGCACCTATGGAAAAATGAAAAACCCGCTAGAAACGTATATACAACGTCACGCACAATACGCACAAATACGAAAAGGGAAGAAAAGAGAAGCTAAGAAAAAATAGTACGAAGAAAGAGGTGAAAAGCAATCCTGTTTTAGTTCTTAATAGTTGTAATCCAGAAAGTGTATTGTAAAGGCGGGTACACATTTGCGAGCAGAACTGTTCGCGAACCGTTTGTGAGCGCTATATTCGTTAATGTGTACGGCAGAAAAAACCGCTTGCGTACTGTTTCATCGTGACTCGTCGCGAACCAAATTGTTGCGGTTTATTTCACGACTTCAAAGGAAGCTCGGCTTTCAGTTTGGACGGCGCTTACTAATAGACGCAGCGAACATTTTTATTGTCTCTTATCTTATCTAAAGTCTTATCAAATCGACATTGTGTGAGTGACGTGTTCCATCCTAGAGAGACGTGAGAAAACAGTAAACTGATTATTGTACATATTTTTATTTTTGTTAAACAAGCAAATGCTGTTTTGATTTAACATTTTCGATTGTGCCTTTCGTGTGTGTGGGGGAGACTGGTGTGGGTTGTTACAAATCTCACAAATTGTTTTTTTGAGTCAGTTGAAGTTTTTGAAATTTTTAATTTATTCTAGCCTATACTAGGGAGTCTATTACACAGTATCTTTGGCTCAAAAGCTGGTTAAGTATTACAGAAATGATTGCTGGTGTTGATTGTTAGAGAAATTAACCCATAGAGTAAATAAATTAAATAGAAAGTAGTAAAAAATATATTTAATACTACAATGACAGAAAAGAATATGTGTAAGCGTTCGAAATAAAACCAATAACAAATTCTGGTAACATATTTTTAAAGAGAAAACACTAATCACAGTCAGATTTACAATTAAAGCAAATGTATAATGGGCTTTTGTTTATACAGTTTAAATGGGTAACATGATTACATTCTCGACATTGTACTAACCACCAATCTTCGGAGCTTGATGAATATGGACCACCGCATACCAAGCACAAAACTTCCTCATTGGAAGACTCTTTTTCGGTTGCTTTCAGGGCTGCTTTTCTCTTTTTGATATTTTTCTTTAATTGCAAAGATTTTGTCTTTAGATTATGTTCAACCTGAACTTTACGCTTGAAGGTGTCCCTTTTCTTCGAATTTTCTTCTTCAATCAACATCTTCTCTGGTGTATCAGTCAGAATATAGCTGTCTTTCGTCTCGTTCTTCCTTCTTTTTTGAGTTTGGTTAGATATGCTTTCGGCAGTGGCTTAATATCTTGAGGCGAAATAAATACAGCTGGATTATTAGGCTTGGCTGACGGAATAGTGTGTATTTTAGGTGACAAGGTAGTGGATGGACCCGGTTGACTTTTCAAGTGACTGTTGTCTTGAACTGTAGGTGGTTCAGGTTGATTAATTTCTATGGTTTCTTCATATAGAGGTCTATGAGTTACGGTCTATGAGTTGATGCAGTAAAATCACTATCGTTGGAAAATATCTTGATTGACAGGCCAAATACCAGTGCAGGAGAAACCAGCAAGAATATTGACAGGCATAGTGGTCAAAGGAAATGATGTTCTCATAATTGAAGACCAATCGTATAGTCATTCTTTTTTCAGCATTGTTTTTCACCCACTGATTTATTATCTAAAGGTTTAAGCCTATGTGAAGTGTGCGGCAGAAATGAAAGTGGAGTAATGAAATTAGCTCTCCAAAATTCAATCAGAGAAATTGAAATATGAGACTAGTGGTTGTCTAGCAATACAAGCACTTTATTGGCTTCACTTGATTTTACGTGTTTCGTAATAACAAGAAATTCATTATCTTGCGTCCATCCAGACTTATTTCCAGTTCCTATACACTCAACTGGTCCATCTCTAATAAAGTGGTCTTGAAAACGTAACCGTGTGAAGACGAACATTGGAGGTACGGTATTCCCCACTTGCTTAGTTTTTTTTCTAGCCATAACTTTGGATAGCTTGTAAGGCTCAAAATGATATCTGTCTAATTTAGTTGACAATTTATTAAAAACGTTTACATTTTCTTTACTAAAATTCATTGCTCGTGAAGGGCTAGTAGCTTGAGGTGTACAAAGACTTAAATTTGAATTTCGTCGCATGAATGCAATAAGCCAATCTTCACTTGCACGTTCAGTCGTGTCCAATTTTTCTGGGCAGGGCAGTCTGTTACACTTTGCAAATTGAAAAGCTAACTTGCGTAAATCTTTTGTGGTAAGTCCGAAATACAAATATACAGCAGTTTCGCAGTATTTAGCAAGCTGTAACTCCATTTCGTCATTAAATACTCTGTTGTGAGGATTGTATCCAACCAGAGATTGTGAGTTTTCAGCTAACGATTTAACATAGCGATATAAAGAATCGTGACACATACCATAATCTTTAGTCACTTTTCTAATAGATTGGTTAGTATCTATTTCCTTCCTAGCTGCTTCGTCATAAATAACTATTGGTGTTAACCCCAATAATTGGTTAAATGTGCACTGGAACCAGTCTCTTAAATTGCGCAGCCAAGATATACGTCGTCTCCCCACGCTTCGTTTGCCCTGAATCTTTCCTTGGATAATTAACTGGAACAATCGGTACTTTTTCCCTCTCATCACATGACCAAAATATTCCATAGAAAATAATTAAACTCTATTAAATAATAGTATAATAGGTATAAATTGTAACATGTTAGAAACGACACCGCAGTGTGTGTTACAATCGACACCAAGTTAACCTATAAATAAGAAAGATGATTTTTGTATATATTATGCCCTTCATAGAAAAAGTTAGCTACAGTAAACGGAGGTAAAGATGTTAAAAATCAACAATTTGTGGCGCAACTAAAATTTACTTTTATGATGATGATAGAAACAAGTGACTCTAACTTGTGCAGTAGGTTACGGCCAACTCTGAAACTACAGTCGGTGGTGTGAGGCAGATATCCGTCTATGCATATTAGTGCGTTTTGATTTATCTCAAATGATTGCGCCAATATCACTCTTGTTACAAATGACACCAGTCTCCCCTACGTCTCCAAAATGTGTACGCATTTTGACGTTGAGTTCGCGGTTTTTAGTTTAATTGGTTTAAATTTTGTACTACTTTGAAATAGTTTGTGATATAAAATATTTTGTTGACTGAACATGAAGCTAGAAACGTGACGTAATAAATACCCTAATTACAAATTAAATGAATATGACGTGTCCCTAGAGACGTGAGAAAACAGTAAACTGATTATTGTTAAACAAGCAAAAACAGAAACATAATCAGAAACATAATCAGTACCCAAATTATAAATAAAATGAATCATTTCGCACATATGTGTGTTCGTTGTTGGTTTGTCGCTTTCCATGGATCGAGATAAGTATGCGATCAGTACGATGTAGAATATTTTTCAACGATCTGTACGCGTACGGTTCGCGAACAGTTCTGCTCGCAAATGTGTACCCGCCTTAAGATTCACAGAATGAATTCGTTTACTATAATACAGCGTCACAAAAAGATTGGGATTTAGTGATGAAAATAAGTCGATTTGGCCTAACTTACCTACATGCAAAAAAGGGCACCTAGAAAAAGTTACGAGGTGTTAATGTTACGAAATAAAACAGATTTTATTTATATTGCTCAAAGACGCTTTAAAACTTTTTATGAAAATTTATACTACCAGTATGTGTTAGCATGCCATGGCCAATAAAACAGAAAGAGCTCAAATATTTTTTCTGGATTTTTCTAGATGTCTCCAACCCCCAACTTTTTGTAGTAGGTACAATATTGGATTAAAAATTGGACGATCAATGGAATGAAATAATTTAGAAGATACGCCACTTTTTTAAATGTAAAATATACTATAACTAAAATAATAAAATATTAAAAGGAAAAAGACAGTTAAGATTTGATTTCACAGATGATGCTTTTCTGGACCGTATTGATGAGTAACCAGAGACAAGCATGAGGGTCATAGCTGCTGATATAGGGGTATAACGCCTGATAGTATGGAAAACAGTTACTTCACCTCTTCGATGTAACAGCAGTTTAAGAATTACTTCCACAAGATCATCCCAACACAGAAACGTATAAAAATTGTGATTGGCTTTTAGAAGAAAATAGACGGGATGTAAACCTTATACCTACAGAATATGTTATTCACCGTCGAATCAATCTTCACAAGAAATGGAGTCACTAATTATCCCAATACTCATGTCGGGGCCGACGTAAATCCTAATGGTAACAAAGTGAGTCACAATCAGAGTATTTTGAAAGTAAACGTGTGGGCTGGAATTGTCAGTAATTATTTGGTAGGGCCAGTATTTCTTCCCAATAATTTAAACGCACAAAATTATTTATCATTTTTATAAAATGATCTCTATTTCAAATTGGAACATGTCCCGTTAGCGATCAGAAAAAATATGTGGTGTTTGCAAGATCGTGCTCCACACCATTCTAGCGACAAGGTTGGAGCATTTCAACAATATCCAGCACGTTGGATAGGAAAGGAGCCCGATGCGCCAATTGAATGGGCTTCGCTCAGTCCAGATCTTAATTCAATGGATTTTTGAAGCTGCTAATGCATTTCGAGAGACATTTAATTTTTTTAAATATTCGGTAATCATTTTTGAAACCATGTAAAGCATGTATACCGGAAGGAGGTCATTTTGAATACTTTTTAAATTAAATTAATATCTTTTCTGTTTCTAATAAAAAGGTAATAATAAACTAATATAAGTAAAAATTAAAAATTAGATTTAAAAAATGTTAGTTTTGCTAACGAATACTAAAGTAGTTTTGCTAAGAAGAGATAAAAAAGTTGTAAAATAGATATTTCATTCTATTGACGTCACATTTTTAATCCAATATTATAATACAAAAAGGTTTGGGTGAGAAAAGCTTTGGAGACCTCCCTCTACACATCTAGAAAAATCGATTCAAAAATTTCGAGTCGCCATTCTTTTTCTATCTGTGGTCGTTGATGTTTTGAGTAGAAATTTCTATTATTTTGTTATTGGACTTATTTATTCGTGAAATTTTCTTCGCATCTTCTCAGGATTTCTTCTTCGTCATTTATTACTGCTCCGTCTTTACTTCTACACATTGTTAGTATAAGTATAAACTGTTTTTGCACTTTTTTAGTAACTGGAAGAATTTTCTCATCTCTGGTCAGTTGTTAAGTTTCCAGTTCTTGCATTTCACTTCTTGTATGTTCTATGTAACTTCTCTTTCTTTCTCGGCATTTTATACCCTTCTTGCGATTGTCTTTTTACTGCTCTTTGTTCGTATCTTAGGTATAACATTCGTCAAACCAATATTCATTTCGTTTTCTCTTAACAGTCTCAATCACCTCATTAGCTGTTCTTTTATGACTTTTTTACATATGGTCCAGTATGTATTTTTTTTACCTTTGGGAGATGTGCCCGTTTAGCCAGCCACATTTCTTAAAATTAACGCCTAACAAAACCTACCCTGAAAAATAAAGAAATATATCTGAGCTTTATAGACATGGAAAAAGCATTCGACTTAGTCATAAGAAAAGATATATGGGAAAGGCTGAAGAAGAAACAAGTAAGTGAAGAACTTGTAGAAGCAACAAAGAGTATATACATGAAAACAACAAATACAGTAAGAATGTTAAATATACAGTCAGAACCATTTGAAACAACTCAAGGAGTTAGACAAGGGGGAAGTCTCAGCCCAGTGCTATTCATAAATGTAATAGATGAGATAGTGAAACAATGTAAGAAAACATTCAAGAGATACTGCATCGGTTGGAACAGAATGCAAATGATAAATGCTGAGATGTGTATATTTGCAGACGACATAGTATTACTTGCGGAAACTGCAGAAAAACTGAAATACAACTTAGAGAAATGGAACCTAGAAGCAATCAAATACAACTTAAACGTAAACAAAGAGAAGACTCAGATAATAAAAATATCAAGGAAACAAGGGACGGAAGATCAGATAGAAGTAATGATAGACCAACAAAAAATAATACAGACAAATTTATACAAATACTTAGGAACAGTAATCAACAACAAAGGAGACATCGAGGGCGATCTTAACAACAGAATGGAAAACACAGGAAAACTATTCCAAGCACTAAAATTCCTTAATAACAAAGAAATATCAACAAAGACCAAGATAACAATATACAAAACAATATATAGACCTACAGTGACATATGGAGCAGAAAATTGGATATTAAACAAAAGACATCAGAGTAGAATTCAGGCAGCAGAGATGAAATACCCAGAAGAACGATAGGAGTAAAAAGAACTGATAGAATCAGAAATGAAGAAATAAGAGAAAGACTCAAAATCAAACCGATACTCGAGTCAATCAAGGAGAAAAAATTGGCATGGTTCGGACAACTAACCCGGATGGACAATAATAGACAGGTAAAAAGAGTGTGGGACGCCAAACCAATAGGGAAGAACAGAAGAGGAAGACCCATTAAAGAATGGAACAGTGACATCTCGCAGATACTGCAGACTAAGGGTAAGACTTGGCAGGAAGCAACACAGATGGCATCCAATAGGAAGGAATGGAGAAAGTTCGTTAAGAGCTAGGACACCTCAGAAGACTGTCAAATATTGTTATTTAATTAATTGTATTTAAACGGCCCAACACCGAAAGGTACAAATGGGTCTACTGATTAAGTAAGTAAGTAAACCTACCCTACCATGTACCAAGACTATTACGAACCTAATCGAACAATCAAAGTTAGGGAAGGGAAAAAACAACTTTTCACGCCCAAGGGTCATTCAGGGTGACTAACCACTGACTAAGTAGACCACGGGAAAAGGGGTATTATTACCTAGGAAAAAAACAGAGGTAACAAAGCTAGACCTTATGTTCTTCCTAAACTATACCACATAACTTTAAAGCATATTAGTATACTGTAAATAAGTACAATCAAATACTGCTACTACTTATTATACTTACCAAAAAATAGTGTCAGAAGGGTATTGGAAATCTAAACTGTACTTACCTGAAAAAAAAACTAGAATTATTAATGGATATAACATTTTTTGTGTCTGTAGTAATACATTTCGTATATTTTTTCTTGTACAAAGATCTTTATTAGAATGATGATGGTGATTCAAGATGCTGTTTTCTGAGGTAATACAAAACAAACTACCTCAATAAAACCAAGAATTATGGCATAAAAAGTTAAATAAAAATAAAAAATAAAAGGAATGACATGAAAATATAACACACAATACCAAAAAGCTAAAAGAAAAAATTACAACAAACAGTATTAGTCAAAAAGGATTATTGTCAATATGTTTCGCAATAGTTGCATTGGCTTTTGGCTACGTTATAAAATGGCGTATGACCGTTCAATATTCAACAGCGAAAAAAAAACTATAACTTAGTCGACTTTAGATTTTATAGAAAAGGCTTGAAAAGATATATTAATTTTTCTAGTTTTTCACGTTTAGTTGAATAGATCAATTTATTTTCTAGTTTTTCACATTTTGTTAAATGTTGACAGATATATTGGTTATGTATTGACTAAAAGAATAAATTAACATATAAGCCTTTTGGGAAAATGTACTGGGAGACACAAGAGCTTTTCAATAATGCATTACTTGTCATATGATCTCATTTCAAATAATTTAAAAAAACGACGCCTATCCGCCATTTTTTTTTTAATTACATCATTTAAACATTAATATAAACTATGAGCAACTGCCTTTTTATTAACTACCCAAACGTTTTTTAACAACTTTTATAAGTAAAACTTCTGTTAACAGACACCTCTCCACAACGGAAACCTCTGCTGAATGGACAGTTTTTAGGAAACCGAACATTTCATATGTGGGTAAATAGGAAGACACCTCCGAACAACGGACCCTCTTCACAACGACTCCGGACAAAATTTTCCTTCAGTTTTTTTAAAAAATTAATGTAGTTTTACCTGCCAACAACAGACAGTCAGGTAAAAGCGATTAAAAAATTACAATTGGGGCTCCGAAAATCCAAATATGTACCGGGTGGTCCAATAAGCCGATTTCTCGGCTATATATCAGAAACTATTCATGTTATAACTTTAGGAGAAAAAAAATCGTTAGACCAGGTTTTTGTGAAATATGCCCAATTATACCAAGTGTTAAATAAGTAAACTAGAAAGAGGCCTAAATTCCGCACAAAGTTGTTCAAGTACTTTTTTTATGTTTTCAAATAAAGGGTGGGGGAGAGTGGAAAAATATTTGTGGATAAAAACCTATAACTTTGGTTTGGATCAAAGGATTTTAACGAAATTAGTGTCATTAGAAAGAGTGTGGATGATTTAATTTACATCTACTATAAAACAATTGTATTTAGTTTTAATTGTCATGGGTAGAGGGTACTTTCGAATAGAAAAAATTAAAATTCGTTTTTCTTCAAATTGTTTAATGGAAACACCTATTTATTGTAAATTATAATGGAACTGGAATAAATTCGTAACAAACTGGCGCAAACCGCGTGTTGATAGCTTTTGTCGAACTCGAGATATGAATAAAAACGCATAAACATAAGTAAGTATAATATTGACTCACCTTTTATTATAACTTCAAATTAAATATGTGAAAGAGCATACAAATATCTCGATCATTAAAACTTAATATCCAATTAAATGTTCAAATTGTTTTTCATCATTGTCCACAGAAAGATGTAATCTTTCGCGCGTAGACATAACAGCTGCTTCAATCTCAGCTGTTAATATACTATTAATTGCGTTTATAATGCGCTGTTTCATGTCGTCTCGAGTGGTTGGTCGAGTTTGGTACACTAAGTCCTTCAATCTTCCACACAGATAAAAGTCCAGACATGTTAAGTGTGGAGATCTAGCTGGCCATGAAAATATACTTCCCCTTCCAATCCATTTATTTCTGGAAAAATCTCTCTATTTTCATCTGGAAAAGTGCGCAGGACACCCGTCATGTTGTAATATCATATCTCTTCTTGTTTGTAAGGAAATATCTTCCATTAAAACAGGCAACTCATTTTCCAGAAAATCCAAATATGTTTCGCCATTTAAAGTTCTATCAAAGAAATATGGACCTACGATCTTTCCATCAACTATACCACACAAAACATTAAGACTCCATCTACCTTGAATCTGCACTTCATGTATCCAGTGCGGATTTTCTTCAGCCCAATAATGCATATTATGCAGATTAACACCACCCGCACTATTAAACGTAGCCTGGTCTGTCCACAAAATCTTTGACATGATGCGGTTGTTCTTCTAGCAGACGTAACATCCAATTGCAGTAATCCAGCCTTGCATTAATATCTCTGTCATGTAAAGTTAGGTGGAGAACTACATGATAAGGATGCAGTCTAAAAAACAACAATTTTTTTCTGAAAAAGAAACCACTATATTTACTAAAACTCAAAAAATCTTGAAAAATCCACAATTTTTTCACAAGATAAATCGTGCATAAGTATTTTTAAGAAACGGATAAAAGGATAAAAGCGCCGTGTTGCCGTTTTTATCAGAATATTAAAATAACAGTTTAATCTAAAATTTAAAGGGTATTCCAAGTTTCTGACCTAAACGTTCACTTTATAATATGAAAAACCAACCTGTGATGTTTTAAAATCCTTGGAAAAGTAGTTTTGAGTGAGATTTGCCGACTACTTATATGTGGATTCTGTTAAATTAAAGCAAGAACATTGATTGAATTATCTTCGGTCATACCTCTACTACGTCGTTTAAAACAAGGACGATGAAAACTACCAGTTTCTCTTAATCTTCTTGCTTTTCTTTCAAATACTTCTTTGTCATAATGTCTCCTGTCAGGATATCTTACAGAATATACACGTGAGGCAATAGCGGCATTTTGGTGACATTTGAAATAAACTCCAATCATATCATACAATTCTGCATTTGATATACTCATCACGAATTATTAATACTGATAATTAATTACTAATAATACCAATATTAATATCTATTAAAAAAAGTGCACTCTTCAATTCGAATTATAATATAACACTTCTTAACAATGTTTTGACTGCTGTCAATAAATAAACAATATGAACTCCCCGTCAAATTCATTGTCGTAGCCTACTTATTTTTAATCATATGAAATAACCGACGGGAACCGTAGTACTTGATGTCCATAACTTGATACAATTTGGTCAACTATATAAACTGTTGGTTTTTCATTACGTTTCTAAATTTACAGTAACTCTGATTTGAAGGCGTATTCCGGAAAATTGATATTATTTTTAACTAACCAATTTTTTATCCTCGGTACGTTCCACGACTGTTTTGGTTGTTTCTTTAAAATCTCCGAATGGTAAGGTACATTATCGAAAACTATAATTGATTCACTCAGACTAGGTAACAGTTTCTCCTCAAGCCATTTAACAAACATATCTGCATTCATGTTTTCATGGTAATCAGCAGATTTTGATTTTGAAGAAAAAATCAAATCTGCGTTTTCTCTAAAGCATTCTTTTCCTCCTGCATGAAGAATGATGTGTCTTTTGCCTTCGCTATCTGTGTGTTTTATTGATTTTATGTTGTCGTCTTGCCAAATTCTTTTAATTCCACCCTTTACAAATATCCATGTCACATCTAAGTATACGAATGTTGCATTTTCAGATTTAAGTCTAGTATATTCTCTAAAAAATTTAATTTTTTTGTGAACCACACTACTCATTTCGCATAAAAATAACCTATTATTTTCTTTTTTGATTTTAAATCCTAAATCTCCCAATACTTTCCAAAGGCTAGTCTTCTTAATTTCAGAAACTTGTCTTTTCCTTATTTTGGCCAGTAAAGTATCTAAACTAACATGTTGATTGTTTTCACGAATTTTATACAAAATATTGCGAGTTTCAATTTTTTCTACATCAAATGCTCCTAGAATGTTTACGAGCTGTTTTCTTGTATTCTTGATCTTACTCAGTTATAGTAAGATCTTCTTGAAAATCTCTGACAGTCTTCGTTACAGTTTTTAGCTTACTTTCACTTATCCTGAGTGCGTCACATACCGCGTTGATTTATATATAATAATGACTTTAAAGGTCCACCATTGTCTCTTTCCATGGTAAAGTATTTATGCACATTTGCAATTAATTCATCAATATCCAACTTATGTCTAGGCATGATGGTCACTTAAAACTACACGTTCATAACGATTGCCAACGCGTTAATTTGGATTGTGGCGTTCCAGTAGGTGCAGTTTTTTAAAAAACGATAGTAATGGAGAAGAAGTTGTGGAAAATCTGAAGCTACAAGACCTGGAAGATGATTTGCCATCGACAACCTTTTGCGAAAGTCATGGAGTTGAAAATTGTTTGAACTACCTAGAGATTAATGCAGCTTTACTGAAGAAAAATCCTGAAGTAAACCTAGCTAGTTGTGTTAATGATTTTAAAGAAAACCAACAGGTGTCCAATGTTTCCGACAATAAGAGTGACGATGAACTAGAACTTACTACAACACTGTAAGTAAGTTAAATGATGCTTACCTAAAATTAAGAGAATTAAAATTATTTTTTATATATAAAGGTGATGCAAGAGTAAGTCAAAAAATATCTGATGTAATTCTAAATGTTGACTCAGAAATTGTGAAAAATAATGTTCAAAACAAAAAATAAATCAAAATTGATGATTTTTTTAAGAAGTAATACCTACCTTTTTACATTAGTATTTTATTTGTGTATATGCTTACGCAAATATGTATGAAAATGTATAATTAAAGATCAAGCAAATCGAAACCTCTTTTTTATTTCAATTGATTAAGCGATAACTCTACACAACGGACAATTATTTTCCCACGTTGGTGTCCGTTATGGAGAAGTTTCATTGTAGTTTAGAAAATAGTTGGAGAGGAAACTTTAGGCCTACATTTTATATTTAACAAAGCATTAAATTGATAAAATTGATGATAATAATGAATTCTTAGAAAAAAAGAATAAATTTAGAATAAAAAATTTCCAAAAGATACGCAACGTTTATCTTTACAAGAAAAAAATAGATTTCCTGTGATATTTTCTATTTTTACATACTGACAAAGAAAATTTGTGACTAACGATACTTTTATATTTCACTTAAACGCAGGGTGACAACGTTAATGCCTTGGATTGCAAACATGACAAGCATTCAATAAGGAACTATAGTACATTGATAAATAGAATGCTGACATTAAATGGGTCAGTACAATACTCTCGAGGCAGAGAGAGTCTTTTAATAGAATTTATAGACCAGGAATCATAAACTAAAATCATCAACAGTTTAAATTGAAATATTAAATATGGAACTTTGTGCCATTTATTTGATAATTTTAAAAAACAAACAAACAAGCAGACGTTGTTTCACAAAATTATAACATCGTCTAGTTCCAATGTTCAATTTCTTTTAATTATTGAATTAATTACAGTTGCCAATAAATTTAGTAAAACAAGTTTGTGAGAAAATACAATTTTTTTGCATTTAAGCAATTAAATTAGGCACATATTTTAGCTAAACAAGTTTATAAAATCTCAAAATTTTATAGGAAGATTTCTTGTTTTTTCTACCACTTGTTTTCTTGATCGACGCATTCCCAATTGTCCAATGTAAAACATTGTACCATATTGATGAATAAAACAACCCGACGACGACGATCGATTAGTAAAAAGTTGATTAAATAATACGCCTGAGAATATTAACAAAATATGTGCTTACATCTAACAGTTTGACAAGAACTAACATAACCTAAAAATCAAAATTTTTCCCTTTTCAAATCTTTAATATTACATTAGTTCAGGAGCTTACTCTAACACATATCTAGTGAACAATATTATGAAGAATTAAACTTAGAGCACCAATACACAATAAGCTAGAAGCTAGAAAATGCTAAATTGATTTCCTTCGAAACAGATTTGTTAGGTTTGTGTGATTTGGAAGGCATCGCAAAGTTTCCCCCCCTTGTCAAACACTGGAACTGGGAAAGTATTTACTACCACCCTGTTTTTGAGAAAATTATGGCCCGCGATAGATTTTTAGGGATTTTAAAAATGCTACTATTCGTAGACCATACTGATGTTAATACTGAGAATCGTCTTTACAAGATTCGGACTGTTTTGGACGCAGTTCTAAAAAATATACAAAACTGTCTATATCCTAATAGAGAGCTCTCCATTGATGAGGCCATGATCTGGTGGCGTGGCGTCTCATCTTTCGACCATATATAGCCAGTAAACGTCACAAGTATGGAATTAAACTATACGAACTCACTACACACTATGGATATATTAAATATTATTGTATATACCGGAAGAGGTACCTTGAAAACGGTAGATATTATCAAAGAGTTGACAAAGGATTATTTCGGAAAAGGTCATGTTTTATACATGGATAATTTCTACAACGGCGTAGAATTGGCGGAAACCCTATTCAAGGAGAAAACACAAGTTGTTGGAACTCTACGAGAAGACAGAACTGGAAACCCAGTTACAGGACACGTTAAAAAAGAAGCTAAAGAAAGGAGATGCTGCATGGAAACGTAAAGGGCCCGTATTGGCTACTAAATAAAAAGATAAGCGTGGTGTCAGAATGATCAGCGCAAAGCACAAGCACGTTATGACTGAGGTTGTTTGTGAACGAGGTGCTACGAAAATTAAACCCGATTGTGTGCTTAACTACAATAAGCACATGTCTGGGATAGATCGAGTAGACCAGATGTCATATTACTCGGTACCAAGAAAAACACTTCGGTGGTATAGAAAATTTTTTTTCCATGCATTACACATATGCATTTGGAACAGCTTTTACATCTACAAGAGAGCATCGAATAAGAAAACTTCTTTTGACGTGACAACGTCTTAAATTAGGTTGTGGCTCGGAGTCATTTAAGAAAAAGTGTAACGCCCGCTCACGTCTGTTACAGTGAGTCACCGAACGAGAGAGAGGCCCGCCGGACCGGCGAATGCCTTGCGTCTCTCTCCCACTCAAACATGATCGGTCTGCTGCGCGCGGCACTAGAGAATTAGGCGCGTTGAATCGCTAAAGTTGAAAATCGTTGAAAGTATCGTCAGCTGTGTCTGTAGTGAAAATGTGGAGTGCTTACAGTGTCCTATTTTAGGGGGAACCACCAGTATCAGATATAATTTTAGGAAATTACCTAGGGACCTATATTCTTTTATAATATTGCTATGGATTTATCCATTTAATATTGAGCAATGATTGTAAACATTCTTTATAGTTTAAACTTCAATGAAAATTATTAACTGTGTCTAAAGACATATATGATATGAGGTATTTTACCCAAGAGTATTAAGTATAATGAATATACATAAAAACATAATTTTGTTTTCTTAGGATTTAACATTTTGTCAGCACATTATCTCAAATTCACACTTAAATCAATATGTTTTTACTATTAGGTCTGTTGAATGTTTGTTCTTTACACAAAATTTAGTCTATACTTCATATTTATTAAAGGCGGTAAAATATACATTACAATTCAGTTGTTTATAAACCACTTTCAAAGCATAAAGAACCTTTTAAGCTTTGTTTATATTATTTTGTGTATATTAATTGAGTTAATTGGAGTAGCCCACTTTGATACAAAAATACAGTCAATTTATGGATATTTCAAGGTGACAATCTAAAAAAAGCTGATTTCCTCCCATGCATTTTATTAGAAACACTTGAAATTTAAAAAAAATTTAAAAATCTTAAGATGTAAGACCTTAATCGTGAGATCGTGAGATTTGTCTTCAATTCGTGAGTAGATTCGTCATTTACAACAACTACAACAATAAAGGTAAATAATTGTACACTAATATTTCATTATCGTAAACTATGATTGATTGATTAATTGTTAGATTTAATAATTTAATAATATTCATATCAATAAATATTCTACCGAGAAAAAGACGTTGTCACGTAAAATCTTCGCCCGTAAAACCGACTTTACAGGCAACCGATTTTTTTTTTGCAATTTCGTGAGAGCATAGTAATGGACATTATCGACAATAACAATTGCCGGTATAAGCAATCCCCCACTTACTGACCAACGGCTTCGGGCGGATGAGTTGGTAAGTGGTAGGGCACTCTTTTGTCCTGAGGTTGTGAAATCGGCCTCGAAGGCGGATGAACCAAAGATTTGATCAACGGTATCAGGATGGGGAATCACAGGTAGGACAAACACTCCATTAAAGATCCACAGCAATACGCCCTAGTCAATCAATCATGGCAATGCTCAATACTAAAATAAATTCCGGAGTAAGTTCTCCGATCGGGTCTCCGGGGAGGACAGTTTTGAGTTTACCAAAAGATAATAAATTGAAGTGCAGAAAGAATGTCAAAACTTTATACAAAGCAGGAAAATCCACAATACACTATAGGGGATGAAGAGAATGCAGATTGAAATCATGGGAATAGCAGAAATGAGATGGCCAGATTCTGGAGAAATACAAATTTCACTGGTGGGAGTATTTCGAGTCAAACTCAAAACAGTGCAGAAAAGAAAAGCACAATCATACGACCTACGTATGCTGAAAGACCTTGATACAAGGATCCAAGCCACGTTAAACGAGCAAGTGACTGTAATTAGAGACGAATCAAAAGAAGAACAAACGATCAAACATATTACAGAAATAGTCAAAATGTAAAGGATAAACGTTTAAAGACAGATAGATTAATGAAGAAAAAATCATGGATGACAAATGAGATTCTGAAACTAATGGACGAGAGAAGAGAAGCCAAAAATGACCCAGACAAATATAAAACCATAAATATATTAACAAGAACGAAAATCAGAGAAGCGAAAGAAAAAGAAGCAAGGGAAAGATGCGAAGAAACTGAGACTCTGCAGTCAAAGTACGATAGTCACAATGTACATAGGAAAGTTAAAGAACTCACAGGGGGACTAAGACAAAGGCAGAAAGGAAATATAACTGATTCTGACGGAAACTTCATCTTGGACAAACAGAGTAAAATAAGAACGTGAAAAGAATACCTAGAAAAACTATTTGAAGACCAAACAGATAACACCTTTGAGCTAGAAGAAGAGGTAAATGATGGACCCAGAATATTACAGCAGGAATTTTATACCGCAATAACACAGTTAAAGGATGGTAAAGCAGCAGGCCCTGATAATATACAAGCAGAACTACTCAAACTAATGGACAACGAATCAATAGCAATAATCGCAAAGATATTCAACAACATATACACCTCTGGAGAAATACCAACATAATGGCTGAAATCTGAGTTTATTGCACTTGAAGATTACCGTACTATAAGCCTTATGAATCATCTCACAAAATTGTCCCTAAAGATAATTCATAAGAGAATCTACAAGCTGTGTGGAAGTCAAATTTCTCCCAACCAGTTCGGGTTCACAAATGCTGTTGGGACTAGAGAGGCTTTGTTCTCAGTACAAGTCTTATTCCAGAGATGCAGAGACGTCAACTGTGACGTATACGCATGTCTGGTTGATTACGAGAAAGCGTTTGATCGAGTACAGCACGCCAAGATGATGCAAATACTAAAAGAAACAGGAATTAACAATCAAGATCTGAAAATAATTAGAAATCTTTACTGGAATCAGACAGCAACAGCAAATCTCAGAGTTGAAGGTGAACACACTGACTATGTGAAAATCATCCGTGGAGTGAGGCAAGGCTGTATTTTGTCTCCTCTAATCTTCAATCTGTACTCTGAGAGAATATTTATCGAACATTTGCACGAAACTGAAAAAGGTATTCTACTAAATGGTTACCGGCTAAACAACATCAGATATGCAGATGGCACCATAGTATTTGCGGACAACTTAGAAGTTCTTATGAACAAAATCACGTATTATGGTCAACAATGTGGACTCAATATAAACGTTAAGAAGACAAAGCTTATGATAATTAGCAAGAAAATGATAACAGAAGGTCAACTCTACGTCAACCAATCCCCTATAGAAAGAGTGACGCACTATAACTACCTCGGCACCATAATAAATGAAGAATGGACCAACAACCAGGAAATTAGAGTACGTATCGGAAAAGCTAGATCCACCTTCAATCGGATGGGGGCCTCCTTCAAGAGTCAAAACCTCTCTCTTGATACAAAAGTAAGAATGCTGCGATGCTACGTCTTCTCTGTCCTTTTTTATGGTGTTGAATCGTGGACCTTGAACAAAGATATGTGCAGAAAACTGGAAGCATTTGAGATGTGGCTATATCGGAGAATGCTTAAGATCCCATGGACTGACCGAGTCACAAATGAGGAGGAGAAAAATGAATAAGAACCAAGAGGTACTGACCACCATCAAATCTCGAAAGTTACAGTTCTTCGGACATATTATGCGAAATGAATCCAGATATGCTCTCCTTCAAGCCATCCTGCAAGGAAAAATATTTGGAAAACGAGGTCCAGGAAGAAGAAGAACATCTTGGTTAAAGAACCTCAGAATCTAAGTTATGTACTGAGTGTTTTTATTTATTTATTTTTTAATAACGGATTGATTACTGCTTTCGCTGCTTCTCCTGCCCCAATTTCGCCCCCTGAGTGTTTTTATAAGATTTATTAAAATAAATTGGGCAAGATATAACAATGAGCTTTGATCTTTTGGAATAATAGAAAACATAAATTTGTAAAAGTGTAATATGTGAGGATTTGATATTAAAATTGGTTTTTAAGCAAGTTAAGGGTTATTATGGTAGAAACGTGAAAAAGGGTACTACTCTTAGGCAGAATCCGGTGAAGATAAATAAGGTTATGAGAAGTGATATTATATTTGAAATTAAATTGGATATAGATAAATATTATATAATTATGTATAGGCTATTTGGTTTGGGATTAAGTAAATAAACAACGATTCAACTGACTAACTATAACTCAATATTTATTGGGTTAATGCTTTAGGTGGGTAGCGCCAACTGATAACTCAAAAATCCTTGAAAATAGACAGATTTAAATTTTATCATGTGACGGGTAGCTCTTTTAGACAACAGTCTCAGTTAAACCCAGATTTAATTTAAATAAAAATATATTCGAAATAAATACCAACATAAAATTAGATCTTAAGTGATATGTACAATAAAAATTGAATGGATTCTTTCTTTTCTTATTTAGCTTAATTACTTGCATCTCTGATGACTGGAGTGGGTGAATACTTGATGATTTTTTTTCGTGCAACAACCTGATCAAATAAGTACTGGTGTAAAAAAAATGTAAAAAAATGAATTTTATGATTGATAGGATATATGTTCCGGACAGGAAAATAAGTAAGTATTCAAAGGTTATTAATTTTGCTTCTATTTTATATGTTCCTAAAATAATAAAATATGAATATAAACAAACTGCACCCTGATTTTGTTATTAATTCCACTATAAATTATAAGAAAACCCAGGGAAAACGCTTAATGCTATCCTGTTATAGTAAGTATTTGTTTAAACTTTTTTCTTTTATTTTTGGTATTACGGTATTGTTACGAACATGCATTCGAAGTGGCCCATGTAACGGTTGCATCTCGAAAGCGCCGAGAACTTTCGCCAAATGTATCGAGCGCGGGAGAGGTCGACTCGTCAAACAACGAATTAGAGGTGGGAATACTCAAGATGATTCTAGAACAATAGTTTTGGTATGTATATGTAACGCTGTTATGAGTAGAGTTTAGTTGTTAAGATATTATCGAACTGTAAACTTATAAATAAATATATTTATAAAAATTCGAAGCGCTCGTTTTATTTAATCTTGCTGCAGTGGTGTCAGGTGTGGGGTTTGGTGTTAAAAATAAATTCAGCAGTGACTTTTGAAATTTTGAAAAGTATTGTTCGTCGGGAACATCCGCGTCATTAGGTAGTGATATTTGTAAAAACAAGAACATTTAAAAAATACGTGTGTGCCTGACCAAAGATGCTGCTAGTACAACTTTTAGTAAAACTGTTGCGTGAGCAACTAGAAGAACGCCATGAAGACTGCAGCGGGTCCAAGAAGATCCTCCAAGAACGACTGAAGAATGTTCTTAACAAGAATGGAGATGACCCAGAGACATTCCATTTTCAATCAACAGAAGAAGCAGTTTTAATGAAGATAGAAGAGAACTTGCCCAACAACACATCCAGTTAGCCAGTGACAGAATGAAAGATCAATATGATTCTCGATGCAAGAATGAAAGCTATGAAGTAGGTGCTCTTGATTGGCTTTATAATCCACAACGTCGTCGAGGCTTGTCTCCTAAATTGCAAAGACAATGGGAAGGTCCGTATGAAATTAAAAAGAGAATAAATGACGTAATATACCGAATTAAGAAGTTACCGAAAGGTAAACCAAAAGTAGTTCACATAAATCGTCTTGCACCTTATGCTGGCTCAAATGAAACAGAAGAAGCACGAACCCTTCAACATGAGATCAAAGATGACCAGCGACCAAGCTTTAATGAATTTATGTCAAATTATGCCGAGAGAAAGAGTGCTAGATTCGGCGTTACCACAGAAGTTCAGCAGGATCTTTTTAGTGTTCCGCATAACGTCTCTCTAGCCCCCTGTGTTGCCTAAGATCTTGAGATGACTAAAGGAATCTCATCCGTATTTTATAAGAAATTCGGTCGTTTGGACGAGTTAAAAAACCAGCAGCCTAAAGTTGGAAGAGTACTGAGATTAGAAGATGGTTCTCGATCTTTGCTGTATATGGTAACAAGGAAGTTGCATACAGGCAGGGCAACCTACGAGGATATATGGCGTGCTCTAACTAATTTGAAGAAAATTGTGTGCAATTATGAAATCAAGAATTTGGCCTTACCCAAGATAGGCCATGCACTAGAAAATCTGGACTGGAAGATTGTCAGAAGCATACTTGAAGTAATCTTCCGAGAAACCGGCGTACAAATTACTGTGTGTTGTATTAACCCGAAGAGATCGTGTCCTTCAAAGTCTGTAGATTGTTATTTCTTCTTGAGGGGTTCATGGAGAGCTGGAGAGTCCTGTAGATTCCGCCATCCTGGGCCTACATATAGAGTTGCTGATCGGGACGCTCAGATCTAAGAGGGGAGCAGTGTTACGAACATGCATTCGGCCCATGTAACGGTTGCATCTCGAAAGCGCAGAGAATTTTCGACAAATGTATCGAGCGCGGGAGAGGTCGACTCGTCAAACAACGAATTAGAGGTGGGAATACTCAAGATGATTCTAGAACAATACTTTTGGTATATATATGTAACGCTGTTATGAGTAGAGTTTAGTTGTTAAGATACTGTCGAACTGTAAACTTATAAATAAATATATTTATATAAATTCGAACCGCTCGTTTTTTTAATCTCGCTACAGTATATTTAGGTGATATACAATTCTTAATAAAGTTTATTTATTGTAGAATTAAGCCATTCCGCATGTTTTTTACTTTATTAGTGAAGAGTAGTTGACTTTTACATAATCTTGTAAATATCTTTTACTCGACTAACATATCATGAATAATTCTGAATAGGTCTATAATTCTGGTCTCTATTTCAATTTAATCATACGCTTGATGAATGATAAATAAGCTCCGGATGACGAGAATTTAAGCAGTTATGGCTAATTGCAAATGTTTTTTTTGTCTGCTTTGGTCTTCTTCTAGGACGAACATATGTAGGTCACTTGGGAAAAGGCATATGGTTTTAAATATTTTAAGATTAAAATTACAGCTATATTACAGCATTAAATAACATCTGAAATTTATAAATATTACAACCCGACGAGTTCACGGAACACGAAAGAATAATGATGTAGCTTTAACTACTTTTTGTGTTTGCCACTTCAAGAGAAAAGATCGCATGAAAAAAGTGTACTGCACTAAAACCAATATAGCTTGTTGTATGGTGGTGGTGACAAAGGGCACAAAGGGAGTTTTATTGTCGTTTATTGTATGAGGAACAATATCTCCCAATTTAAACCTGTAAAGAATATTATAGAAATATGCCTTGAGAGTTAAGGATAATTTCACCGTTGTTCACCTATGTAACCAACATATTGAACTGAGTTTATTAGTCTAATTTATTTACTTTATTTATTATAAAAATGTTCTAACACTTCGTTTATTAAAGTCTTTATTTATACAATATTACAGTAATTTATTTTACACTATAATTATATAATTTATTTACAACATTTACTACAATTTATATTCCCGACAATACGCGCGCTACATTTCAAAACTCGACTCGATATTATTATTCAGACTAACTCACACAATGAAACATCCTCTATATATATTTATCAACCGTTGTTCTGGAGTCCCTTCGAAGCGGATGGATGTTGACCTGTGCTGACCCCTTAACTCTCTCGAACGACATGGAAAGAAGACCGGTTTTATCGTAGGGGAAACTACTAGAAAATTCTTATTAGAAAAACATGTTTACAGTTTAGGCATGAGTCATGTTTATCGTAACAATATCTCTGAAGTATGGATTTATTACATTTAGGTAAAATTACATTATTCCTTATTCCTAGTTTGATGGGTATGATTGTTAAAGTTTATTATTATATTTTTGTCATGTATATGTATAAGGATTTTGTATACTCGGTTCGCTATCTCCAGTCCGAACTGTCTAGTGAATTTAGTAATTATTTTTTTGCGAAGTTAGTTACTTTTTGACAGACTCGAAGTGGCTGGAAATTACTATACAACCAAGCACACGTACTTATAGCCAATATTAATAGTAAACAAACTAAATAGTATATAAATTAGAACTTTACAAATTACCGACAATCAATATTTATTTGTTTGCACCATATATAATAAATAGTTATGTTAAATTATAACAACTAAAATATATATTTTAAATATATACTACCCAAAATGTTATGGGTTTAGTATACACTTCCACTATTTAGAATAATTCTGCTTTTTTCAAAGAAAGAAGTCTGCAATAGTAGTATACTTGAGCTATTAATACGGAGAAGTAGGAATTGTTGTGTTGTAGGTTTCCGACAATGAATCTGTCAAAATATGCCCTAGCTAAGCGAATGGAGTATAACAGAATAATTTACGTATAGTTTAAAATTGGCTCGCTAGAATATCTTAACTTTTTCTCATAAATAATTCTAGTTAGCTACTTCTGAATAATATTCATAGAATGCAAGAAATTATTTCGTATTCCATCCCATCCTAAAAGGCCATAGGTAAGTTGAGATTGTATAAGTAAGTACATAATAAAGAATTCATAAATGAGTTATTCCTAAAAATTGTTTTAAAAATTTGAATCTTGATAGAAGCTCTCTTAATTTAACTACCATATTATTTGTTTGACTCTTCCATCGTAAATGTTTATCAATTAATATACCTATAACCTATTAATATACCTTATAGATATTTAATCTTGTGTGTATATGGAATTTCATTTTTTGCATCGACTTTTAATGAGCCAAGATTTGGGAGGTTACTTATATACGATGTAAATGACATATATTTAGTTTTATCTACATTTAAGGTTAGCTTATTAAACTAAAACTACTTCAGACTTATAGCAAAATCTGTTTCGGCTTGTTGTTTTAAATTATTCCACGTATTTGCATCATCATAGAAAATAGCTGTGTCATCTGCTAAGCTTATTATGTTACCTGTAATATTCAATCTGAATAGATCATTAATGTAGATATTGAATAGAATTGGTCCTAAGACTGTTCCTTGTGGGACTCCATAGAATATTATTCTTCCCTTACTAATTTCTCCATCTATATAAACATGTTGTTGCCTGTTTAGAAGATAACTTTCTAGTAAATTATATGCAAGCCCTCTAATACCATATTTTTTAAGTTCATTTAGCAATATTTTATGTGAAACAGTATCAAATGCCTTTAATAAATCTACAAATATACAAAGAACTGGTCATGCATTATCAAGAGCGTTGTAGATAAATTGCATTTTAGTGGATTTTCCTTCTTGAAAGCCATACTGACATTCAGACAGTATATTGGATTTTTTAATTATATAATTATTTAAAAGTCTTATTTAATTATTTTTTCTAATCTTTTGCCTATGTTTGAGATTAGGGTGATACGTCTATAATTTGGACAATATACTTCTTCGACAGATTTGAATAGCGGTTTAATAGTTCTAGTTTTTAACATATCTAGAAAAATGCCTAAATTAACACATATATTTATTATGTATGTTAAGGGTTTTGAAATCGTCTTCGTTATTCCTTTTAAAGTTTCAGATCTAATATTATCCTGTCCTGGCGACTTTTTATTTTTTAAAGATTTTATAATTTCTTCAACCTCATTTTTACTCGTTGGAAATAGGTAGGGGAGACCGGGGTTTGTTGACTTATTTTTTCAATAATTAATTTTTACTGATTTATTATTTGCACACTGTTAAATTCAAGTATGTAAGCTGGTTCTATACTCTTTCGTATACATGTAGAAAAAAGTCGTAGAAGAAAAAAAAAGAAGTAGAAGAACTTCTACAAAGTAGTTCTTTATAGAAGAAAGTTTCAAGCAAATTTTGACTGCCTTGCAAAATAAGTCAAAGAGCCCCGGGTACGGGTTCAGTTGACTAACGGCCTAGGGTAAGTTGACTCAATATTTTGTTAGTGATATCACAAGGGTAGTAATAGTGACACAATCCAAAGACAAATGCAGATTCAATTTTTAATGTTAATTTTGACCATTGACATTAAGAAAATCTAACATTTAAAAACGAAACTTAAAACCATCATCTGAATCACAATTGATGCATATAAAAAAAGTGGTATTAATTTTGTTCGTGCATTTAATATGAGCCCATCTAGTGCGATGTAGGGTCATGAAGAACCATCTCTAATTTTCGTGTTTTTGATGTCTTTCTTTTGATTGCATGTTTTTCTTTTATCGAAGTATTGGTTAAAACAGTAGTTTGTCTCTTTTTCCGTGATTTTTGCAGACAAATTGTCGTTGACATCTGGGAAATGTTCTAGATCGGCGGATTCTCCATGATTGCAGCTTGCTCCACTGTTGAAATGTTCCTGTTTTTTTCGGTAGCGTTTTCTTCCTAATTTGCTGGTATAGGCCTGTCTGTCACATATGATGGCAAGAAGTCACTCTCTGTGAAGATACCCTCATTCAGATGATATATCCCTTTTTACTGAACCCATCCATTATATTGGTTGGCGTAGCAGCTTTTGCAGCTTAATTTTACAATGTCATGAACATCATATATGGAAATTGCCTTACCTGGATTGTTTACCATCCAGTTATCCATAGCTGAACTGTAGTATATTTTTAGGGGTCCGTAAACACTCCTATCTAGAGGCTGCAATTTATGCGAGCAATGCGGAGGAAACTGTTACTCAGTTTTATTTACAAATATCTAACGCCTCGACATAAAGGTGAGATTCAAGGTTGTGGAGCAGCAAAAGTATAGGGCGCTCCTTAAAACATCTTGTGTGAAACAGAAAATGCTTGACAAATTTTATAAAATGTTGTTTGTTTATTCATCGTGATGGATTTGCATCTCCTAGGCATCCGACAGGCGAATCTGTAATAAAGTGGTCCCTGTAGTTTACCTTCTGGGAAATCAAGAATGGGGGAACAGTATTACCACTTGCTGAAACTGCAACAGTGAGAGGTACATGGGTTCCTCTTTCTGCGGACGTGAGTTTGCCTATTTGTTTGAAGCCACGTCGTGCCACTATTCTATCTGGCTTCTTAACAGTTGCGATACCCGTCTCGTCAACATTTCAAATATCCAATGCTTGCAAATTCACACGCTTGCAAAATAAAGACGAGTAACGCTTTAGTTAGATTTAAATTTGGAGAAACATATGTGCAATATAACAGTTGCTAATAGTCTCCAAATGCCTCGATATCACTATCAACTTATAAATCCGTTGTAAAATACCAACTTACTTCACAAATTTTGAAATTTGTGTACATGATGGGGTTTGTCGACTAAGTTAATAGACCCCGGTACGGCTTAGTCGACAAGCCTCATACGTCACCCTATCAATCCGAGGGCCGTATGATAGACATCCGTTAACGTGAATATGAATAAATCACGTCAAATCATAGTCAATGTATGTTACTTCTCAAAAATATTGAGTGAAATTTGTGGCAAACGACTTTATAGATAATAATGCGAAAATGTTGAGAAAGTATTTATTTACCAAGAATGTTTCTAGATTTCTCATTTTCACCGACACAAAACACAAGCGACCATAACAGCGATATTATAAAATGGAGGCGCAAGAAGAGACAGTTCAGATATCGTGTTTACAGATGACATTATTTATTTCAAATATATTTTCTCGAAATTCAGTTGGTTCAGAAATCATTTCTGCATATCGATTACCCAAATCGGTATACTAGTCTACAAATTCATTTGATATGTCTGTTTTATTAGTTAGTATTTCATCATTTTATATATTTATCAGTCTCATGTCTATTTTTAAAGTTGTTTTTCCACAGAGCTTATTTACACATCTCCATAAGTTTTACTACATTATTTTTATATATTTTGTACCTGTTCTGTAAATTTTTATCATCGGGATGAGTTTTTAATGAGTTTAATAAATTATTTTTTTCATTTATTGATTTAAGTAACGGTAGTGTTATCCACTGTTTTTTATATTTTTCTTTTTGTTTGATTTTTATTTTGTTAGTATTTAAATTTATATAATTTTGTAGTTTTGTAATTACCCATTCCATGTTTTTATTAACACCTCTTTTAGAGTAAACATAGAAACAATTTTTTTGTTTCAAATTTGACTTTAGATTTTGTAATTGATAAAATACTTAACAGTTTGGATTGCGTGCCATTTATACATATATGTTGTTAAAATTATTAGTACTGGGTGCTATGGGTGAATGATCAGTAATATCATGATATCTTCGAAAGATATATGTAATATTATTCTCAAAATTTGAAGAACATTTAACAAATAAATGATCCACACAAGTTATTACTTGCTGAACGTGTATATTCGTTTATATTATGATATAAATCCATATTGACTGATACTTTTATACTCCTCTACGAATTCTTCATATCACTCGAAAAGTTTAATACTTATATCACCTACAAAAATATGAACACCGGATCTATTGATATTATTTAAGAAATACATTAAATTATTATTAAATGTTATTGGACAAGTACTGGGTGATCTATACAGAGCGGTTAAAATAATCTTCTTTTTGTAAAGTAAAATTTATAATTCAATTAGTTTAAAAAAAAAATTATTTCAAATTTTTAGTAAAAGGTATAAATAAAATACCCAAACGGGCTATATCACAAATACAGAACGTTTTCGAAATGTAAATTCCATCATCAGGGTAACAAAGTGTACATGCTATGAGCCACTAAAATATATGGATGAAAACCCTTTAAATGTTATAAATTTACAAAAATATGTTACATTATACACTCGCGATCATAAAATCCGGGTCACTTTGAAAATTTCAAGTTTTTTGAATATTTTTGCATCTGGTGCAGTAATAACCTTTTTTTTAAGCTAATGTATTTTTTATTTGTCATCAATGTTTGTGACTTACGAAAGAAAAAATGAAAAATGCACAACGTGGTAAAACATCAGTGGAATTTCAATGACTAATATCGTGTATTGCCTCCCCTTGCTCTAATAACCTCTTGCAGACGACGGGGCATATTCTCAATTTTTCTCCGGATTACATGTTGAGGTATGTTATTCCACTCTCTCACTAACAGATCCTTAAGCTCCTGTGCGTTGTTAGGAGGAGGTGTATGGGTTTGAATACGTTTTTTCAAATCATCCCAGAGATGTTTGATGGGATTCAGGTTCGGAGACCTAGCTGGCCAGGGTAACCACGTAATTCTAACCTCGTCCAAGTATTGCATACTGATCCTGGCAACGTACGGTCGCGCGTTGTCCTGCATAAAAACGGCGTCTTCTCCAATCCCTGCCATGGTGGGCATAACATGTTCTTCCAGAATCTCCGTAATGTACCTTCGTGCAGTTAAGGACCCATTTTCGATGAAGGGTAATTCTGTGCGGAAGTCGGAAGATACACCTCCCCAAGCCATGGCCGAGCCTCCACCAAATGGCATTCTTGGAGCAATGCAAGCTTGTGAAAATCGTTCACTGGTTCTCCTCTAAACTCTTACACGTCCATTAGATCCAGTTAGGCAGAAAAGGGATTCATCTGAGTATAACACTTTGCTCCAATCATTAATTCCCCAATGCGCGTATTTTCGAGCAAAAGCTAGTCGTGCAACTCGATGCGCCCGGACCTGTCCGGAAGTGGCGGTCCTGTAGCCATTACCCGAGAAGATAGTCCAGAAGAACGAAGTCTTCTTTTGACTATTGCAACGCTAACATTGCAATTTCGTACTTCCTGTAGGCAATTTCGATGCATAACCGCAGTTGAGGTCCGGTTTCGTGAAGCCTGAAACACAAGAAAACGGTCATCTCGTGCCGCGGTCGTTCTTCTTCGTCCAGAGCCAGGTCGTCTGGTTAGCAAACTTGTCTCCTGAAAGCGTTGAAGCACTCGTTGAACCGTAGAAAGGCTTACGCCAACAGTTCTTGCGACTTGCTGTTGAATGTGACCGTCTTCCACAAACGCAACAATGCGTGCCGTTTCAACAACAGTCAAGGCATTTTTGGCAAAAAATAAACAATAATAAATACTAATAATGGCGCTAATAAACACTAATGGAGGCAATAATAAACGTTTGTTTGTTGCGTTTGAACAGAAAGTCGAAGCACAAATGAGATTTAAAACAAGCGGCAGTTACAGGTACCGTTCATTTTGGGAAGTGTGCAGTTTTTTGCGCAATCAGCATTATTGGAATTCTTTGTTACAAAGGAAACCGCTAAGCTGACAACAATTCTCAAAAACATGCATTAGTTTCTATTTGTGTTATTATTATTTACGATAAAGCTGGTTAAAAATGAAATAACGGCGATTTTCAAGGTGACCCGGATTTTATGATCGCGAGTGTATGATATTAAAAATTAGGATGTTTAAGTTACCGTTGGAATTGATAACATGGCAATGTATGGCTCTACATCGGTTACTTCTGGAGTATGGAGCCATACGTTGCCATGTTACCAATTCCAACGGTAACTTAAACATCCTAATTTTTAATAACATATAATGTAACATATTTGTAAATTTATAACATTTACAGGGTTTTCACCCATATATTTTAGTGGCTCATAGCATGTACACTTTGTTACACTGATGATGGAATTTACATTCCGAAAACGTTCTCTATTTCTGATATAGCCCGTTTGGGTATTTTATTTATACCTTTTACTAAAAATTTGAAATAAAATTTTCTTGTGATACATAGTATACAGCCAGCTACAGGAACTTAATTTCCTAGTGGATTTCAATTAGTTTTGTTATTGTTATATCTATTATTTTATACAGTAGACTCCCTCTATAACGAGAACTGAAATGGCAGACTAATTACCTCGTTATAAGCGGATCTCGTTATATCCAACAACAATAATATTGTGCATACATATGAATATGTAGTTTTCTAAAACATTAACTTTCTATAGTGAAGCCATTCGGAGCAATATAAGATGCTAATAGATATTGTTTGAATGGCGTTTTTAAAACAAAGTTGTTTACTTTTATTGTCAATGAAATGCATTAAAACAAAAAAGAGTTGTTTACTTTTACTGTCAATGATATATGTTAAAACAAAAAAATCTGTATTCTGTAAATATGTTTAAAGCGTATAAAGTTATTTTGTCATTTTTGACTGCTTTAAATTGTCCAGTATTCTATCTATCATATTTTCTAAAGATGTGAAACAGTTTTATGCTTCTTAATTTGCGTTTTGTCCTTGGATAAAGTTTCTGACAACCTTTAAAACACTTTCCACATCTTGTCTATTAGGACCCATATTATTAGGTGTGAATGGTCAACCCAATACAATGACACTTGTGAATCATAAATTTTACATTTCCGACTAAGAATCAGAAATTGTAAGAAGTTCATTGCGGGCGGCCCGCAGTTAAAAAGGATATTTATTTATAGCTACGGCCGGGCCAAAACGTAAAAAACACGTTTTGCAATCTTATTTTCTCTCGTTATAAGCAAATTTACCTCGCTATAAAGGGTTATAGTTCAATAGAAATTTCACGGGACATCTAATGTACCTCGTTATAAGCGAAACCTCGTAATAACCGTGTTCGTTATAAAGGGAGTATACTGTATTTATAGTTAATATACTTTTTCACATATAGCATTACCCCATCGTTTTTGTTAAATGTACCTGAATTGTATATTAATATATAACCTTCAATTTAGAACAAATTCATGTCATTTTATTTAAAAGTTTCCGTTAAAATCACAAAATCAAAATCTGTTTTACATATAAAATTACAAAGGCATCAAAATTGTTTTGAAAATTTCTATTCATATTAAAATAACATACACATAAAATCAGAGTTTGGTATTAATATTGAGAGTAAATTAAATGAAAGACCAAATACTTGCCATGTCGGGATAGTATTACATGGTTTTTTCCGGAGATTTTCCTCATGATTTACTAACTAAAGGATCACTAACAAGAGAATTTTACTATCATCATTGCATGTGGTTGTCTTTTTTAAAGACAAATTACATGCTATATTTTTTCTGACGCATATTCTTAAGTTAAAGGTGATTCCATGTAATATAATGAACTATCTTCCAAAAAAGTCGTCCCAACAAACAGCGCAACTCAAAAATATTGACAATATCATTTTAAAGTAATCTACAGTAGACTCCTCTTCACTAGCCACCTCGGGACCAGAGCCTGGCCGGTTGACCAAATGGCCGGTTAATCTGATGTGCGGGCATTTTCATGAGAAAAATCAAGTACATACATACTTACATATATCAAACACATGTACAAGAAGGTGTATATTAATAAAGATCACTGAGTATACAGTTGAAAAATAATACAAATACATATTTAAATATTTTACAAACTTGTTTTAAAAAAATCGGTAACTTTCTTCTGTTTCTTGACATTATGTGAATTTTTAAAAGCTATATCTCTCCAATTTTTAAAAACTAAGACGTCTATTGCTACCTCCATTTTCATAGGGCTCTTCATGTGTTGCTAGTGTAATTATTTCGTCGTCTGTCAAAAATTCGTTTTCAAGTTCCTCGTCACAGTTCATCCATTCTTCAATATCTTCGACCTGCAATTAGACATTTTCGGATAACGTTTGGAGATCTTGAAGAATGGTGGCAGAATTATCTTCTTCGTGTGATTGTTGACACTCAACAAGTTCCTCAATGTTGGCCCAAAGTTTTCGCCAAGACTTAACGAAAATAGAAGCAGGAATTTCTTGGAAGGCGGAAGCTAGCATGGTAATTACGTCCTTTAAGTTAATTTTTTTGATGGTATCAATAAGATTGAGATCTTTCTATGCATTGTAAAATTTCGGACAGTAATTTACGCCTGTATCGTCTTCCCAAGCTTGCAATCACCCCTTGCTCCATCGGTTGCACGAAGCTTGTCATATTAGGAGGAAAAAAGATAAATTTTATTGATATAAGGTTGATTGCTCGAATAAATGAACTTTGAGAGAGAGCAACAGGAGAGAGAATGGAGAGACCATTCTCTCTCCTGCTGCCGACAAGAATGTAGGGTAGAATCTTTTTAAATAATTTTAAACTGTTTGTCCTTGTTCTAGTGTAGTGTTATGTACAATTTATGTTTCAATTTCATGTTTATTACATTCTGCGCTTGCTGGATAGCCCAAATTTGACGAAATGCCCCTGATGATGCTGTAGAAAGCGAAAGTACTGGGGCAAGATTTGATTAAGTATTACAATTGTGCTCGATATTTGCCTTTAATTTTTCAAAGATAATTTTTATGTCATCTGTCGCACATGTTAGGTTTCCAGGATGAGTTGGAGAATTAACCAGAAGTAGGAATGCTTTAGTGGGAAGATTTACGCTCTTAAGATGGCGCGTTACTCTCGGAACAAATTCACGCTCAAACCATTCTTTGAATAGATCAGCGCTCATCCGTACTGATTTTTGTGATATGTAGAATACGGGGAGGGACGATGAATGTAAATTTTTAAATGCAGCTGTTTAGCGGACTTACCAACAACGAAAAGAGGAATTTTATGTGTTCCTGCTGCATTTGAACAAAGAGCAACTGTAATGGGCTCCTTATTCTTTTTAAATCCAGAAGCCGATTTTTCATGACTTCCCAAAAATGTTTTTTCTGGGAGCATTTTCAAATTGAGACCCGTCTTATCCATGTTATATACTTGTTCGAGTTTTAATTTTTCCATTTTTATAATTTCTACAAACGTAGAGGTAAAATCAGTTGCACCTGAAGCGTCCGCAGACATTTTTTCTCCACTTACGTGTGCATAATTAACTCCGTGACGTGCATTCCAGCGAGTCAGCCAACCTTCACTTGCAATAAATTCGCCTCCGTCTATAATTTTGGTGTGTATACATAAAGACTTTCCCTTAAAATCTGGCCGCTAATAGGTGTGCCCCTTCGTCGTTCTTGAAGGAACCACAACCAAAGAACTTCATCTACTATCTCGAATTTCGTTTTTTTTAGTGCATCTAGTTTTTAGATTTTTATCTGATTCCATTTGGGCGCAGAAGTCCTCGATTGAACGCCGATCCCTTTTCCCCACATTCAACAAATTTTCTTTACCGATTCATCTTTGTCGATCCGTTTAAGCACACTTAGACGTTTTTCTATCGTCACAACCACACGTTTACGCTTCTCACTCATTTTCGCACAAGACGAATTCAATCCTTCTCGAAAGCAAAAACAGAACCAGAGAATAACCGAACACAGAGAAGCGACACTCCTTTGAAGTTACGTGGCCAAGCCACCAATGACAGCTAACAACCAGAAAATTAATAGTCAGTGGGCATATCACACAATATGAGCATGTTGACTTTCAATCAATATGAAATATTGCACTGAAAAAATAGTTACCTGCAGGGCCAGCTTTTGTTGAAATTCTTAATGGTGTAATTATTTTTGATTTACAAAAGGTAATTTACTGATGCCACCCGGCTGTCGCGGAAGTTACGCTAAAACGTCTTTTGACGTGACCCGCCTTTAAAGAGTTACACAATGAAATTTTTTTAAAACAAATTTTAAGACAGTTTCCACACCACCCCAGAGGTATGTCTTGTGGCGCGTTACTTTTTTTGAATGGGTGTTCACAAATCCTATAATTATTATAAAGTGAATCCATTTTGGATAACAAATCTTCGCGTTTGCAAGCTTCTATCCACACTTTGGCACTAAAATTTTTTAACAGAACAAATTTTAAACACAGAACTTTTTCTGTATTTATAAATAATACTTTATTACTTACAACTATAAGAGTATTAGTATATTCTAAGTATATTGTAAGTAATGAAATATTTAACTTTTGTCAATATCTAATCTTAATAAATTTACAGTTTTCTCCTGACTAAGTCACAAAAATGTCACTAAATATTGAGATATACAACAAATAAAGTTTTAATATTTTTTATTTGTAATTCCCATTTCAAACTCCTAAATATTTTATGTACTCCGATTCATATATTTGATCTTTGTTATTTATATTTACCGAATTGAAAATTGGCAGACAACTTTTGTATATAGCAAAATGTAGATGAGTACTTAGTTTTTTCATAATTTAATGTAAGTTTATTTATTTGCAACGATGTTTTTACAATTTTGAAGTCTTGTTCTGTTGTAATTGTAAGGTTTTACCAATTATCGGTCTAATTGTTGTCTTCGAGCCCGGCCACCATCTGTTGATTTTTTGACCTGAGCCTTCGGAGACTTGCGTCTTTCAATAAAAGAAATAGCACTGAAACCAAATTTAATGTTTTCATTTTGAACTATCCCTTGGAAGACCAAAGTTTATTTTTTATAGCTCGGACAGACACGTCGGCGTCGGCTTACTGTTCGAAAGTCAAACCAATACTATTATATAATAACTAATAATAATTACAAATCAATAGTAATTACCTGTTATTATTCTTAGGAAATGTAAATAAACTTATTCCTTTTCCTGTCACAGATGAACATCCGAAAATTGCACAAATATATCCAGACATTTTAAATATAAATTAAACTTTTAACTATAAACTATAACTATAAACTTTTAACTATAAATAAATTATATAAATGGTCAAATGCACTTGTTGTGTTGAGTATTTACCATAGACGCCTACGGACTATCGAAAACAACCAGAATTAAAGAATAAGCACGTGTTTTTGACAGTTAAACAACCAGAATCGGGCATGCGTATACAAAAATGGTACACGCTTTTGGACCGTTGTGTCGCTTCTCCGTGTTCGGTTATTCTCTGACAGAACTAACAACGTAACAACAGGGATCGAGAGACGATCATCAAGCAGCGCTTGATGATCGTCTTGTACGCAAAACAATAGGAAGGGGGAGTTGTTCGGTTAATACGACGGACGGTTAATGCGGGAACGGTTAAGAGGAAGTCTACTATACTTTAAAATGTTCAATATATGTCGGAATTGTCATAATGAATGAGTCAGATAAAATTAAATTGTTAGAAGAATTGTTTACCAAGTAACAAAAACAAAATTTTTTTGTTATTTCGTAAACAAGTGGATATCGAAAGATAAATTACTATTTTAAAGTAAAATTGTGGTTTATTCCCCATAAAAATATTAAACTAATAGTAAAGTGTTCATATATCATATTTATTGCAGTGTGGTGAAATACGGCACGTATAAATAAATACTGGGGAGATGTTTCAAAAATATATTTTGAATTTAATTACTTTACTTTATTATTTTCCTGGTTATAAAGACTGCGCATAATTTTATCGTCTAAAATCCATTTTGCTCGTCTTTTAACTTATTGCTTCCTTTTTAGAGCAATTAGGTAAAACAAGTTTTATTAAAATCAATTTTCCAATAAAATCACTTTAGCGAGTTGGATAATAAATTAAACCGTAACCTTCAACGATAAATACACGTGGTTAAACCTAATTTCATAAATTGTGAGAATTATCGGGGGTAGTATAACTCTGAATAAAGTATTTAGTTACAAGGATTTTCTACGGTATAAAGTTTAAATTTATGTGACATACAAAGGTAATTGGTAGGTACTGTCTATTAAAATTTGAAACTTCCAAATTATGTACATCAAGTTTTCATAAGAAAAATCAGTTCAGGTTATATAAAAACCAAAAATATTTTTTTTTCTAAAAACCAAAATAATAGCATCAACACTCAACAACAAAGCCAGATATGGCAATCAAAAACTCATTGTTAATAACTCTAGCTTTGACATGGTGGATAAATTCACATAATTAGGCTCCCCGGTTTTTAAGCCTTTCCATTTTTTCCTCTCCAACAATCTTTTTAAATGTTTCGAATGTAATTTTACTGACTTCCGTGTCTCTATCTTGTTCTTTTGTCTTGCCAGTGCATTTGGAATAATCAATTGCGGATACATTCCAAGGGAAAAGCCGACAGACACGAAAACCATTTCTAATATTTTCTGGTTTTATATTATCAACCACTGTTTTTAAAATTACAGCAAAATTGTCCTTTGTTACAACTTCAGTAGGGTACACTCTCTGAAACTTTAATACAGCACTTTTCCATCCTTCTTTTAAGGGCTTAAAGACGGCCACATCTGCAGGTTGTAAGATTCGAGTCGAGTTAGGGTACAGAGCAATTAGAATTATCTGTAGCTTTGTGCATAATTCGCTTATTTCATAGGTTAAATGTGTGCTGTGACCATCGAACAAGGCCATTGGAAATTTGATGTTATTTTTGCTTAAGTAAGGATAAAGAATGTTTCCTATATATTCGTAGAACAGTTGATTTTTCATCCAACCGTTATCACTGCATTAAATTCCCGAGGTGTCAGGTACAGCTTTAACAATTTCAGCTGGCAGTCTTTTGTAAGCATAGATAATCATAGGTGGGGTCACAACACCACAAGCTGAAAATGTAAACATCACTATGATATTGTTTTTTGAATGATGTTGCATTTCATAAACGTTTTTCGCTCCTCTTGGTGCAAGAACTTTTTTGTGCTTTGGGCAAAGCCAAAAACAGGTTTCGTCTCCATTGTAGATTCTGCTGGGATCTTCAAGAATCTCAAATAATTGTTTTTCCTTTAAATAGTCTTTTACATTAGTAAACCAGTTTCTTATGTCTGCTTCGGCTACAACTGAGCTAGCTGCTGTTATTCCTTCTGCGGTTTTTAGAGTTATATTTGGGTGACGTTTTAGGAAGGAGTGATTCCATCCTCTTCCTGTATGGTTATCTTTAAACGGATTTTCTCTAGGGGCTGCGTCAAGGAAATATTTCACAGAAGCTTGAATGTTTTCCATTCTACGAGGAAATCCTTTCTTGTATGAGGTCAAATCCATCTTTCTAGAACTGCTTCTTCTTCTGAAGTTAATACTGGGTGAGGTCCAAGAGAAACTTTATTATTAAATCTGACACCTGGCCGGAACTGAAGTGTTGCTCGAGAAATCTGATATAACTTGGAAGCTTCTCTTTGACTCATACCATTTTCAATAGACTCTAAAGCTTTAATTATATCTTCTTCTTTATATTTTTTTCGGTAAGAAACACCTTCACAGACTTTTGACATGTTATAACTGAAAAAAAAAGCATTGCGATAGTGATTGGCCACATTAAACTATAGTAATTAGCCTACGGCCAACGACTGTTTACTCTTAGAATATTTAAACAATAAGAATAATGTAATTTAGAGTGCCCATTTTTATTGAAAACAAATTATATATGAAAATTTATTTTAGAAATTTATCACAGTAATTGGCCGGTCGGCCAATAACTGTTTATATATCTAAATTATTGATATAGTTATTGGCATAATAAATTCGCGCGTTTTTTGTTATCTAAAAATGTTTGGGGCCTAAAATTTGATCAGTTACAACCTTAGTTTAATATATCATGTTAAATTATATCTATATCTATAACGATTAACTTTATAATGGATCAAAAAGAAGTGTACAATCCTTAAGAAATTCGTAAGATTTTACCCGTGAACAACTAAACTGGCGACAGCAAGAAGTAGTCACACCCTTTAAGCACTTTATTGTGACTGTAATCAGACGAAACTTTAGATTAAGCGACGTTGTCAAAATTATTCTGTAGATTTGATTTATTTCAGTAACAGCAGAGATTCTTAATATTTATAAATTTATGTTAACATGGCCAATCACTATAGCATGGCATGGCCAACTACTGTATCATTTACCCTATGCGTTGTTCCGGTTTTAAGTCTCCTAACTTGACAAATTCCCAGAACCAAGCGGTCGGGATCACAATGGATTTGGATTCATTTATTGTATTATTAGCTTTTATGACATCATGTACTTTGCAAAGTACCGCTTAGGTATCATTTAAGAATAAATTTTGGAATGTTTTCACGCGGTTTCGTGAATACACAAAAATGCTCAATGCAAATTACAGGTATCGCAAGAAAAATTGTTTTGTCTCTTACATATTTCTTCTCAAATTTAAGAATAAGTAAAAATTTCTATCTGAATATAAAAGTCGGTAGAATTTAAGTCTTTGTCGGTAGATCGGTAGAAAAACGTCGAAATCGGTAGATCTACCGATTTATCGGTAGGTTTGGGAACACTGCAATATCGTCTATTTAGATGACTCATAGGTAAACGTAGACTCAATGGGTAGACACGTCCATTAAATCGCATAGAGATGCATTTGTTCGTGGCTTGACTACAGTCTTAAAAGCTTCTGCAGCTCGTGGTCCTCGTTTTGTCCTACTACATGCAGCATGTGAAAATAGGTTTATTAATAGAACAGAACTGCCTTTTCTGGCAAAGAAAAATGCCCAAGGTTACCACGACGAAATAGATGGCCACTCTTTGAAAATTGGTTCAAACATAACTTAATTCCTAATTTGCTAGAAAAAACAGTTGTGGTGGTGGATATTCCTCCTTATCATAGCAGGAAATTGGAGAAAGTTCCGAACACGGCTTCCAATAAAGAAGAAATAAAATCATGGCTTTTATCGAAAAATATATTTTTTGAAGAAAATTATTTTAAAACAGGAAAGTTGGAAGTTGTCAACAGTAATAGATTAGATAGATTACGATCGATATATAATTAAAGATATTACACAACAACACTATTTGAAAATGATCTGCCTATCACTGTGAGCTCAACCCCATAGACTTGGTATGGAGCGAAGTGGAAAGATATATTGCCGCACACAAAAAAAACTTGAAGAAGAAGTTAGGAATTTAATTACGGAAACGTACTCACAAGTTACCCAAGAAAAATGGAAAAATTATATAAAACACGCAATAGAAAAAGAAACGGACATGTGGGGACACGACAACATGATGGATGATGATATTCGACCAATTATTATATACATTGGTAGGACGGATAGTGAGAGTGATTTTATTTGTAGTGACACGGACGAAACTTGTGAACAGTAACGTAAGTTGTTATGTTTAATTTATAATTCAAAAATATGTTATTTACCATTTACATATTTACAAATGCAACACAAAACTTCCGTACACATTTTTATATTAGCTACGTATAAATAAAAAACATTGATAGTGTTGACGTTTTGGGCTATTTTATTATTAGTCAATTTTCAAAACAATAATTCAACCTCCCAAGGGGTTTAATAAAAATGTTTTTGTATGGTTAAGAATTTTACATCTTGAATTATTGTTTTCAAAATGGCCTAACATAAAATAGTCTGAAACTTCAACACCATACATGTTTTTTATTAACATATTTTTTATTGGCCGTTCACGAGTGAATTGAAAGAAAAAATAATTATTCAATACCGTCCGAAAATTATTAATTGTTTAATTACCGCTGAGAAAAAGAAGCAAATGAAAGTATTCGGCAGGTACTTGTAAATGATTATCGCTGTTAAGTGCTGTTGAATACAAAAGGAGGATTTATTTTATGATAATTCACAGAATGGGCGAAATATGACAAACCCGCTTGCAATTTACAACCACGCTGATTAAAACGCAGTATAGATGAACAATGTCACAACAAAATAGGAGCAACAAACTGTCAATGTATAGCGGCTAACTGGTGAAATAAACTTCGGGTAGACGCTCCAAGGGCGGCCCGTCGGGGTAGGCAAGGTAGACGCCGCCTACCCTGTTTAACTGTTTAAATGTACAATAATAAATTATTTATTAATATAAATTACTTAATTTAAAATTGTGAATTAATAAATTTTGACTTAATACTTATTTAAAATAAAAAAAACTATTTTTTATATTCTCTTCGAAGTTAATTATTTTACGGTCCTCGTAGTAGTAAAAGGCACGTCAAATTTTCGCCTGAAAATGGAATAAGATGTATATATGTCTCTCTGCCTTCGCTTTTGAATTGTGAATATTTTATTTTGAAAGGCGACTGATCTGTTCGCCTTCGAAGAGTAACGGAAAATTTCGTTGTAATCATAACCATAAACATAATGTTCGATAGAACATTTAAACAATTGCTTAGGTTTAAAAAGATTAGAAAAAAATACGCAAACTATTGACAGTGCTTTAGCTGGACATATTAGTTTACCCAATAAGTTGAATAATGAAGAAGTTAAAAAAAATAGAATTTTATTATCATATTTAATTAGTGTTACGGTTATTTTAGCCAAACAAGAACTTGCATTTCGCGGTTGGGATGAAAGCATATTTCTTCAAATATGGGTAATTTTAAAGAAATTTTTAATTTATCAGTTAAACGTGATCGGGAAATTCAGAGTCACATTAAAAAAATAGAAGGAGTGTTCATGAGTTTGTCAAAAACAATTCAAAACAATTTAATAGTGCCCTGCTGTTTGTTCGGTTTGTTAACAAAATTGGTCAGGTAACAGAAAGATTTTTGATATTATTGAAAATATATCTGCAGACGCTCTATACAGTTTAATTACAAACGTTCTTGTGCCATATGATTACAAAAATAAATGCATTGCCCAATGTTACGATGGTGCGAGTGTAATGGGCAATGGCCAACTCTTTAAATGGATAGCAATCAAAAATTAAAGTAGATGCTCCAAAAACTTTTTGTTGTACATTGTTGTGCTCATAGGTTAAATTTAGTTTTGCAAGACGGCTCAAAATGTATTAGAAATTGTAGGATATTTTTTGAAACGGTTAAATCAATTCCTAATCATTCGGCGAAAAGAACAATTATTCTGAATTCAATTCTAAATCAAAGTATTCAAACAAATTGTGAAACTAGATGGACTTCAAAGTTAAAAATTGTAAGTGTTGTTAATTCAAAATGGAATGAGTTAATTTCAGTTTTCAATCAAATTATCGAAGACGAAAACTCAAGAGACGAAAATTTTAAAAATTTTGAGTTTTCTTTTCTTCTTTGTCTTAATAACGAAATATTTAATATAACTAACATATTGTACAACAGTTTACAACTAAAATGTTTAGATATAAATTTGTGTCAAAAAGAAATATATACAGCTTTGGAAAGAATAAGACTACTTCGTAATAATTAGGCTTTTAATAATTTATTTTCTGTGGCTGAAACAAGGTATCAGAATTTAACTCAAAATCACCTAAAAGAATAAAAGAGTCTTCAGCTGTGGACCAGACTACCAAATATAAAGCTTTATATTTGGAAATAATAGATAATATTATTATGCAACTAGAAGTTTGTTTTAGAGATTTAAAAGATTTAAATTTTTTTAGCCATGCAAATTCTTCACAATTACAAAAATTTTCAAAAAGTTCTCCACGTATTTTGGTAAATAGTTTTGAGTGGGAGCCTTGTAACTGGCTCCCTATATGAGAGGGTTGGAAATCTTTTGATTCCAAGCCTTACTTCAAAGGACTTGTGAATGGATGTATCTCCATAGGTTTGGTTCTTCAGTGACCGTTGAAGGATAAGGATTGTTAAGGTGAGCAAGTATTGCTCCAGAGAAATAAAAGCACTTTTAGTTTATCGACTTATAATTAACTATTTTTAGAGTAAAGAGGTTCAAAACGACCGTAGCTGACAGTACAGTATCAAATAATTCTTTCTTTATCATACGTAAAGGAGTAAAACGTATTTATGAGAAAAAATGCCCGATTTCGGCGTAGAGAAATATTTTATACGTGAATTGAGAGTGAATTTAAAATCCGATGCCTCAAGGGCGATCTGTGAGAACTAACTCATAAAATAAAATTTGGTGCGTAAAAGTGTAGATTACCCCTCTTGTATTTAGGTGTGAAAACTATTTAAGAGGCTGTGGTGGCGTCAACCAGTCGGGTATTCCGAGCAAACTTCATAAAGTGACTATTTTACTTATTCTACACTAAGAAAAGTGTAAAGAACAATATTTTTATTTTATATTTTAAAATGATATGTTCATTTCTGGAACATAGACTGCCCGCGTTGAAGTATTTACTTCAAAACGAAAGAAAGAGTGATTTGAGAAAGTAAGCAAACTTAACTTAAATGTAATTTAAGAAATAACTATTCCTAAACTAGAGTAATACATATAAATGTGACAAAATTTAAAATTTTAATTTTCTACTTTGTGCACAGGAAGAGGACAGAGTTTTGTAATGGGTCTGTTAAAATATCCATCTCTAGTCTTTATTTTAACACTACGGACCTTATCGTCCTTACCAGTAAACAATTCAATAATTCTTGCCAATGGCCAGTGTAGGGGTGGAACTTTATCTTCCTTTAATAGAACTAAGTCGTTAACTTCAAGATTCTTCTGTGGTGTTAACCACTTGGGGCGATTCTGAAGTTGATTAAGGTAATCAATTTTCCAGCGTTTGGCAAATGATTGCTTAATCTTCATGTAGTTTTGCCAAATTGTTAATTTATTGTCAGGTATTTCCGTCACTATCTCTTCAGGAAATGACGTAATTGGTTTTCCTATTAGGAAATGTCCTGGAGACAATGTGTTAAAGTCATTTGGATCATTTGACATAGCACAAAGAGGGCGTGAGTTTAGTACTGCTTCTATTTGTGCGAGAACTGTGCTAAAGGCTTCAAAAGTTAAAGTGGTATTGCCTAAAAGCCTTAAAATGTGACATTTGGCACTTTTTATGGCTGCCTCCCAAATTCCACCATGATGCGGAGAATGGGCTACAATAAATTTCCATTGGATTTCAGAAGAGGAGAGAAAATTGAATATGGACTCAGAGGTTTCCTTTTGTTTAAGAAATAGTGCAACTTCCCTCAACTGATTTCTAGCTCCTAGAAAATTAGTGGCGTTGTCTGAGTAGATAATTTGTGGACAGCCTCTCCTACTGATGAATCATAAGAAGTTAACTCTAAGTCATAATCAAGTAGAAATGAGGGACCTTGAAACAAAAATTTTGAGTTTAGAAGTTCAGGAGCAGACATGCCTTTTGACGCAATATCTGCGGGGTTTTGTTTTGACTTTATATATCGCCACTTAAATTGTGGGTTTCCTTGTATTTCAGAAACTCTATTTGCAACAAACTGTGACCATCTCGAGCTATGTGAGCCTAACCAAGCAAGTACGATTTCTGAGTCCGTCCAGCAGTTTATTGAGTCTATTTGAGTTAATTTATTATTTAGAATTTCAACTATTCTTTTAGTGAGTTTGCTGCATAAAACAGCACCCATAAGTTCTAACTTAGGTAAAGTTAATGTTTTTATTGGAGCTACCCTACTTTTAGAGGTGATGAGTGTGGAAGAGACATTTCTTGAGCTATAAGTAACTCTAATATATATGCAGCTGGCGTATGCCTTTTCACTAGCGTCGGAAAATGCGTGTATTTGTATAGTACATATATAATTTTCAATAAAAAAAGGTCTGTGAATTTTTAAATGTTTTAGTGCTGAAATATGTTTGAGAAAATTTAACCATTCATTTAAGAGTGTAGAGTCTAAACTTTCATTCCACTGAATTTTGAAAGCCAAATTTTTTGCATTATTATTTTTGCAGTTACTATTACAGGATTAATTAATCCCTTGGGGTCGAAAAAACTTTTATCGAGAGCACGTCTCTTAGTGTAGGAATCTTTTATTTCGATTTCTGGTACTGAAATAGAGAAACTATCTAATTTAGAGTCCCAACAAAGACCTAATATTTTATTAGAATGATTTTCTGGAGATATGACATACGTGGAGTCAGTTGAAAATTGTGAAATATTTTCTAAAAATTGTGGTGAATTTGAACACCATTTGTGAAGAGATATGCCTGCCTTTTGTAGCAGTGCAGTGATTTGCTCATGCGCAAGTGTGAGTGTTTCAATATTATTTGTACCATATAATATGTCATCAATATAGCAAAAATTAATGAGCATATCATGAGCGAGAGGATATTCTTCCTTATGCATGTTTGCGAGTTCAATTAAACATCGTGTGCTAAGGAAGGTAGCTGGTTTCGTTCCATAGGTAACCGTTTCCAATTGTATACATTTTAACGGCTCCGATGGAGAGTTGCGCCACAAAATATTTAATAAGAAAGTTTGGTTGGGGTTTATTCTGATTTGTCTAAACATCTTTTTTATATCAGATGTGAATACATACTTGAAGAGTCTAAAGTTGACTAAAGTGTCAAATAGTTCTGGTTGTGTGGTATAACCCTTTAACATAATATCATTAAGGCTAAAACCAGAAGTGGTTTTCATGGATGCGTCAAAATCTACGCGCAAACGAGTTGTGAGAGAAGTGTCTTTTTCTACACTGTGGTGAGGCAAGAAATATTTGTTTTCTGAGTGTATATTCTGCAGAGACAACGGAACATATTTTGCATGTCCTAATTCAACATACTCATCTATAAAAGATTTATATTGTTTGTAAAGAGAATCATTTTTTGAGAATTTGTTCTCCAAATTTAGAAATCGCCTTCGCGCCATTTGGAAAGAGTCGCCCAATTTATTATTTTCATTAGGCGTGCATAGGGGTAAATCTACTTGGAACTGTCCATTCGGTAGGATTTGTGTTGTGGCTTTAAATATTTTCTCAGCCTTTTCATCATCAGGACTTGAACGCTTTATTTCGGGAACTTCTTCAATGTCCCAAAACCTTTGGAGAAGATTATTTATATTTTCTTCTTCAGTGTGAGATTGAACAAATAAAGAAATATGATTCGAGTGTGAATAGTTACAGTTTGAGTGAGAGTGCATCTTTTTCTTAGATGAAACTTGTGGAGATAAGTTACCGAACATGACATATCCTAAATGAGTGTTTTGAAGCACTGGAAGACCTGCTCCAATATGAATTAAACCATCCTTTAATAGATCACAGTAAATTTCTGCACCTAATAAGAGATCGATTCTCCCTGGGGAGGAGTAAGAGGGATCACTGAGTTTTATGCCATCTGGTATTTTTATTTTGCTACGATCTAGAGGTACCTGAGGTATTTTACACGTAATATTATCCAAAACTGCACATGATACTTCAAATTTCATATCATTGTTTTTATATGGGAAAAATTCAATGTTTACCATTTCATTTGAGATGGAACAATTTTGAGAGATTGTGGAAATTTGTAATCTTTTATTAGTGGTAGAGTAATTTAGTTTATTTACTAAATCTTTTGTTGCAAAGCTCGATTGAGATCCATTGTCGAGAAGACATCTTGCGTGTACAGGTTGTCCACTTTTAGAGTAAATTGTTACCAGCGCTGTGGCTAGCAAAACTTCGTTTTTTGGATTGAAAGTTGAGAGAGAAGAGATGCAAGATGAATTTTGACCTTGCGTGTCTGAGAGTAGACAATTTTCATTTGTCTGAGTGCTTAAGTGAGTAGAAGTGTTTGGTGATTCATTATATGAATGTGGAGAATTAATTGTTTGAGTAACTTGGTCATTATTACTCCTCTGAGGAACATGAAAATGACTTTGAGAGATATGTGGTGCACTATGGCGAGTTTGTGAATCATCCTGTATACTTGCGGAGGATTGAGAGGTTTGTGGTGCATTAAAGCGTGATTGTTGCCTATTGGCGTGACTTTGATTACCATAATGTGAATTTGAAGCACTTTGATTGCTTCGAGTGGGAGAGAATAAATTATTTTCATAAGTGTGAGAAAAATTATTTTCTTCATGCAGAAGTGTATTGTGCTTTTTATTGCAAATTTTACATGTGTATTTAGAGATGCATTTATCAGTAAAATGCTTAGTGCCAAAACAGTTTCTGCAGAGCTGTGCTTGCTTTACAAAATTAAACCTTTCTCGAGAATTTGTGTCTTTAAATAAGTTACACTGATATATTTTATGACCTGTTTGTTTACAAAATATGCAATTTTCATAGCTAGATTTATTATTATTTATAGTGGAAATATGAGCAGTTTTTTGAGTGACTTTATTAATAAACTTTGACTGAGTTTCAGTGTAATTAAGTTTCTCTAAAACATCACATCTTTTTTCTAGGAATTCAAAAAATTGTTTGAGTGTTGGAACATTCTTAGAACCTACTTCATATTCAAAAGCCTTGTGAGAAGCAAAATCTATTTTTTCTAAAAATATTTCTATTAAAAGGAGGTCCCAATGTTCAATTGGAACTTCGAGATTACTAAGAGCTTGAAGCGTTTGCTTCGTGTGTACAAGAAAATCTCTTAGTACCTGAGGAGTGCATTTAACTAGAGATTGAGACTTTAACAGCTTTTTTATAAGAGTACTAATCACTCGTGATTTGTCATCATATCTTTCTTTTAGGGTTTTTATAGCGATAGCAAAATTTGCATCTACTACTTCGATGCTGCTAATTAAGTTTAAAGGTTCTCCTTTGAGGAAGGATTTTAAATATATAAACTTTTGTACATTATTTAAACTTGAATTGTTTGTGATCAGAGTTTCAAATAGTTGAAAGAACTCATTGAATTCTGAGAAATTTCCGGTAAAGGTTTTCATGCTAATTTCAGGCAGCCTCGCACTGGAAACAGCATTATTATTTGAGCTAGGTACTTTATTTTCTGTTAAATTTAATTCTATTATTTTTCTTTGCAAACCTTTGAGTGTGTTGAAGTATTTTTCTTCAACATTTGCTCGATCAGCTGATTGTTGGTCACTGTCATCAGTCTGTTCGATTTCTAATTGAATTTGTTCATATTGTGTGAAAAAATTAAAAAGTTTTTCTTTCCTATTTTCAAAATCAAGTATTTCGTTTTCTGTGTCTTTATTGGCTATAAACCATTCTGAGATACGTGTAATTGATGCCTTAAGTGATTTGCGCTTTTTCTTTAAAGCTTCCATTTTTTATTTAAAGTGAATTTATTTGCAAATATATGCTGAGCGAGAAATAAGAGTGAATGATTTTGTTTAGTGTAAATGTCTTTTTTAACTAAGACGCGATTTTAATTTTAATAGAGTATTTTTACTAGAGTGATTAGAGTAAACAAATATTATTCGTGAGAGCGGGCTGTGAGACAATCTGTATAATAAACAATTGTCAGCTATCTTTAGCGATATTGAGAAGAAAGATCTGATGTCAAATCAAAGCCATTAGTTAATGTAAATATTAATAAACAAATAAAATTCGAGACAAATGTCTATCAATATAAATCATGTGCATGCAGTCACTATAGAAAATATAGAAAGAGTTTTAACCTCACCAAATGTTTTTCAAGTATCCAATTTAATTACCGCTGTCGCTTACCAGCACATAACGCACTTTTCACAAAACACACGTGTCTAATCTTGAACGAAGGTCAACTTGTGCAATCTTTCTTCTAGGGACGAGAAACCATTATTCTTTCTTCCTGTTGCTCTCCGGCGTGTGTAATCCTTTTCTTTCTTCAGTCCTGTTTCATCAAATAATCTGTGCTCGATAGGACCACGAATGAGTGGGAGCCTTGTAACTGGCTCCCTATATGAGAGGGTTGGAAATCTTTTGATTCCAAGCCTTACTTCAAAGGACTTGTGAATGGATGTATCTCCATAGGTTTGGTTCTTCAGTGACCGTTGAAGGATAAGGATTGTTAAGGTGAGCAAGTATTGCTCCAGAGAAATAAAAGCACTTTTAGTTTATCGACTTATAATTAACTATTTTTAGAGTAAAGAGGTTCAAAACGACCGTAGCTGACAGTACAGTATCAAATAATTCTTTCTTTATCACACGTAAAGGAGTAAAACGTATTTATGAGAAAAAATGCCCGATTTCGGCGTAGAGAAATATTTTATACGTGAATTGAGAGTGAATTTAAAATCCGATGCCTCAAGGGCGATCTGTGAGAACTAACTCATAAAATAAAATTTGGTGCGTAAAAGTGTAGATTACCCCTCTTGTATTTAGGTGTGAAAACTATTTAAGAGGCTGTGGTGGCGCCAACCAGTCGGGTATTCCGAGCAAACTTCATAAAGTGACTATTTTACTTATTCTACACTAAGAAAAGTGTAAAGAACAATATTTTTATTTTATATTTTAAAATGATATGTTCATTTCTGGAACAAGTTTAATAAAATAATATTCAGAATTAATTGATAAACAAAAATTAATGAATGAACTAAGTGCTATTTTATGAAGATGAACAATATTATACTTTAAATGTTATTAAAATTTTGCAATATTATTTTATAAAGTATACAAATTATTTGATTTGGTTGCTACTATACCCTCACCTTCAGTTTCCGTTTGGGACGACTTTACTTGTAAGATAGTTCATTCGATTACATGAAATCGACTTTAACTTAAAAAAGACAAACACATGCCATGATGACAGGAGAATTTTACTGTCATCATGGCATGTGTTTGTCATTTTAAAGACGAATTACATGTTATGATCTTTTCTGACGGATATTCTCAAGTTAAAGTTGATTTGATGTAATCGAATGAACTATCTTTCAAGTAAAGTCGTCCCAGGAACGTAACTCAACAATACTGGTAACATCATTTTAAAGTCGTCTACTTTAAAATGTATCATGTATGTCTGAATTGTCAATATAAATGAGTCAAATAAAATTATATCATTAGAAGAATTTTTCACCAAATAACAAAAAAACAAAATTTGTTTCATTTACTAATGTTTGTATTTTAAGAACGATTTCCCAAGTGGAAATTGAAACGTCAATAAACGTACTTTAAACATTAATTGTGGCTTATTCCCGTTTAAATAGTAATTACTTTAAATTAAATTTTGTTGCAACCCTATAAGTCGGAAAATAATGAAGTTACAGTAATTCTAAGAATAGTTTATAATAGAAAAAAATGATTTTATCAACATAATCAACATTTTGCAAACACATCGATTTTATGTTTAAAAACAATTACCAAAACATTTTAACTATTGCTTGTAGGACAATTATTTTTTCATATTTGGAAAGCCCGCATTTTTCTACAAATTTAAAAAAGAAAAAGTTGTCCTAGGACAAGTTTGGACGAAGTTTATCCTTTTTTTAATTGACAGCAGTTTTGTCTATAACAATTAAGAGATCTAATTAGCGTCATTTGAAAGAACATACTTTAAAGTTTTATTGTGCAAAGTTCGAAAAAGATTTCCTTTAAAGGAATTGTCCGCGAAGCTTCAAAGATGGTCCTCAAAATCGGCCGGCCTTGAACAGTGGCGCATCTAGAATTTTCCTGTGGGGGGGGGGGGGGGGGGTAGGTTGGACACCGACATTTTTTTAAGGCTACCACCATTGTGAGTCCTTAAAATTTGTGAGTAACAGTGTCGGAATAGCGCCCTGGGGGAGGGTTAACACCCCAAAACCCCCCTGGGTGCGCCACTGGCTTTAAAACTCTCGGGAGCGGAGGAGGGGAAGGTGGTAACTGTATCTCTCGTTCGTGTTTATGGATTTCGACGTTGGTTTTTTTAATTTTTATGTACCTTCGCGAACATTACGAATAATATGTATTATTTAAATAAATAAATCGTTAAATAAACCATCTAATTTTTTTCAGTAATATTTGAGATAATTTTTATTTTAATATTATATTGTAATAAATACATATTTATGATTAATGTATACTCGTTTAATAAACTTCGTAAATAATTTATATATAATAGATTTTATGAAAAAACAAATTATCCGTTTCAATTATTTCTAAAAATAATATTGGTTTACTTATGTATTTTTTTGGAGTCTGAACAACATAGAAAAAAATATTCATGTTTGTTATGGTATAATTTCACTATTTGAGAGAGTGATTCATCGTTTAAAAAGAAAGCGCAGAAATGCGGAAAGACGTATGAAAATCCAGTGACGTACACTCACTTTTATTTTAACGTTAATTATATTTTATTTTTCAAATATTAATGTTCGAAATAGGCCACAATATATTTATTTACAAGTTTTTACTGACGTTTCGATCTCTATATCCAAAGACCGCTTTCAAAGATATAAATGATAGTTATATATTTATTTTATTTGTTTATTATTATATATTTTTATAATCTTATATTATTTATTTTATTTTTTTTTTCTATCTTTAAAAACGGAATAGAGATCGAAACGTCAGTGTATTAAACATGTAAATAGATATATTGTGGCTTATTACCAACCTTCTCCCTAAAAATACAGAATGCCACAAACAAACAGCTATAGAAAAATAAATATATCTGTCATTTGTATGTTTGAAAACGGTCTCTTTATAAAGATCGAAACGTCCGTAAATTAAACATTTGAATTAATATATTGTGGCTTATTCCCAACATTATTTCTAAAAATACAGAACGACAAGCAAAAAGCCATAGAAAATAAATATTACTATCATTTGTATAATTGAAAACGGTCTCGATTTTTATTTTATAAATTTAAATATGTAACGAAACGAAACATATAAATAAAATTTATTTAATTACAATTTTGTGCTTAATTTTTACTATTGAAAAAATCATGTTTTTTGGTATTTTTATGACGGTAATAATCGCTGCGTGGAAGATTACAGGTTTTGTATGACCATAATTACTACTTGTGAACAAGAATTGGCTACACTGTACGACAACTCCTGGTCAATTTTTCTATAGAGAAGCACAAATAAATATACTACTTATATATTGTGTAATTTCTTATGAGAAAACGCAAATTGCAATTGAGAAAACGGGTAGTTTTCGAGGGCCGCTGTGTACATTTAAATTTGAGGATATTCAGCGTTTAAACGATGAATCACTCTCCCAAATAGTGAAATTATAAAGTAAAAAATGAAAACACACTTGACCATGGGCGCCGCCAGGATTATTTTCAGGGGGGTTTATTTTTATCTACACATAAATATCATTAACCAGTACAAAATATAGTTGATTTTCTTCAACATACAAGAAAATATTTTTGCTTATTTAGCTTCACTCGAGAACCTTTACGGGAGGGCTCTCTATAATCTTATTGCCAAGGCTACCACTCGAGATATAGAGAACCTTTACGGAGGGCTTCTCTATAATCTTATTGACAAGGCTACTACATAGTACGAGGAAATTGAAACAAATAATGAGACTATAAATTAATCTGTTATTGAATACGTAGATGTGCTAGCTCAAGACTTTCCATTTTACCCAGAGGTATGTGAGGCAATCAAAATTGTATGCAACTATTCCAGCAACAACATGTAGCAGTAAACGTACATGTAGCCAGTTACGATGGGTCAAGACGTGCTAAGGGCTAAGTGGCCTTTGTACGCTGAGAGTAAAACGAGTCTAGGAGGATACTAAATTTATTGTGGTTACCTGGTAAGGTGATGAACAAATCGCCTTTAGTTAGTTAGTCAAATCGTAATTTAATACACCAATAAATTTCTAACCATTTTGTCATATAAAATGGGCTTTGTTGTTGATTTTTCATGAAAAATATATAGCCTATGTCACTTGCACGGTCTTCACGAATCTAACGGCATCTCGTTTGCTAAAATCAGTCAAGTCGCTTAGGTCGTAGCGCGTACTATCGAAATGGTTATACATCATATGTACATATATACATACATACATATGTACATACATACATACACACAAACATACATACACATACACTCGAAAAGCATTACCTTCCGCTAGTTCAGTCGGGTAAAAAATATGTAATTTCTCTAATGCACTGCAATTGCACCCCCTTGCACCCCACTGCCGGCGCCCAAGCACCTGACAAAAATAAAATTAGAAATTTATAGTGATGAAGAAGTAGAAACTTGCAATTTTGGAGAAAACTAAAAGAATAAATGAAAGAAATGCACCTCGAAAGAAGAGTTTAAAGAGAAAATAGAGCTTTTGCCAAATATACAAGACAACAATAAGGCCAATAGTAAGTAATATACGATTATACTTCACAGACTACAACCATCAGACTAAAACAGGAAAAATAATTAATATATAGATATATATAATATATATATATATATATATATATATATATATATATATATATATATATATATATATATATATATATATATAGAAATTAAATATAAATAAAAGGTTTATTAAGTATCTACTAAAAATTGAGCAAGGTACAAACCATAAAATATAAGAATGAGATGATAAAATTATATCTCGGAGTAAAAAATTTGATCCATACATTGAGGAACCTCAATATTACACATAACTATATTATATATAAGAGGGCAGAGAAGAGGACCTTGTTAACCGAGATTATTGGAGAAAAATAGTAGAAAGAAACCTACCACAAATTATAAATTGAAAAAGATAAGTGTTAGGTGAAAGAGCCACAGTTTTAGTAGAAGATGGCAACTTGAGTATGCATATACATAAGTACGCGATAATTTTCTAAAACCTATGTTAATAGATAGAAAATTGACTTACAAAATTTTTGGAAGAACATTCAAAGCCATTGCATTAACTTGTCCAATTTTTTAACCCATTTTATGTAGTTACTTTAAATATTTGCGACGAAACGGTATACATTATCTCTCGGCATTGAACATATGACTAAAAACAACCAAGAATCAACAGAAGCATTAGTACACAGATAAAAAAATTGTGTAGCTTGACATTTCATGATTTACCATTTTATCTAATTTTCTAATTAATAATGTTTAATGCGTAGATAAGAGATTTAGAAAATCAACATGTTAATTTAAAAGAGATAATATCTCAGACTTAAATTTTTAATTATCGCAAATAAGTGAGGATGAATGCAGAATGATAGATAAAAATCAATAAAATTATTTTTAAATTTATTCTTTCTGGATTTTTGAAACTATTTCATTTACCATTTTTTTATATCTCAGCTGCTTTTTATTCATTATTTTATTCATATTCACTATTCAACAAACCATGAAAGATAGAGCCATTGATGAAGACACCTGGAGAGATAGAAAAAGATGGCGATCGAAATGCGGGAAGCTGCAGAAGCTGTAGGATCCCCGCTTATATATATATATATATATATATATATATATATATATATATATATATATATATATATATATACTATTCAACAGCTGCACAAGAAGAAGACATCAACAGGTTCTATGGCCGTCTAAAAGGAATTGTTTTTTTTTTTCATCATAATCATAATTTTAGGAGGTTTTAACGCCAAAGTAGACTCATCTAATGAAAATATTAGAGTGTTGGGCAATAATGGACTGGGACAGAGAAATGAGAATGGCGACCATCTAGTGGAGTCCTGTGAAAAACAACATCTTACAATTACAAACACGTTCTATCAACAACATCCACCGAGATTATACACATAGCGCAGCCCAGATGGACGAACAAGAAATCAAATAGACTACATCCTAATAAGATCAAGATGGACGTCGTCGGCCATCAACTGTAAAACATACCCTATCGTAATGCGATCAACTCCTGGTATTGAACGTTCGACTTTAGAGACCCATGTCTCTAAATCCATCAAAAAATCAATAACTTACCAACATATACATAATAACCAACAAAACCTAGAAGAAGCTCTTTCTTTGGAACCGATAGGGTGACACTGAGAGCACTTGAATCTATCTCAAAGACAAGGTAATCTATTGTTACAATAAATTCTGACCCAAAACCGTAAATATATTTATTACTAATATTCTCATTCATTCACGTATTTTCTAGGTAATGCCTACCCGACATACGATTGGTCCCCCTCCGTTATAAAAACAACAATTCGAATTTTCTGGAGACGAGCAGTATAAACATACCAGTTTTGAGAGACCATATCGCCGCTCTGTCTAGTCGAGAGGGCCATCGACTTTTCTAGTCTAACGATACTGGGTATATAACAGGACCTTTTTGGAGAAAACAGTGAGTCAAGAAAAGAAGCCCGCGCTCGCGTTTAAATTCTCGCGGTAACGTCCGATAGATAAATCATGTAATTATTAGTCAAATAAATTATTGTACAGTGGTTTAATAAACTGATATAAATTATCGTGTTTTAGTAAATTAAAATAAGAAAAATAAATTAGAATTAATAAAAACAACACTATATACCGATTCTAAACTCTGTGTATTACTGTCGTACTGTGTCAAATTACCGAAAATGGGGAAAAAGTTTTTGGGAAAAAGTTTTTGGGAAAAAATTTTTCGAAAATAAAAAATTTTCCCTGCTTCGGGTACCAATATGTTTGTACAGCATTAGGTCCAAGGTCATTATTTTTGTATTACCTGCCTAAGTTGTAAATGTTGTATCGTACAATAATGTTTGGCCAAAAAAAGTCCCCTTGAGTGGTAAGTTTATCTTACCTGATTGACGGTAATTGACGGCATATTTTCTAAATTTGTTATTACATACTGTATACACGGTTCACAATTTGTTGATAGCTCACTACAAGTTTAACCCTAATTAGAAAACTGAAATACAGAGAGGATAGGTAATACGATATAATAGTAAAAACCAACCTAAAACTGACGGTTTAAGACGTTTTCGACTAACCCACCTTATATCTGAAGGAATACAAATACAATACCTTATAATCCTATTACGGGGGTATTTTGAATGGTTAGAAATGAACGACCAGTGTCGTAGAGTATATGATTGAAACATTTATTTGAACTAAATAAATATATTTTTTAAATTGTACTTATGTAAATTGTATTTTTTAATAAAACTTATTTATTTTATTCAAAAATAAAAAGTTTCTTGCCATTTGTAAAAAATACATTTATTTAATTAAGGAAAAAGGCGCCAAATGCCGTCTGGCAAAATTTCCAATGTGTTTTAAATGTATCCATTATTTTCGAATCCGGAGAAAACTAATAAATATTTTTGAAAAATTTAAACGCAGAATGAAAGATTACATTATTACTCAGGGCAGAAAGTCCCTGAAAACTTCTACAATGTTTATTTTAATATGTTATGTAACAGGGGTGAAAATAAAAGAGAAAATATAGTATAATTTTTAATTGAAAATATTGCATGCAAAAGAAACTTTTTATTTATTCTAAAAAATATTTCATTCTGCCTTTAAATTTTTCAAAAATGCTGTTTAGTTTTCTCAAGATTTGAAAAAAAAATGGATACATTTAAAACACATTGAACATTTTGACAGGCGACATTTTGCGCCTTTCCCCTTTAATACCTTACGATTACAACTATTATTACTTACCTTATATAATTACGATTAGAAAACTATTCAAATTCAAAATAAATAGGATCAACTTCGGAATCCGAGTCATCTTGAGGGTTAATAATTAGCGGTCGTGTCTCTACGGTCGCATCAATTATGTTATCAAGATCCCACATTTTTGTTCTTCTATTACATGCCTTACTGCATCTTTCCAGTTTTGTTCTGTAATATGTTGTAAAGACTCGTATAACAATTCACGTACAGCTTGTATGTTAAATAACGTATTTTTTCTAGCCACATAACTTTTCATTTGTGCCCAAATGAGTTCAATTGGATTTATTTCGCAGTGGTAGGGTGGAAGTCTAAGGACTGTAATGTTTCGCCTTTCCACCATTTTGTCAACTACGTATTCCTTAAACTTAGATTTGTGTTGCCGGGCAATTTTTAGAAGTTCTGCTTTTACCATTCCATCTTCGTAAGGCAGATACTTATTCCGCAGCCAGTCAAGAATATCCTGTTTCTTCCACGCAGTCGTTGGAAGTCTTTCTACTAGTCGTGAATGATAAGGTGCATTATCTAATACTATAATTGAATTTGGTGGTATGTGTTCAAATCATCTGCTCAAAATACTCTTCGAAAACATCAGCTGTCATCTCCTCGTGATAGTCTTTTGTGCTTTTGGACTGAAATTCCAACAAACCATGCTTAACAAATCCTTTTTCACTGCCAAAGTGATTTTCGGTCTGATTTCTCCCACCGGAAATTTAATTCTTTTAAAACTTGCCACAATTTAGTTCGTCCGATATGAGGCAAATCCGGGTCGTCTCTAACTTCTTGTAAAATTTTGTTTAGGTTTGGTATTTTTTTTTTGAAAAAAAATCCATGAATTTTCCTTCGAATACCATTTTTGGCAAAGTCATCAATTTCAATAGGCTTTTTCCCTCTCTTTAAGTGTTCGTTTGTGTTTGGGTTAGCTATACCGTGTTTTTTTCTTTCTGATAGGAACCTATATATAGTTGACTCTCCTACGTCAGTCATGTTGACACAACTTTCGACTATGTTGCGAACAGTGTTTGTGGGATTCTGAGAAACCAGAGCATCGTGAACATTCAGGACAATAGTCTTCTCTCTTGGTGAATAGACAGACTTACTGACTGTACGCAACAGTACCGGTGTAAAACTTGATGATGTTGATGATGAAGCCATCACAAACAATTCAACAAAACGAGCACGAGCGAAAGGTACGTATATGTTCGTAGGTATATGGAATAAAAAATCACTCACGCACTGCATATAATTCGCAAAAGAAATATTCGAGACGCTAATTACTGCCGTAGACGCGGACACACCGACGAGCCGTAAATTACATGCGATCAAAAACATACTAAACAAAAAAATTGTTTTCGTTCGTAATAACTTCACCCTTTTAAGTTAAGTTTCGAATATAAACTGAACAAACGAGGCAGGTTTTCTAGTAAAGTGATTAAACGCGAAGATTAGTATTGAAATATCCAAAGAGATAAGGTATTCTTATTTACAAAATTGTTAATGGTTAAATTCTTATTTTTATTAATATAATATAATTACATCACATTAGCCGTGAAAGTTTTAATTGTTTTTTTGCTAAATATATTAGTATTAAAATATTATTAATATTATATATATAACAGTATTAAAAAATATTATATTATTATTTAATGAATAAACACCTCAGGAACGCCTATGATTTACGACCGTTTTATGAGTTTGAGGCACATTTCGTGCTCTCAACAATTTATGAACGGAGAATAGTATTGTTTTATATGTGATTCATGCTGGGTCAAATAACCCATTAAAAATCTCCCATAAGCTTGTAGACTAATAGCAATTGATTTTCATTCAAAAATTTAAATTCTGAATATTTTACAGCGTAGGAAGATTATATCTGGAGCCCCAACCTTGTACAGTGGACGTCAAATCTAAAGAACCAGCGCACAAACCGAATTTGGTTACACTTACACTTGTAAACATTATTCTGGCTTACTGTCAGTAGCGTAACTATTTCGTCAGTAATGTCAGTAACGATTGTACATAGTGGAAAATAGTGTAGATCCGTGATATCAGAAATTCTAAAGGGATTACTTTAGAAGCTATCAAAACGCAAACATTTAAAGTAACAGGTAAAAATATAAATTGCGTTAGGCTTTCACGGCCATCGTCTAACTTATTAAACTGTTTATTCGGGCTGTTGGGCCGTTGTCTTCTGTTGAGATTTGTTCTCGACGTTTCGCCAACACTAGGGGTTGGCATCTTCTGGAGATGTTGATGCTTCGCTTGTAAGCAGAAACTGACGACGCGTTGTACTACGGAGGCAATATTTATAATTCCCACTCGCCTCCCCTCCACTGGTTTCGGCTTGAGGGGGCGTGTCGTTGTTTATAGTAGCTTTTCTATCTCCGTGTTTGGCGGGAAGGGCGTTTGTGGATTTTAATACTGGTATCCATGTTTTGTTGATTTTTAGTCCTTCTTCTATCCTATTGAAATTGTTTGGGTGCTTGTATATTTCCACCGCTTCCCGATATAACCGTGGGTAGTACTGTGAAGTTTTGTCCAGCATCTGTGTTTCTTCAAATAGTATTCGATGTTCTCCGCTTCCCAAAGCGTGTTCGGCAACGGCAGATTTGTCGATATGTCCTAAACGACAATGGCTTTTATGTTCATTTATCCTGGTGTTGGTGTGTCTTTTTGTGGTTCCCACATATACCATTCCACATGTGCATGGTATTCGGTATACTCCGGCCGTTGCTAATGGGTCGCGTTTGTCTTTTACCGATCTTAAACAATCCTTGATCTTCTTTGTAGGTCTGAAGATGGTCTTTATGTTGGCTTTCTTGAGTATTCGCCCAATTCTGTCCGTTACCCCCGATATATAGGGCAAGAACGCTTTCCCTTTACATTCTGTTTCTTCGTCCCTTCTTCTAGATACGTTGTTCATCGCCTTGTGTATTTCTCTTCTGGTGTACCCATTAGAGGTGAGCGCTTTTTCAATATAAAGAAGTTCACTTTGGAGATGTTGTGGTTCACAAATTCTCTTCGCCCTCTCTGCCAAAGTTTTGATGATACCTTGTTTTTGGCTAGGATGATGATTTGAGTTCCTGTTTAGGTATCTGTCTGTGTGTGTAGGTTTTCGATACACTTTATGTCCTAAGTGACCTTCCTTTCGATTTACTAATACATCCAGGAACGCTAGTTGTTGAGCTTTTTCTGTTTCCATCGTAAATTGAATATTTGGATGTAGTGTATTTATATAAGCCAGGAAATCGTTTAGTTTTTCTGCTCCGTGACCCCAAATCACAAAGGTGTCATCAACGTATCTGAACCATACCCTAGGCTTGTATGCTGAGTCCATTATCTTCTTCTCTAAATGCTCCATGAAAAGGTTGGCCACGACCGGGCTTAGTGGGCTTCCCATTGCCACTCCATCCATCTGTTCATAAATTTGGTCTTCCCATGAAAAGTATGTGGTAGTTAGGCAAATACGGTATAATTCCACCATATCCTTGGAAACTAGTCCCTCAATTAAATTCAGAACGTCTTCTAGGGGGACTCTTGTAAATAGGGAAACCACATCAAAACTAACAAGAATGTCAGATTCCTGCAAAGTTATTCCTTTGATCTTCTCAATAAAATGGGCGGAGTCTTTTACAAAGGCATCGTTTTTTCCTATATGTGGTTGTAAAATATCGGCCAGATGTTTTGCAAGGCTGTAAGACGGAGATCCTATGGAGCTCACAATAGGGCGGAGAGGTACATCGTCTTTGTGTATTTTCGGCAAGCCATACAAGCGTGGTGGGACTGCTTCGCTGTTGCATATTCTTGGCTTTATCTCCTCTGGTATGGACGAAGATTTAATAAGTCTGTTGATTTTCCGTAGGGTGACTGCTGTGGGATCTTTTTTAAGTTTCTTATAAACCGCAGGATCTAGAAGATTTTGTATTTTCGTTTTGTAGTCGGCTGTCTTCATTACGATCGTGGCGTTTTCCTTGTCTGCTGGTCAAATTACAACATCTTTGTCTGCGTTTAACGATTTTATGTCACGTATTTCTTGGTGGCTCAAATTATTTTTCGGTGTCTTAGCTTTATGCAAAATTCTTGCTGATTCTGTCCTTATTTCTTCAGCTGCTTCGATTGGTAAGTTGCGGATCGCAGACTCTATATTAGCGATGATGTCTTCTTTGGGTATAACTTTAGGCACAATCGCAAAATTTCCCCCTTTGGCTAACAATGATGTTTCAGCTGAAGTTAAAACTTTATCTGAAAGATTGACCACTGTTCTTTCTGTGTTTTGTTTTGATTCTACCTCCTTATGTTTGGTTAAGCGTTCGTATTTGTTTTTCTGGCGTTCAGTGTTCCTTTCTAGTTCATTTTCCATTTTTCTGTAACAAATGGATTCAATTTTATTCCAATCTTCATATTTCAACCTGCTGCTCAAAACGTAAAACAAATCTAGAAGCTCCTTGTCAACCTTCGCCAAATTTCGTCTGGTGTCATGTATTCGTTCTCGTAATAGTGCTTTTTCCATGCGTGTATATATTCTATTGGCTTGACTTGTTCTGATGGATCGATTCGTTCGTAAGAAGTTCGGTAGTACCCCGTTGTCTCGACATCGTGATAGAAAAGCTAACGACGCAAGAAGTTGAGCTTTCTTCTTCCGTAGACAATCTAGTCTTCTGTAGTATGTAGTTACCTCCTCCCCGTAGAGGCGACTGATAAATTGCGTTAGGCTTTCACGGCCATCGTCTAACTTATTAAACTGTTTATTCGGGCTGTTGGGCCGTTGTCTTCTGTTGAGATTTGTTCTCGACGTTTCGCCAACACTAGGGGTTGGCATCTTCTGGAGATGTTGATGCTTCGCTTGTAAGCAGAAACTGACGACGCGTTGTACTACGGAGGCAATATTTATAATTCCCACTCGCCTCCCCTCCACTGGTTTCGGCTTGAGGGGGCGTGTCGTTGTTTATAGTAGCTTTTCTATCTCCGTGTTTGGCGGGAAGGGCGTTTGTGGATTTTAATACTGGTATCCATGTTTTGTTGATTTTTAGTCCTTCTTCTATCCTATTGAAATTGTTTGGGTGCTTGTATATTTCCACCGCTTCCCGATATAACCGTGGGTAGTACTGTGAAGTTTTGTCCAGCATCTGTGTTTCTTCAAATAGTATTCGATGTTCTCCGCTTCCCAAAGCGTGTTCGGCAACGGCAGATTTGTCGATATGTCCTAAACGACAATGGCTTTTATGTTCATTTATCCTGGTGTTGGTGTGTCTTTTTGTGGTTCCCACATATACCATTCCACATGTGCATGGTATTCGGTATACTCCGGCCGTTGCTAATGGGTCGCGTTTGTCTTTTACCGATCTTAAACAATCCTTGATCTTCTTTGTAGGTCTGAAGATGGTCTTTATGTTGGCTTTCTTGAGTATTCGCCCAATTCTGTCCGTTACCCCCGATATATAGGGCAAGAACGCTTTCCCTTTACATTCTGTTTCTTCGTCCCTTCTTCTAGATACGTTGTTCATCGCCTTGTGTATTTCTCTTCTGGTGTACCCATTAGAGGTGAGCGCTTTTTCAATATAAAGAAGTTCACTTTGGAGATGTTGTGGTTCACAAATTCTCTTCGCCCTCTCTGCCAAAGTTTTGATGATACCTTGTTTTTGGCTAGGATGATGATTTGAGTTCCTGTTTAGGTATCTGTCTGTGTGTGTAGGTTTTCGATACACTTTATGTCCTAAGTGACCTTCCTTTCGATTTACTAATACATCCAGGAACGCTAGTTGTTGAGCTTTTTCTGTTACGTGCCATAAAATCGTTAAACGCAGACAAAGATGTTGTAATTTTACCAGCAGACAAGGGAAACGCCACGATCGTAATGAAGACAGCCGACTACAAAACGAAAATACAAAATCTTCTAGATCCTGCGGTTTATAAGAAACTTAAAAAAGATCCCACAGCAGTCACCCTACGGAAAATCAACAGACTTATTAAATCTTCGTCCATACCAGAGGAGATAAAGCCAAGAATATGCAACAGCGAAGCAGTCCCACCACGCTTGTATGGCTTGCCGAAAATACACAAAGACGATGTACCTCTCCGCCCTATTGTGAGCTCCATAGGATCTCCGTCTTACAGCCTTGCAAAACATCTGGCCGATATTTTACAACCACATATAGGAAAAAACGATGCCTTTGTAAAAGACTCCGCCCATTTTATTGAGAAGATCAAAGGAATAACTTTGCAGGAATCTGACATTCTTGTTAGTTTTGATGTGGTTTCCCTATTTACAAGAGTCCCCCTAGAAGACGTTCTGAATTTAATTGAGGGACTAGTTTCCAAGGATATGGTGGAATTATACCGTATTTGCCTAACTACCACATACTTTTCATGGGAAGACCAAATTTATGAACAGATGGATGGAGTGGCAATGGGAAGCCCACTAAGCCCGGTCGTGGCCAACCTTTTCATGGAGCATTTAGAGAAGAAGATAATGGACTCAGCATACAAGCCTAGGGTATGGTTCAGATACGTTGATGACACCTTTGTGATTTGGGGTCACGGAGCAGAAAAACTAAACGATTTCCTGGCTTATATAAATACACTACATCCAAATATTCAATTTACGATGGAAACAGAAAAAGCTCAACAACTAGCGTTCCTGGATGTATTAGTAAATCGAAAGGAAGGTCACTTAGGACATAAAGTGTATCGAAAACCTACACACACAGACAGATACCTAAACAGGAACTCAAATCATCATCCTAGCCAAAAACAAGGTATCATCAAAACTTTGGCAGAGAGGGCGAAGAGAATTTGTGAACCACAACATCTCCAAAGTGAACTTCTTTATATTGAAAAAGCGCTCACCTCTAATGGGTACACCAGAAGAGAAATACACAAGGCGATGAACAACGTATCTAGAAGAAGGGACGAAGAAACAGAATGTAAAGGGAAAGCGTTCTTGCCCTATATATCGGGGGTAACGGACAGAATTGGGCGAATACTCAAGAAAGCCAACATAAAGACCATCTTCAGACCTACAAAGAAGATCAAGGATTGTTTAAGATCGGTAAAAGACAAACGCGACCCATTAGCAACGGCCGGAGTATACCGAATACCATGCACATGTGGAATGGTATATGTGGGAACCACAAAAAGACACACCAACACCAGGATAAATGAACATAAAAGCCATTGTCGTTTAGGACATATCGACAAATCTGCCGTTGCCGAACACGCTTTGGGAAGCGGAGAACATCGAATACTATTTGAAGAAACACAGATGCTGGACAAAACTTCACAGTACTACCCACGGTTATATCGGGAAGCGGTGGAAATATACAAGCACCCAAACAATTTCAATAGGATAGAAGAAGGACTAAAAATCAACAAAACATGGATACCAGTATTAAAATCCACAAACGCCCTTCCCGCCAAACACGGAGATAGAAAAGCTACTATAAACAACGACACGCCCCCTCAAGCCGAAACCAGTGGAGGGGAGGCGAGTGGGAATTATAAATATTGCCTCCGTAGTACAACGCGTCGTCAGTTTCTGCTTACAAGCGAAGCATCAACATCTCCAGAAGATGCCAACCCCTAGTGTTGGCGAAACGTCGAGAACAAATCTCAACAGAAGACAACGGCCCAACAGCCCGAATAAACAGTTTAATAAGTTAGACGATGGCCGTGAAAGCCTAACGCAATTTATCAGTCGCCTCTACGGGGAGGAGGTAACTACATACTACAGAAGACTAGATTGTCTACGGAAGAAGAAAGCTCAACTTCTTGCGTCGTTAGCTTTTCTATCACGATGTCGAGACAACGGGGTACTACCGAACTTCTTACGAACGAATCGATCCATCAGAACAAGTCAAGCCAATAGAATATATACACGCATGGAAAAAGCACTATTACGAGAACGAATACATGACACCAGACGAAATTTGGCGAAGGTTGACAAGGAGCTTCTAGATTTGTTTTACGTTTTGAGCAGCAGGTTGAAATATGAAGATTGGAATAAAATTGAATCCATTTGTTACAGAAAAATGGAAAATGAACTAGAAAGGAACACTGAACGCCAGAAAAACAAATACGAACGCTTAACCAAACATAAGGAGGTAGAATCAAAACAAAACACAGAAAGAACAGTGGTCAATCTTTCAGATAAAGTTTTAACTTCAGCTGAAACATCATTGTTAGCCAAAGGGGAAAATTTTGCGATTGTGCCTAAAGTTATACCCAAAGAAGACATCATCGCTAATATAGAGTCTGCGATCCGCAACTTACCAATCGAAGCAGCTGAAGAAATAAGGACAGAATCAGCAAGAATTTTGCATAAAGCTAAGACACCGAAAAATAATTTGAGCCACCAAGAAATACGTGCCATAAAATCGTTAAACGCAGACAAAGATGTTGTAATTTTACCAGCAGACAAGGGAAACGCCACGATCGTAATGAAGACAGCCGACTACAAAACGAAAATACAAAATCTTCTAGATCCTGCGGTTTATAAGAAACTTAAAAAAGATCCCACAGCAGTCACCCTACGGAAAATCAACAGACTTATTAAATCTTCGTCCATACCAGAGGAGATAAAGCCAAGAATATGCAACAGCGAAGCAGTCCCACCACGCTTGTATGGCTTGCCGAAAATACACAAAGACGATGTACCTCTCCGCCCTATTGTGAGCTCCATAGGATCTCCGTCTTACAGCCTTGCAAAACATCTGGCCGATATTTTACAACCACATATAGGAAAAAACGATGCCTTTGTAAAAGACTCCGCCCATTTTATTGAGAAGATCAAAGGAATAACTTTGCAGGAATCTGACATTCTTGTTAGTTTTGATGTGGTTTCCCTATTTACAAGAGTCCCCCTAGAAGACGTTCTGAATTTAATTGAGGGACTAGTTTCCAAGGATATGGTGGAATTATACCGTATTTGCCTAACTACCACATACTTTTCATGGGAAGACCAAATTTATGAACAGATGGATGGAGTGGCAATGGGAAGCCCACTAAGCCCGGTCGTGGCCAACCTTTTCATGGAGCATTTAGAGAAGAAGATAATGGACTCAGCATACAAGCCTAGGGTATGGTTCAGATACGTTGATGACACCTTTGTGATTTGGGGTCACGGAGCAGAAAAACTAAACGATTTCCTGGCTTATATAAATACACTACATCCAAATATTCAATTTACGATGGAAACAGAAAAAGCTCAACAACTAGCGTTCCTGGATGTATTAGTAAATCGAAAGGAAGGTCACTTAGGACATAAAGTGTATCGAAAACCTACACACACAGACAGATACCTAAACAGGAACTCAAATCATCATCCATGAGAACATCGAATACTATTTGAAGAAACACAGATGCTGGACAAAACTTCACAGTACTACCCACGGTTATATCGGGAAGCGGTGGAAATATACAAGCACCCAAACAATTTCAATAGGATAGAAGAAGGACTAAAAATCAACAAAACATGGATACCAGTATTAAAATCCACAAACGCCCTTCCCGCCAAACACGGAGATAGAAAAGCTACTATAAACAACGACACGCCCCCTCAAGCCGAAACCAGTGGAGGGGAGGCGAGTGGGAATTATAAATATTGCCTCCGTAGTACAACGCGTCGTCAGTTTCTGCTTACAAGCGAAGCATCAACATCTCCAGAAGATGCCAACCCCTAGTGTTGGCGAAACGTCGAGAACAAATCTCAACAGAAGACAACGGCCCAACAGCCCGAATAAACAGTTTAATAAGTTAGACGATGGCCGTGAAAGCCTAACGCAATTTATCAGTCGCCTCTACGGGGAGGAGGTAACTACATACTACAGAAGACTAGATTGTCTACGGAAGAAGAAAGCTCAACTTCTTGCGTCGTTAGCTTTTCTATCACGATGTCGAGACAACGGGGTACTACCGAACTTCTTACGAACGAATCGATCCATCAGAACAAGTCAAGCCAATAGAATATATACACGCATGGAAAAAGCACTATTACGAGAACGAATACATGACACCAGACGAAATTTGGCGAAGGTTGACAAGGAGCTTCTAGATTTGTTTTACGTTTTGAGCAGCAGGTTGAAATATGAAGATTGGAATAAAATTGAATCCATTTGTTACAGAAAAATGGAAAATGAACTAGAAAGGAACACTGAACGCCAGAAAAACAAATACGAACGCTTAACCAAACATAAGGAGGTAGAATCAAAACAAAACACAGAAAGAACAGTGGTCAATCTTTCAGATAAAGTTTTAACTTCAGCTGAAACATCATTGTTAGCCAAAGGGGAAAATTTTGCGATTGTGCCTAAAGTTATACCCAAAGAAGACATCATCGCTAATATAGAGTCTGCGATCCGCAACTTACCAATCGAAGCAGCTGAAGAAATAAGGACAGAATCAGCAAGAATTTTGCATAAAGCTAAGACACCGAAAAATAATTTGAGCCACCAAGAAATACGTGCCATAAAATCGTTAAACGCAGACAAAGATGTTGTAATTTTACCAGCAGACAAGGGAAACGCCACGATCGTAATGAAGACAGCCGACTACAAAACGAAAATACAAAATCTTCTAGATCCTGCGGTTTATAAGAAACTTAAAAAAGATCCCACAGCAGTCACCCTACGGAAAATCAACAGACTTATTAAATCTTCGTCCATACCAGAGGAGATAAAGCCAAGAATATGCAACAGCGAAGCAGTCCCACCACGCTTGTATGGCTTGCCGAAAATACACAAAGACGATGTACCTCTCCGCCCTATTGTGAGCTCCATAGGATCTCCGTCTTACAGCCTTGCAAAACATCTGGCCGATATTTTACAACCACATATAGGAAAAAACGATGCCTTTGTAAAAGACTCCGCCCATTTTATTGAGAAGATCAAAGGAATAACTTTGCAGGAATCTGACATTCTTGTTAGTTTTGATGTGGTTTCCCTATTTACAAGAGTCCCCCTAGAAGACGTTCTGAATTTAATTGAGGGACTAGTTTCCAAGGATATGGTGGAATTATACCGTATTTGCCTAACTACCACATACTTTTCATGGGAAGACCAAATTTATGAACAGATGGATGGAGTGGCAATGGGAAGCCCACTAAGCCCGGTCGTGGCCAACCTTTTCATGGAGCATTTAGAGAAGAAGATAATGGACTCAGCATACAAGCCTAGGGTATGGTTCAGATACGTTGATGACACCTTTGTGATTTGGGGTCACGGAGCAGAAAAACTAAACGATTTCCTGGCTTATATAAATACACTACATCCAAATATTCAATTTACGATGGAAACAGAAAAAGCTCAACAACTAGCGTTCCTGGATGTATTAGTAAATCGAAAGGAAGGTCACTTAGGACATAAAGTGTATCGAAAACCTACACACACAGACAGATACCTAAACAGGAACTCAAATCATCATCCTAGCCAAAAACAAGGTATCATCAAAACTTTGGCAGAGAGGGCGAAGAGAATTTGTGAACCACAACATCTCCAAAGTGAACTTCTTTATATTGAAAAAGCGCTCACCTCTAATGGGTACACCAGAAGAGAAATACACAAGGCGATGAACAACGTATCTAGAAGAAGGGACGAAGAAACAGAATGTAAAGGGAAAGCGTTCTTGCCCTATATATCGGGGGTAACGGACAGAATTGGGCGAATACTCAAGAAAGCCAACATAAAGACCATCTTCAGACCTACAAAGAAGATCAAGGATTGTTTAAGATCGGTAAAAGACAAACGCGACCCATTAGCAACGGCCGGAGTATACCGAATACCATGCACATGTGGAATGGTATATGTGGGAACCACAAAAAGACACACCAACACCAGGATAAATGAACATAAAAGCCATTGTCGTTTAGGACATATCGACAAATCTGCCGTTGCCGAACACGCTTTGGGAAGCGGAGAACATCGAATACTATTTGAAGAAACACAGATGCTGGACAAAACTTCACAGTACTACCCACGGTTATATCGGGAAGCGGTGGAAATATACAAGCACCCAAACAATTTCAATAGGATAGAAGAAGGACTAAAAATCAACAAAACATGGATACCAGTATTAAAATCCACAAACGCCCTTCCCGCCAAACACGGAGATAGAAAAGCTACTATAAACAACGACACGCCCCCTCAAGCCGAAACCAGTGGAGGGGAGGCGAGTGGGAATTATAAATATTGCCTCCGTAGTACAACGCGTCGTCAGTTTCTGCTTACAAGCGAAGCATCAACATCTCCAGAAGATGCCAACCCCTAGTGTTGGCGAAACGTCGAGAACAAATCTCAACAGAAGACAACGGCCCAACAGCCCGAATAAACAGTTTAATAAGTTAGACGATGGCCGTGAAAGCCTAACGCAATTTATCAGTCGCCTCTACGGGGAGGAGGTAACTACATACTACAGAAGACTAGATTGTCTACGGAAGAAGAAAGCTCAACTTCTTGCGTCGTTAGCTTTTCTATCACGATGTCGAGACAACGGGGTACTACCGAACTTCTTACGAACGAATCGATCCATCAGAACAAGTCAAGCCAATAGAATATATACACGCATGGAAAAAGCACTATTACGAGAACGAATACATGACACCAGACGAAATTTGGCGAAGGTTGACAAGGAGCTTCTAGATTTGTTTTACGTTTTGAGCAGCAGGTTGAAATATGAAGATTGGAATAAAATTGAATCCATTTGTTACAGAAAAATGGAAAATGAACTAGAAAGGAACACTGAACGCCAGAAAAACAAATACGAACGCTTAACCAAACATAAGGAGGTAGAATCAAAACAAAACACAGAAAGAACAGTGGTCAATCTTTCAGATAAAGTTTTAACTTCAGCTGAAACATCATTGTTAGCCAAAGGGGAAAATTTTGCGATTGTGCCTAAAGTTATACCCAAAGAAGACATCATCGCTAATATAGAGTCTGCGATCCGCAACTTACCAATCGAAGCAGCTGAAGAAATAAGGACAGAATCAGCAAGAATTTTGCATAAAGCTAAGACACCGAAAAATAATTTGAGCCACCAAGAAATACGTGCCATAAAATCGTTAAACGCAGACAAAGATGTTGTAATTTTACCAGCAGACAAGGGAAACGCCACGATCGTAATGAAGACAGCCGACTACAAAACGAAAATACAAAATCTTCTAGATCCTGCGGTTTATAAGAAACTTAAAAAAGATCCCACAGCAGTCACCCTACGGAAAATCAACAGACTTATTAAATCTTCGTCCATACCAGAGGAGATAAAGCCAAGAATATGCAACAGCGAAGCAGTCCCACCACGCTTGTATGGCTTGCCGAAAATACACAAAGACGATGTACCTCTCCGCCCTATTGTGAGCTCCATAGGATCTCCGTCTTACAGCCTTGCAAAACATCTGGCCGATATTTTACAACCACATATAGGAAAAAACGATGCCTTTGTAAAAGACTCCGCCCATTTTATTGAGAAGATCAAAGGAATAACTTTGCAGGAATCTGACATTCTTGTTAGTTTTGATGTGGTTTCCCTATTTACAAGAGTCCCCCTAGAAGACGTTCTGAATTTAATTGAGGGACTAGTTTCCAAGGATATGGTGGAATTATACCGTATTTGCCTAACTACCACATACTTTTCAGGGGAAGACCAAAATTATGAACAGATGGATGGAGTGGCAATGGGAAGCCCACTAAGCCCGGTCGTGGCCAACCTTTTCATGGAGCATTTAGAGAAGAAGATAATGGACTCAGCATACAAGCCTAGGGTATGGTTCAGATACGTTGATGACACCTTTGTGATTTGGGGTCACGGAGCAGAAAAACTAAACGATTTCCTGGCTTATATAAATACACTACATCCAAATATTCAATTTACGATGGAAACAGAAAAAGCTCAACAACTAGCGTTCCTGGATGTATTAGTAAATCGAAAGGAAGGTCACTTAGGACATAAAGTGTATCGAAAACCTACACACACAGACAGATACCTAAACAGGAACTCAAATCATCATCCTAGCCAAAAACAAGGTATCATCAAAACTTTGGCAGAGAGGGCGAAGAGAATTTGTGAACCACAACATCTCCAAAGTGAACTTCTTTATATTGAAAAAGCGCTCACCTCTAATGGGTACACCAGAAGAGAAATACACAAGGCGATGAACAACGTATCTAGAAGAAGGGACGAAGAAACAGAATGTAAAGGGAAAGCGTTCTTGCCCTATATATCGGGGGTAACGGACAGAATTGGGCGAATACTCAAGAAAGCCAACATAAAGACCATCTTCAGACCTACAAAGAAGATCAAGGATTGTTTAAGATCGGTAAAAGACAAACGCGACCCATTAGCAACGGCCGGAGTATACCGAATACCATGCACATGTGGAATGGTATATGTGGGAACCACAAAAAGACACACCAACACCAGGATAAATGAACATAAAAGCCATTGTCGTTTAGGACATATCGACAAATCTGCCGTTGCCGAACACGCTTTGGGAAGCGGAGAACATCGAATACTATTTGAAGAAACACAGATGCTGGACAAAACTTCACAGTACTACCCACGGTTATATCGGGAAGCGGTGGAAATATACAAGCACCCAAACAATTTCAATAGGATAGAAGAAGGACTAAAAATCAACAAAACATGGATACCAGTATTAAAATCCACAAACGCCCTTCCCGCCAAACACGGAGATAGAAAAGCTACTATAAACAACGACACGCCCCCTCAAGCCGAAACCAGTGGAGGGGAGGCGAGTGGGAATTATAAATATTGCCTCCGTAGTACAACGCGTCGTCAGTTTCTGCTTACAAGCGAAGCATCAACATCTCCAGAAGATGCCAACCCCTAGTGTTGGCGAAACGTCGAGAACAAATCTCAACAGAAGACAACGGCCCAACAGCCCGAATAAACAGTTTAATAAGGTAAAAATATAGTTTATTTATAACGAAATTTAGATTTCAATATTCTTATATATTGAATATGTTTACATTAATTTTTTAAACATTTTTTGTATGTATATAATAACCAACTTACTAAAAATGTACCAAAAGATAACAATTTTCTGAAATAAAAATAAGAAATTTTTGGTATATTTTATTACAATAAATCTAGTGACCTTTAGCACAATAATCAAATTTATGAAATATCAAGATAATTTCGTTTTCGTTAATCATGCGTAAAAATCCTGTCAGAAAAGCTAATTACATGTAATTCCTAAATTCGTTTTTTAAATGGTATTATTTTTAAACAAAAATACAAATATTTTTTTCGGTTTTTCCTACAGTATTTGAAAATTGTATGAAAAGCTTGACTTGGTGTCAAAGAGATGGAAAAAGTAGTAATTAAAGCAAATATACAAATAAATATAAAGTAGTTTTGAATTTTTTAAGGAGTATTGCTTATACTAGCGTTAAAAGAATTTTCAAGGAGAGTAAAGAGTCAATGCAAACAACTGCAAAAGTTACATTTCCCAGTCCAAGAAAAAACTTCGTTAAGAAATCAACAATTACGAATTTTCCTGAATATCAAATTAGGGCCTCCACTTTTCCCTACCTAGGCTCAATAATAAATGACAACAACAACATCAGTCAAGAAATACAAGCACGGATTCTTAGCGGTAATAAGTGCTTCTATGCATACAAAGACTTAATGAAAAGTAAGTTACTGAATCGTGAGTCTAAGCTGAGAATCTACAAAACAGTAATTAGACCAGTGGTCACATATGGATGTGAAACGTGGACCCTCTCAACCACTGATGAAAATCAACTGAGAATATTTGAGCGCAAAATACTAAGGAAGATATTTGGACCAACCCAATGCAGCGATAGTTCGTGGAGAATTAAAATGAACCACGAGCTGGATGAACTAATGCAGAGCGCAGATATTGTCAGATTTGTAAAATCACAAAGACTAAACTGGCTTGGTCACCTAGAAAGAATGCCAGATAATCGAGCTGTAAAAGTAGTTCAGAGATGGAAGCCCCAAGGAAACAGAACAAGAGGAAGGCCCCGTAAAAGATGGATAGACGACGTAGAGAGGGATCTTAAAACCATGAACATCAGGCAGTGGCGAAGGAAAGTATCCGACAGGGCAGAATGGAAGAACATTGTTAAGCAGGCCAAGACTCACAAAGGGTTGTAGCGCCATTAGAAGAAGAAGAAGAAGATCAAATTAGGGACATTCGCCGAATAATATATGATTTTCATAACTGAAAAATGTGTTACTGTTAAACGATTAAATATTAAAATTATGGAAGAGTTAGATATCCATATGTCAGAAACTTCATTAAGAAGAGTCCTTAAAAAAATGCAATTTAGATAAAGAAAAACAAAAAATAATCATAAAATTTTGGTGGAAATGAAAAATGGAAATAAGAATTTTAATAAGAGTAAAGTATTTGAGGCAGATAAAATATTTCAGAAGGCAAAAATAGACCAATCGTTTATTAAGATGAAACATATATGCGCGACGGACATAATTCCTCGAAAAATTGGACAGACGATTCCACAAAGGTTTATGTTCTGTTATTTCTAAAGGCCAAAGGCTTATAATAGTTCACGCTTTAAAAAAATATCACACAAAAGCCGAGTCACTTTTCTATCGAGTTACAAAATATTCTTTTTTCCAAATGAATGATTTAAGTTAAGCTAAAAAATAAATTATAGTAATTTTGGTTGAAAATATATTACCTGAAAATATTGATTTTTTATTTTATTCTATAGCATTACCCATTTATTTCATGTCTCAAAATATGTAGTTCACACTAGTTCGCTCCCAAGGTCAAAAAACCCTCTTTATTAAGGCCCGTTTTCACACTACGTCTTATTGGACGTTTTGTGGGTCATATAAAATGTACGACAAAATGTACGTTTTGTCCAGTGTATACACACTACGTTGTTCCTTCCGTTTTCTACCTCATTTCTAATTCAGTCTTGAGTTGTGTGGAAGTTTGTTTAGTGATTTTTTTTATTATGGATGAAACACGGCTGCTTTCTTTTATTTTTTCAACCATAACGATACTATGACTGAGGAAAAGGGAGATGAGGAGGGAAAAGACAAGATGGTCAGGAGAGTGGGCTTCTAAAAAGAAGCCAGTATTCCCATGTCTCGTTACTAAAAGAACTGAGAGGCGAACCAGATGACTGGCGCAATTATTTGTGAATGGACACCTCAGCCTACTGTCAATTGCTAGAGTTGGTAACGCCATACATATTGAAATAAGACACCTCATGAGAAAAGCCATTATACCCCATGAAAGACTCACAGCAACTCTCAGATATCTTACAACAGGACGCAGCGTCAAGGACTTGGAGTTTACAATCATAATATCCAAACCAGCGTTAAGCCAAATAATTCCTGAAACCTGTAATGCAATCTACTTGGTTTTAAAACATAACTACTTAAAAACTTTTATACAATTTAATAAATTCCCCGAGAAAATCGTGGGTGCATTGCCGCAAATCTGACATTATTAGGCTTTTTTTTGGGAAAAATGAAACGAACTGCAGTGGAACTAGTCGTCAAATAAGTCAAGATCGGACGACTTGTCTGAACATGTATTTTCACGTAACGTTTTATCCTATCAGTTCTCGCAAAACTATGCTTCTCCCATCATTTCTACGATCTGACCTTGGATTTCATTTCGATGCGACAAGACGTACGTTTTGCTGTTTACATGCCACGTTTTATTGTATAGGATTTGTCCTATCCAACAAAACGTACAATAAGACGTACCGTGAAAACCGGCCTTTAGATACTAGTTCACTCCGAAAACCATAACCTAGTTCGCTCCCGTGGTCAAGCGGATTAAGTATTTATCTATTAATTTCTAGGAAAATTAAAACCAGGATAATAGGTACTGCCGCTTTTGTATTTTATATTAGAAATTATATCAAATATTGGTAGTTACATATTTATATAAATACAGTGATAAGCGCACTAATAACCGGCAAAATAACGCAAACGATGGAAAACATATAAAGTTGTAAGATAAAAGAGATGAAACTAGTAGAGATGAGAAATTTAGCGATAGAAACCTAATTTACATTCTATTCACTGTTTCCCACCTTTAGACGTATCAGAGTGGGACGTTAACTAAAACTGTCACTGTCACAGCGGTAGTTTCCAAACTCTTGCGTCTAAAGGTGGGAAACAATAAATGAAATGTAAATTTATAGGTTCTATCGTTAAATTTTCCATCTCCACTAGTAGCATTGTTTAAAAAAGACTCATTCTTTTTTAAACAATGATGGTAGTGTTGTATTAATAGGTAAATACAAAGTTTGAGAAGACATTATTCAAATATCTTTTCTAAGAAATATATGGCCGGAGCAAATTTACCTATGCCCCTTTCCTGTGAGGTATTAAAATCTGACCTCGGGAGCGAACTAGTATACACCCATTGTATCTACCGGTGGGCGTGCTCGAAATATCATAAAATAAATGCGCGCCCTTGGTTCTTTACATTTCTCGATTACTGTATAATATTGTATAAAAAATGAATCGTTTTAAAATTCCAAAGCTAAATGTATAACTAGAAAAGTAAATAGTAAAAACAAATAATATATAATGATGAATTAGCAATATCGACTATCTTTACTAAAAGAGCCACTTTAATATTACGAATAACATTTAAGAAACCCATTTACGCTATCTACATTATTACAAGTAAATAAATGTAAATGAATTAGGTATTTATGTAAATCATGATTTATTCAAATAAATTAGTCATCATGTTTAAATTAAAACAATTGTTCTCAATAAAAATAATTTCATTCTCTTGGGGCTATTTTCGGTGTATTTTGGGCATGTTAATTTACAATTCATTTTAAAGCGTTTGAGAACACCCTATATAAAAAACTCAACTGAAAAAGCAATAACAATACAATCATTGTTTTTATATACATAAAAAACCAACGTGACAATCTTAAAACAAATATTATGTATTCTTTATTTTTATTCATCGATTCGACTCAAAGTAAGTATACTGTATTATTACCTTCAATGGAACGATTATAATTTAATATATTTATCATTTATTAAATTATTTATCATCAATTAAATTGACAAGTCACATAAAAGTATTATAAAATGCGTTAATGTAAATGGATGAGTGTACACGTCGACCATTATATAATGTGGGACTGAGTTTCTTCGGAATTCCTAGATCCAAAGATGCACTGTAGATATGGGCGAGGCAAATCTTAGATATCTTTCGATGTAATATTGTGTGGTGTTCTATGTAATTTTATCCGAATACTTTCTCTCCCGTTTACACGTATATATGTGTAAAATTTGACACACACAGATCTAAAGGTCGACGTATAGGGAACCCGGGGTGGAACGAGGTACCTAAGTTTGATAGTAATTTGTGCGATATTTAATGAAACTACACCATCATTTGACAAATCTTATGTTTATTTATTTATTTCTTTACAAGGAAAATATAGCTAGTTATAAAAAACAAACGTTTCTGAGGAAAATGTGCATTACAAAAATAAAGGGAAATTTCCCATTCTGCCCCACCCCCCGGGACACATACTATACCATACTATAGCATCATTAGCAAAGTTTACAGACGAGAACACTTTCATCATCGTCACTATCTAAACCAGCACATGCTAGATGTGCCCATTTCTTACAAATACTACAAGAACACCAGCCTTCATTGCACTTAGAGTAGTAATCATGGCAATACAAGCAGGCCGTATCTTCTTCTTCTGCGCTATCTTCGGATTCAGTTTCAGATATTTTTTGTTTCTTTGCCTTAGTTTTAACCTGTTTGTTCTTATTTTCTTTCCTTTTTCGTTGAGTTTCAATTTCTCTGGGTTTGTTTTCATCATTTTTAAACATTAATCTTTGTTTAATTTTTTTCTCTTTAGTTTCCTTTATAGCTTGCATCTTTTTTAAAGATTCTTCCAGTTCAACCTTATAATGTGAGGAGGTGAGGACAGCAGTCTTTTCACGCTTTTTTACAGCTCTTTTTGTTCCGGCTTTAACTTTTGGCAACGGAATTAGGTCTTTTGGCGACGTGACTGAAAAATGTGTGTCGGCATTAGTACGAACAGGGGAATCGGGCATCCAAGAACATCCGGGTTTAGGGACATTCACTGGTGGGGGAAGATTTTCGTCAGTTGTCGGTACGGATGGATTATTTTTGACAGGATTTTATCAACTACGGGTGTGGGATGAACATGAGGTGAGGAGAAATGCTTCTGTACTGGTGTAGTTGGCGTTGAGCCAATTGTCTCTGGCATAGCCGGAGATGTTTCCTGGATTGTACTGCCAACAGGATTTTCCAAGGGAATATCTGTTGTTGCTGATGGTAGAAAGTCATCATCGGTGAATTTATTCATATTGGATGGACAGATACCAGATTTTTCAAAGCTATTAATGGCAGTCTGCTGCACTTAAGAAAGCCTGGCCAAAAAGTGTTGATATGTCGAAAAGCTGAATCACTCTCCCTGGATGCGACCTGAGCCACTTCCTTATTTCATCCTCATAATACAAGTTCAAGGGCTTCATGAATGCAACGTCCAGTGGTTTAATTTTGTGAGAGCAATAAGGAGGGAAGCACAATATTAACACACCATTGTCACGTGCTAGATCTATTGCGGCCAGTTTCTTGGTGTGTGACGTATGCCCATCAAGAAGTAACAGAACTGGGTGTTCTTTCGTCGCTGTAGAAAACAGAAAGAACTGTTGTAGCCAGTTTACGAAAATCTCTGCAGTTATCCAACCAGAATCGCTAACTTCAGCCCAGCCTCCTGGTGGGATACCTGTTTCAAATTCACGTTGTTTCTTTTTCCGCGGAAATATTAACATTGGGGGCATGTAACATCCGGCAGCTGAGCAACATGTTTCGGCTGTGACAGTGGTGCCTCTTTCAGCAGAACTTAAGACACCTACTTGACGTGTTCCTCTAACAGCTATTATTTTCGAAAACTGCTTGGGAATTACGCTAATACCCGTTTCATCACAGTTGAAAATTCTAGTGGCATCTAGTTCGCTAAAAAACCTAGAAATGTACGAAAAAGTGAAATAACCGAAACAGATCGAAGGGCATTAAGACGCATTAGAGTGAAAAATTATATGGAGTTAAGCGTTTTATGGAGTGACGTTATTGGAAGATACGATTCTAGATCAACATATCGCTGAGAAGCCCACAAAATATAATTTGGTACAAAGTAATTTTTATAGTTGGAAAAATTAGTATTTTAGGCTAAGGAAAAGCCACTTTTAACATTACAACATAAGAAAAATGGACTACGATGGTCAAAAGAGCATAAAGATTCGACTCAGTTGCAATGAAATTCAATACAATGGACTGATGAGTCCAGATTTGAAGTGTGTGTTGTAGACAGTAGGAGTCGCGTCATTCGCAAGAAAAATGAAGCTTTCCATACCGACTGTCTGAAGAGAAAAGTCAAATTTCCTGCGTCTGTCTGTGAAGAATCTCTTTTACCGATTATAGAACACTGTTTAACATCAGCGGAAGATTTTGTCTTCCAACAGGACGGCGCAGGTTGTCATACCTCAAAAAAGAATTTAAAATGTATTGAAGATCATGGCATACCACATCTGGAATGAGTTTCTAACAGTCCCGATAGAGACTTTGTGGCGCGAAATGAAAAAAGCTTTGAGGAAACATCCTGCCAGGTCCGTCAACGAATTAAAGGAAAATTGCAAGAAATATGGGATTCGACTACATTAGAATTTTGTCAAAACTTGATAAAAACTATGCCTTGAAGAATTGTGTATGTCATTAAAAATACAGGGGTTTTACTCAGTGGTAAACTTTAATATACACATTCTATGCGTTTTTAGAAATTTATTATTAATCTGTTTAATCAATAGTTTTCATTACGTTATAAAATATTTTCTATAATTAGGAAAGTCAAAAATGTTGTTCGATACATTAAAACTTCTAAAATTTAATTTTCTTATCAATCTAACGTTGGGCCAACTGATATGGAAAGGGGCGCGTAGAAGTTTCCAAACAAAAAAAAAAGTTAAATGCTATGGTGTGTTTAGTAAATGAGAAGTGAATTAGAAGGTATGATGATATGAACACACGGGTATTTAAAAATCAAAATAAGTATAATATCAATTTTACACTGTGACTGATTAAAAATGCGAAATTAACAGCGATAGTGTTGACTTTTACTCTTAATCAAACAATGCGACAATTTGATAATGTCACTTTGCAAGGGCTATTAAAAATGTAACATTTAGTTTAAAGATAATTAATATTTAATAAAAAACGAATAAGAATACCGATTTTTATTATAATGTACGTTTCCTTCTGTTAAAGACATAAGGGTAAACATTGCGTGGGAAAAGATACATATCTAGTAATTAGAAAAGTAAGTCGACGTAAAAATTAAGAATCTGATAAGATTTCTAGCATATATATACTAGCTGACCCGGCGAACTTCGTACCGTCTTAGATAATGTGAGAAAAGTTCAATAAGCTCCTCTTTCGAGTATGTGGGAAAGAAATATATAAACAGAAATATATGAGTAATGCAAAAAATATACCACTTTTACCCCCGGGCTTTCCCGTAAAACCCCCCTCGGAGTAAGGGGGAAACGAAAAAAAAAGATTGATTTACCAAGAGTCTGTGCGCAATAGAAAAAAATATTTTTAATTAAAAATGTATCTAAGATAATTTTGAACAAAAATGTTAATTAGCATTTTTCGTGTAAAATTAACTGTTCTCTCAGAAACAAGTTTGTATCAGCTCGACAACAAAAACTCGATATATCCGAGTGTTATATCGACAAAAATCAAGATGCGTTAAAAAAAAAAGAGTTCAGCTGTCGTATACAATTTTTGTATTCTGACGCAAATAAATTTAGTTTTTATAAATGTGTTAAATAAATAACCGTGCCGCGGTTTTTGCCATTTTCTATGATTCTCATGAGATTCTCCAGTCGTCAGAGAATCCAGAGTCATAGTCCCTCCAAGAACACGGTTTTGAGTGTAATTTGTAGCAGAAGTTAGGTACTTTTGAAAAACGCACTCGTGTAATTGAAAAAGAGTAGTTTTAAACGTTTTAGATCGCGCAAATGTCAAAAATCGCGCAACGTTTATTTATTGAACTGATTTATAGAAACTGACTTCATTTGCGGCAACATACACATTTTGATTTTTGTCGATGGGACACTCTGATCAAAAGATATCAAATTTTTACTGTCGAGTTGATACTAATTTTATTTAATATTGATTTCGCGCACGCAACTAACAATAAAAATCGCCGGTCGCTCCAAGCGTTGTTTCTGAAAGAATGGTTCATTTTAGTGTTATTAAACACACTACATTTTTTATTTGAAACATTTTTTTCTACGGCCTACATATTCTTGAGAAATCGATTTTTTCGTGTTTTTACCCCTCCACGAGGGGGATTTAGGGGGAAGCCCGGGGGTAAAAGTGGTAAACTTTTTGATCTTTTTTGGGTTCCCAAAATTTATGTTCTCGGCAAAATTCAGCTTGTTCGTATGATTTTTAGGGGTCAAATCTCTAACGACTGGACTATATTTTTTCATTATCATTATTATCGTGTATTTATGTTTGATTACTTTACTTTGATTATCATTATATTCTAAACAATCAACAAAACTAGACTTAACCCTTGTAGAATAAATAAGTGCATATGAGATATTGTAGCCCAAGATGAAGATTTAACCACAGATGCACATAGGTCCACAGATTTAACATAAGAGCAAAAGAATTGAATACGATAATCTCATCTCAGAAAACTAAAATAGTAGCCCGTAAAGAACCAACCAGATGTAAAATAGAAATTGATGGCGTCAATATTGAACAAGTAATGGAAACAAAATACCTGGTAATTACACTATCTAGCTATGGAGACCTGGACAAAGAAGTGAGAGATCAAGTACAAAAAGCAAATAGACTGGCAGGATGCCTTAATAACACTATACGGCGAAAGAGACACATCAACACTGAGATGAAATCAAGAATTTATAAAGCCAGTGTAAGACCAAATATGCCTCAGAAACAGGACCCGACACAGCCACAACGCAAAGGCTACTGAAAATGGCAGAGTGTGACAACCTTTCATAGAGGTATTAATCCGCCAATGAACAAGCAGAATTGCTTATAAAGAGGAAGAAGAAGAAGAGAAGACAAATTTTAAATTTCTATATCCACTGGATATTCCGCAATTCGAATCAGCGACATTGAACAGTATGAAATATATGGAACAATTAGAAGCAATATTGCCGAAACAATTGGCCTATTTTTTTTTAATTTCTGCATATCTCTCCAGTAATTGTTGCTAAAACAAATGCCCGTATAAGCGCACCGTTGCACACTTTGTATATTGTGATTCTTAAAATTCTACTGATTCCTGCCTGCCTAGTTATCTATTATTCAATTGAATTTGCAACCGAAAAAATACATTAACTGTTTTTGTGTGTTGAGTTAAATATTTACGCATTTCTAATCAAAATAAACTAGACATCCGATCAGCTGATCGCATCATGTACATTGACAAAAAACCCTGGCAAATCGTCAAAAATGTTTATGTAATAAATTAAACACAATTTTGCATGCTATATTCCCCCTATTTTTCAGTATTGGTTCAATCTTCCATCAAGATACAACTTTTACTCAAATTATTTTTTTACATAACAAAATGTTCTTCAAATGCATTTATGTCACAAAAACCTTTGTTCAGAGAACTAGCTCCATGACGAACACCATGAACGACATTTTTGATATGAATAGAGTATTGTGTGTACTTGTAATAGCCAAGTCGTTGCATAAGGCATTGAAGGACTTTTGAAGATTATTTTTAGATGTTGGAGTCCAAAAGAAGGGTATGTATATTAATTAGTATCGCTTTAATAAGTGTTTTGTACTATTTATATTTATATACATAGTTGGCAAGAAACGTGGCAATGTCATGCCGTAATTTATTATATTTGTTAAAATGAAGTATTTAAAAAAATATTTTTATTTATTTTCTTATTTAAATACAAAACCAAATCAATCGCGCAGGGTTATTAGTGGATATAACAAACAAACACAAGAAATATTACATTAAATATAACTGAAATAACTTGATGTCTTTTCGATAGGTTAACACTGTTGAGATTTTTTTGATGAGAACTGTTTTGAGATCATTATCTGATTCCGTGGGATCTTCTTTCTTCCATGAATTGCACACAATCAAGCAGGATTATCTTTAACGGTCAGTGGCTCAGAACACCTGGAACATATTGTTAGTAGTTCTTTTGTTATTAAGTATTTGTGTGTCAGTATGGCCAATTTTTAGACGGTTAATAATAACTTGGGTTCTTCTGTTTGACTTCTGTTTGAAGGATTATCCAGGACAGCATTTATTTTTGGGTACATTTTCATTTAATTTTGGACCTAATGATTTTGCCATGTATTAGTACAGTGGAACCAGGTTCTTTGGGTGTAAGATATATTTTCAACTTTGCAGTGTAGTTTGAGCTCATTCGACTTTTATTTTCCAGTTGATCTGCTTTTTTATTTCTATAGATAGATATAGATATTTATTTCTCCAGCTCTGGCTGAATTTTGTGGATGTATGACATGATAAATTTGATAACTTTGCAGTCTAATAAATTATTGTCTAGTTAGATGTGTTTCTGCAATTAGGAATATATCTATTTTCTGTGTTTCTAAGGTTACTAATAACTCTTGTTGATGTAAAAGTCCATTTGTATTCCATTGGAGTATCCTAAGGTCCGGGGGCGCTATAGATTCATCGGCTTCTGATGTTTACAAGTCTGTTTAGCCTTTCAAGTACTTATTTGTTAAAGTCTTCTTGTTTACTCATTTTCTCCATTATTTTTTGCAACATTTCAGTTAATGTATCTGTTTTATTTTCTGCTTCTGGTTGTTTTACTTGGGGGTAATCGAGACGTAGTAATAAATAAAAGTTTTAGGAAATTTACACCCCGGGTGGCTCAAACAACATTACGTATTTTAATAGAGTGTGTCGGTAAAAATGACGTGAATTTATGACTTTTACTTGTGCCCACCGGTATTGAAGAAATAAAACAATAGCTGACTCTTATTAACAATAGCCGATTCTTATTTTATCCCCTTTTGAGACTGTGTACTTTTGGGAAAATTCTAGGGTATTCAAGTGAATTATTAATTTTTTTTAAATAATTTTAAACCCTGAAAATCTGAAAAAAAGAATTAATTTATCATACACTAATTTTATATTTTATATACAAAAAAATACTTGTTGGTTCCAATGTAAAAAAACTTTGGAAATAGCAAGTTTCACAACACATTGGTTGTTAATATAGCTTATAATAATTTTTGCTGTAAAAAGGGTTAAAGAGTTTTTAGAATGACAAATTACCTATTAGAATTACCTTTTTGTTAAAATTACCTATTAGAATAAAAAACTGGTTTTAATTGCCAAAATACGAATTTATTTGAGGTTCATCCTTAAATAATAATAGAGGAAGTTGCCTAAACCCGGACCCCCACTTTGTTTTTGAATTTTAAAAAATTTAAAAAATAAAAAAACATTAATCAATATTATATATCTTACTATGTTTTATATAGGTGTATATTTTATTTATATTTTTTTATTAAGTTTTGTAGGCGTGAAATTTTTTTTCTTGAACATTGCATTTTGTGTGTTTGAGAAATGTTTCCTAATGTGGGCCCCTAAAAAAATATTAAAGAAAATTTTAAGAAAATCTTAAAAATAAAACACTAACAATTTAAATGAACAAAATTGTAATTTTACATTGAAAATATAATAATTGACAGTCAAGTACGACAATATAGAGCCCAGAGGGAACACATAAGGCATCTAACCCAACGCTCTCCTTTACAGTCATCTGAAAATTTAACACAACAAAACAAACACTCTGCGTCCTTTTCAGCTGTGACGGAAGATACACCTGGTGAAATTTCTAACTCAGAAGAACCAGAGGATATGGTGTCGTCCGAGTCTTCTCCGGAGCTAGATTCTCCCTTGAACTTGAGACTTTTCTTAGCTTTCTCTTTTCTTTGCAACGAGAGACATTTTGAATCACGACCTTTACCACGTATCAGTTGTTTACTGGCCTTAGCTACTTTCTCCTCTCTAATTAGTGCAGCCTCTTCTAATTGCGATTTGTAAAGAGAAGAAGTTATAAGTGCTGAACTAGTTGCTTTACGTTCTCTAGTAGAAGCTCTTTTCTTAATTTTCGGTATAGAGTTGATACGAAATGGGCTTGTATGGAAAGAATTTTGCTGTATTCAATGTTCATTCTGAGGTTGGCTCTGAGTAGAATTTTGTTTCTCTGAGGATGACAGGTTAGCTTGACAGGATCCAGATGACTTGGCGGAATAACTAAATCAGATGCTCTTGATGTTGATGGTAAAGCTAGGTCAACTTGAACACCATTCAACTCAGATGCTCTTGATGTTAATGGTACAGCCAGGTCAACTTTAGCACCATTCACCTCAGATGCTCTTAATGTTGATGGTACAGCCAGGTCAACAACACCATTCAATTCAGTTTCACTGTAATTTAATTCTCTCTGCTCGCCTAGTTTCTGAGAAATGGTAGAATTTGGAGCAAGCTGTTGATTCTTACGTGCCTCAATGTATTCAGATTCTGTGAATATGTTTCGGTTAATAGGAAAGATTCCTCTAACTCAAGCCATTGATAGTTATCTCAGCCTTTTGACATTTAATGTAGGCTCTCCCAAAAAGCTCCATTACATCATAAGCACTAACAGGCCGATTACTATGTTGTAACCAATCTGGCCAAATCGATTAAATCAATATTTTATCACAGTTTATGTGACTGAAATGTCCGTCTAAGATGAGAAGGATAGGATTCTCTTTCGAAGGTTTTACAAATGCTATAAAGTGTTGAAACCACATTGTAAACAGATTTGCTTATATCCATCCTGAGGGATGTCCCGCAAATATGGTTCCCGGTGGAGCCCCTTTTTTCAGTTGATCGCTCAAATTCTTGCGTGGAAAAATGACTAAAGGGGGAACGAAGATTTCAGTTGCATTCATACAGGCAACGATTGTAATGAGAGATCCACGCTCAGCAGATGTCAGTGCAGCAACTTGCTTTTTTCCACGCAAAATAATTATTTTAGCCACTTTTGACTGTACGATAGATATACCACTTTCATCTACATTGAAAATTCTATCAGGGGTAAATTTTTCTTTGTCATAAACCTCTTCTAGAAGATTAAAAAATCTATCCGTATTTTCTTTACTGAATCCTAAAGCTCTTGCAAAGGACGTGCCAGTTGGTTTTCGTTCTGATAACTTCTCTATGTGGAGTTTTAAAAAAGACTTGCCCATTTTTGCCTAGCCATTTCATCTTTGAAAGGGTGCTGAACGTGATTCCTTTTAGCTAATTGTACATCCATTCTTCGTAAATATGTTCGGTAAGGCCAAAGCATGATGCTTCCATGGCTAAACAATAATTAACTAGTTCATTCCCAAGTTGTTTGCAAAAAAGCGGTGGCCTACCAACTTTTGTAAGAGATGCATCTAAGGAATTTCTATATTTTTCTTTGGCCAATCGTTGCAGAGTTAATCTTGGCACATTAGACATATGACTCTTAGATGAATAAAAAGCTGATCGTTCACCAAGACTTAACGAAGACCATGTTGATCAATTCGGGAGCTTCATTGATGGTGGGTAAGGATATGTACTAATATAAAAGTAACAGATATATAAATGTCAGATAGATAAATATTAGATAACAGTCTGAAAAAAGAGAAACAAGAAGCACTGAATACAGATAAACTGCCAAATAAAGAGGGCGCCAATTATTCTTAACCAGAGAGACATAAATGACACAAAACTGTCATAAAACATATCAAAAAAATTATAAAAGTCGATTCATTTACCCATAAGATGAAAGAGATTATATATCGAATAAAATACTTCCATAAAATAATAAGTTTTAAAAAATTTAACATAATGACGGTATTAGATTTTTGTTTCGATACAGGGCAGCGACAAGCCGCTTATACGTATTTCGACCTCTTTAGGTCTCCTCAGAACGGTATAGAGCCACTGCTCTGAACCAAAACAAATTTTTTTTTTAAATTGTTTATTAATACTCAAAAATATACACAAATACATGCTAATTTCAGTTATTTGCAAACATGTATTTATTAAATACTCAAAAACAATTAACTTACGACCATTATTGTAGTCAATAAACTTATTGTTTATTGTACTATATATAGTCAGATTACAGCCTTTAAATAACTGTTATAAAAGTTTATATTAAAAACTGTTAATTAAGTAAATTATTTAGTATAGTAGTATAGTAGTCAACACTCACATTAACAGCTCAACGACATTCGAAGACATGGCCATCTGATACGGCCAAAAACAGGTGGAGATTGGGATGTATTGAAAATGGATGAAGGTTGATGCTTTCAAAATTTCTTCGTGCCTCATCTACAAATAACCAGATTGTGGCAAAAGGCAGAATTTGGCGGCATTTGACGGCTTCGGTAAAAAATGGGCCTCTAGTGGAACTCTATATACGAAAAAAAAACGATCTCTTACTATTGAAATTATTTGAATAAACATGGGATGATCAAACTTACAACATAATAATATGTGAGTTCTCGATTACAATTAAACGTCTATATTTACGTCACAATGAATTTCGATGGGAGACTAAACACAGAATAATCGAAATAGGCTGTATTGGCTGCTTTTAGAATTTTTGACCAAAGCTAATTAATTTTTGGGAGGGGTATACAGGTATGTAGTAAGAGTGGTGATTTTCATTCGCATGGAAAAATCTTAAAACTGTTATCGTTTAATTTTAGCCAAAGCTAGTTAAATCTTAAGAGATTATGTAAGACCGCTCTCAAGTTTAAGAAGAGAAACGTTCATGTGTTCATGGACTCTATGAATACTTTAACCCAAATACAATTTATTATAGGGGATACAGAAGATATAGAAATATTTTAATACAGAAGATAATCCTTCCAAAAAAGTCTGTGGTAAAGATTGAAAGTTTGTGTCCGGCCACATTTTACCCACTCACCTAAGTTTTGTCTAAATAAAATATTGGTTTACCTTCTGCACGTAATTTCAACATAGAACCATGAAGTATCTCCGTTTCCAACAAACAACTTCCTCAGTATCAATAAGATTTGCTTTTTTATTACGTTTTGCCTACTTGAACTTCAATTCGCTTAGAGTTCCTTATAGTTTTATCTGTCCTATTTTAGGAAGATACGGTCCTTCATTGATTGCGTCCAAAACTTTGGTAAGTGTGATGTCTGTTTTTTAAAATAAAATTAGTGAACTTTTCTTTTTATTCCGCTTTTAAGTAGTTTGTTCAGTAAATTTAAATTATTTTTACCTTCTGCATTATCATTTGGAGAATTAACAACTCCACTTTTGAATTCTCTTTTGATACTCTTGAATGTGATATATCGTTGATTTGCTTAACTTGGCATATTCCTTGTGTTTTTAACAGTATCGTCAACAGAAACCTGTAAACATTGCTTATAATTATTTTCTCATCAACCGATAATGCACAGTTTTTTAAACGTTTGGCAGGTATAACCTTTGAACCACACTTTATAGAGACATTTTGCGAATCTTTATCTGATGTTTTAGTTTCATTATATTTCATTTTATTTGATAAATACTATTTTAACGAACTGGGAAAACTAGAACCATAATGTCTTTAGTGAGAAAAAAGATTTATATGTTGATATTCTTAATCGTCCTTATCAATACACTCATATGAAAGTGAGATTGTTGTATTGATAAAATTTTAAATATAGATAATAGTTATATCCTTGGGAGGCACCTAATTAACTCTTGTCGAAATATTGCATTTGTGTAGGATTAAACCACAATTAATTGTAATGAGAATTACATTTTCCATTTGTTTTGACGTTATGATTTTTAATTCGGAAATCGTTGTCTTTTTTTTATATAAATTAATTAATTATGGGTCAATTGATAAACATTAAAAGGTTATTATAATTTCTTTAATTTATAAAAAAAATTTGAAAACGATTTCTGCATTGTAAATCGCACCGTCCAAAAAATGTAAAATGTTGTTCTCATTACAATTAATAATTGTGGTTTAATCCCACATAACTATGTACATGCAAGAAAACAGTTTCAGATCCTCCTATTATAGTAGTGTAGGGTTGATGTTTTAAATCACTGCAATTTTAATATTATCTGAACGACAAAAATAAAAGTACTCGACTCAGCTAGAGAACAAAAGTAGCGGAGTGGTTATATACAGGGACGGCGACAGCGGGCCTGCATGCGGGCGCTTCTGTTCGGGGGGCGCCAAAATGAGCTTTTTTTCTGCTAATGTTATACAAAATAGCAAAATGGAAAAATTAATTTTTTAAATGTGATTTTAATTCCAGTGATAATACGCTAATCTTTGTTTATTATTTTTGCATCCCACACACGTGAAATATACAAAAATTTACAGCACATAGAATTCGTACAGTGTAGTAATACAGTGGAGTTAAAAAGTCCTGCATCACCTAAGCGCCTTATGGTTTTTGAGGTTTAACACAAGTTTTTTGTATATGTTCGCTAATTCATTTTAAGTTTATGCTTGTAATTATATATTAGAAAATAATCTGATTGAAGGGATTTTCCATAAGCCGAGAAAATTATGAGGTCGTTAAAGTACTATTAAATTGAATCTTAATGACAAATTTTCCACATATTTTGACTATACACTGTAGTTACCCTAACGCATTTATTCGCTCTTTTATTTTTGATAAAAAGGTCAAAATGTCATCCTAGACCAAACAAACTAAATTATCGGGCGAAAAGCGTTTTGAAATTATTTTTCACCATAAAAACGACAAATCTAGTTGCTAATATAGCATCCGCAGTAAACTGTAATCAATCTACAGTAATTAGAGTCATTAAGAAGTATGCTGAACAAGGAGAAATTGACGACAGACCGCGTAGTGGCCGACCAAAGAAAACTTCTGTCCGGGATGACGCTACGTTAAGAAGAACAAGTCTGGCAGACAGAAGCCTTAATTCCACCCAATTGACGAAGCTGTGGTCTGAATCTACAGGTGTAAGCGTGTGCACTTCCACTGTGAGAAAAAGACTGCTTAGTTTTGGACTTAGAGGATGTAAGACACGGAAGAAACCACTGCTTTCAGAAAAGCAAAGATTGCACCGTTTGAAATGGGCCAAGGAACATCGAATCTGGACAGCAAAGCAGTGGCAGAATGTACTGTTTAGTAATGAATCCACTTTCAATATTATTAATCATGCTGGAAATGCCTACGTCAGAAGATTTCCTGGTGAAGAATTTTCTCCAAAATGTGTTCTTCCCACAATTAAACATCCAACCTCCGTTATGATATGGGGTTGCATGTCCGCTCGAAGAGTTGGTCGCTTACACGTTGTCTCTGGGATGATGAATGCTACCAAATACATTGATGTACTACAGAATAAGATGCTGCGTAGTAGAAAAGACCTGTTTGTCGAAGAAAAATTTATTTTTCAGGATGATCCTTGCCATAGAGCAAAATTGGTTAAAGCTTGGATGGAGAGTAATGAAATTGATAGGATGGACTTGCCAGCGCAATACCCGGACCTTAATCTCATCGAGAATTTGTGGTAAAGGATATCAAACATCATTTCCAAAAGCAAACCCACAAATAAAACGAAATTAATCGAATCTCTAATCCACGCTTGGCATCACTGTATTTTCATGGAGGAACTGCAAAAATTAATAAATTCTATGTCCAAATAATGTGAACTAGTTATTAAAAACAAGGGCTGGCCAATTAAATATTAAAATTAGTTTAAATTACTTCAATGTGATGTACAATATCGTCTTGATGTAAATAGCCTAATTTTTGTAATATTTAATAAAAAAATTTCCGAACTACATTTTTTTTATTAATCAAAATTTTTGCTGTGTTTCCATTTTATAAGATTGTATTTAAGTGCTTGTTTGATGTAGATAGTAAATGGTTAAAAAATATTTAAGGTAAATGCCTTAAACTTCTATTTTCATGTATTTGGTAAGGTGATGCAGGACTTTTTAACACAACTGTAGAATTTATTGGTAAATATGTGTATACATTTATTGTATATTATGTTTCAAAAAACAAACAACTTTGCACTTATTTGAAATGTTTTGTTTATTTTTTTCAAATTTTTAAAGTTGTTCAGCAATTAGGATCGTAGATGGATGATTTGTAGTAAAATAAACATTTTACATAAAATTTAGTTTACCAGCAACTTTGTCAATTATGTATTCTACGTGTTTATTTACAGTAACATCGAAATAAGTAATTATAAAATATTCAACACCGTAGATATTAAAAATGTGAAGAACAATTAGACAGCACACAATTTGGATTTAGAGGTGAAATGGGAACAAGAGAGGGATTGTGCGCAATGACAGTACTAGTACAAAAATGCAGAGAATATAATAAAAACGTATTCGTATGTTACATAGAATTTCAAAAATCTATACTACAATCAAACAGCGGTCGTAAGGGTGGAAGATAGTGAGACAAACCAAGTAGAAATTTAAAAAGGTGTCAGACAGGGATGTGTGCTGTTGCTAAAATTATTTAACGTGTACTCCCAAGTAATATTTCAGAAGTCACTATGAGAAAGACCTGAAGGTGTAAGGATTGGAAGGAGCATCATTAATAACAAGATTTGCAGACGATGCAGCAATCATGGCAAAAATATAAAATATTTACAAATTCTTATAAAAATCATTAACGGAGAAAGTAAAACGATGGGACTAACAATGAATACAGATAAAACCAAATATATGGTGATCTCGAAAACCCCTGTTGACAGCATACATCTGACACTGGAGGGTAAACCTTTAGGGAGAAGTATAAATACCTCGAAGCAATTATTGTAATGATTTAATTTGCCTACCACATTGGGTATCACTTGTAGGGGGTTGAAAGTGGGGACTGAGCAATTACTGGGCTGGAGATAGGGTAAGCAAACAAACCGAAACATTTTCGAACGGCCACTCTTGTTTTGGTTGGTGAGCTGAATCGTAAGTAAGTGAATAAAGGAGAGACTAGAAGGGGTAACTACAAAGAAATAAATAAAAAAATACTTACATATATTTCCTAAGCAATACACACAAGAAGGTTCCTAAACTATTTGAAAAGGACGCCGTTTAAAAGAATCATCTTGCTGGATAGAAAGAAAGGCTTTTCTTTCCTAAAAAATATCTATTAAAGGGTGAAAATCTTTTTAAAGGAAATAATTCTGCAACTCCTGGTTTAAAAAGAAGCATTACATATTTATTATTACTTCATATCAATAGTTATTACAAATAATATTAACAAAATTTATCAAAAAACCTTACAGGTTGGGCGACAGTTAACAATTTTACAACTAGTAACTATTTAAAAAATTATTAGAAATTAAAATTATCTAAATTTTTCAACGGAGCTTACATTGAGGTTAACCTTTAAACAAAATAGAATTCAAAATTATGGTTATGTAATATGTAACAAATGTTAGAAAAGGATAATACTAACTGTCATATGTCGAAATGACATATTAAACCTTTTTGCAATATTAATTAAGTTTTAAAATTAATTGTATTTAAAAGAATACTAATATGACAACTGGCTAATCCATAAAACTTATAATTTTATTAATTTATAACCTTTTAGTTTTTTCATGAAAGCAAATTTTTTATTAATGAAAAATTGTTTAATTTTACTTTGAATACTGGCTGATGTATTTCCTTTAAGAAAGTTTTTGGGATTGGAATTGAATCAAAACACTGCAAACAACACACAACTGTGTCCCACAAAAACTGGAATTGGTCTGGGGTGACCATGTAAAACAAAATAGACAAGTTCTGGGAGGTATAACACTCATTCAGACTTCGGATTATCCTGGATGACAACAAACTGCAATCTTCAAAACTCGGCCACTCAATTTCTTCTTTAAACTATGTGGAGCTCTCAAATGGTTGGAAACGCCGTCTTATAAATCTCCCACATAGGGCACAGCATAATCGGTGATTAACTCAACAAAAACTGTCAAATATCATTTTGAGCCCAAATTCACCTCTCAACTTAAATAAAATTGCCGGCTTTGAAGACTACACCCGAAAGCTACCACTTTCAAATCTCCCTCCTACTAACTACTACTGCTACTACCACTTTACACTATATTTCCATGACAAAAACGAATAACGAACAACAATGACGAATTTAAAAAAAAAGCCGGACCTAACAATGAACTGACCACTTTGGCGATCCATCGTAGAGTGACATCATAATCTTCCCGCATCACTTTCCTACCAACCTAAGTGGATATTTATTTGACGCGCAATATTAAGCGGAAACGATCAAAAGAAATACCGATGCAACTTGTGTTATTATAAACACAGACTAAAAATGTTTATATTATCAATCTCAGCGACGCAAAAATATTTTTCGGTGTTTTAATACATACCAAGGGAAATCGAAATGCTACATTATAAACCCACAGTTAGATCAAGATGAGGATATAAAGGTCAGAATTGAAATAGCTCGAAAATGATTTATAAAATACAACTCAATGTTTACAAATAAGAAATTGAATATGGTTATCAGATTGAGGTTCAACGAATGTATAGTCGCAACTACTAGATGAAGTAGAAGCTTGGACTCTGAAAGCCCAATCCATAAGAAAACTAGAGGCATTTAAAATGTGTCTGTGTTGACGTATTCTTAAAATGTCTGGGACTACAAAAGTCTCAAACGAAGCAGTGTTAAAACGAATTGGACACGGCAGAAAGCTTAAGAACATAATTAAAATAAGAAAAACATCGCATCTGGGCCACAATCTTCGAAACGATAAATACTCTCTTCTACACGTGATCATGCAAGGAACCGTAGAAGGAAGAAAAGGCTTGGGAAGAAAGAAGAAATTTTGTCTGAGGAATATCAGAGATTGGACAAACCTCAGTGTTGAACAGATATTTCACGTTTCAAAAGATAGGGAAGCGTTTAAAGAAGTGATCGCCAACCTTCATTAGAAGACAGCACAATAAAAAGAAAAAGAATGGCGGAAAATATTGGATTTCATGCTTAGGGCTTCTACACCAGTCGTTCTAATGAGTCTTGTTAAGACGAAAAACGTACAAGCGAATAGTAGAGACACTACACGTGAAATCAAATCTTTACTGTCTTTTCTAATACAGAATAATTTGTCAGCTTACTGTAACACTTAACTGGTAACCATGCGTCCCACAGACTCCGCACATTTATTAACGCGTCTGCGTTTCTCGCCACAAATACGTAGCAACCTGTAATTCGGTGTATCTTCCTAGCTTTTAGAGTATATTCGAACTTGTTAATGAGAGCTAGCTCGTCCCGTTTTCGAAATATTTACGTCGCGGAGTCTATTAGGCGGAAGGTCATCATTAGTGTTATTTTAATATGGATAGTTCTCGTAAAGCTGTAAGAGTATTAGACGATGATTTCAAAGAAGTGTGCACAAAATGGTATAATAAGGCAAACAGTGTCATTAGTGATGATGATGTGGAAGAAGGATATTATATAGAAAGTGATCATTTTACGGACAGTGAACAAGAACTAAGTGGAAATTAACAGCAACAAGACTCAGAAATAATATGTAGCGAAGATGAAGAAGAGTGTGTCAATTCCAGCAATTATTATTATGGAAAGAATAGGTATAAGTGGAGTAAAAAGGAGCCAACTAGAAACGTCCGTACGCCTGCTCACAATATTGTTGTACTCCCATCAATCCGTTCAAAAGTAGAAAAGTCAACGAGTCCCGTTTATTATTTTAATAAATTATTTTCGCCAGATATGTAGTCTTTTTGTCAAGGGATCTAACGAAAAACTCGCAACTTTTCGGCCAAAATATCAACAACATAAAAAAGTTGGCTGATACTGATGAAATAGAATTGAGAGCTTTCTTGGGACTGCTTCTTTATACTTCTATTTATAAGCCAAATCGTGAGTATGTACAAAAGGACGGTCTATATTTAGGGCAGTTATGTCGCAGAAACGTTTCCTGACCCTGATGGCCGCCTTAAGGTTTGACGATGCCTCGGACCGAGAATAAAGAGCAAGGGATAATTCAGCTGCTGCTATCCAAGAATTCTTTGACTTATTTGTAAGTGATTCAAAAGATATATACGGTTGGGAAAAATGTGTGTCTAGACGAAATGCTGGTAGGCTTCAGATGCAGATATCGCTTTAAAATGTATATTCCCAGCAAACCCTGTAAAATGGGATAAAAATCTTATGTATGACTGATGCACGAACTGGGTATTTACCTATTTACATAAAGCTTACATTTATGCCGGGAAAGGTTCAGATGGATTTAGCCTCACAACTGAAGAAAGAAGAATAAGCCTATCGACTCAAGCAGTTATAAGATTAATCATTCTTTACAATACTAATCAAACATCTTTACAATACTAATAGAAATGTAACTGGCGACAACTGGTTTAGTTCAGTTGATTTAGTACATCATCTATAACAACATAAACTCACTTAAGTTGGTACAATGCGAAGAAATAAAAAAGAAATTCCTCCACAGTTCCTTCCGCGACCAAATCGTAATGAAGGCGACACTTTGTATGGATTTACCAAAGACCTAACATTTTTATCCCGTACAACTAAGAAAAATAAAGCTGTGATATTAGTTTCTTCCGTGCATCATTCCATAGAATTAGATGCAGATAATGGACTACCAGAAATATTTTTTTTTACAACTTGACCCCCAAAGGGGGTGTAGACGCGATGGATGAAAAGTGTGTAAAATATTCCTGTAGCCGCAGAACACGTAGATGGCCCATGACTATTTTTTATAAAATAGTAGACGTATGTGGAGTAAATTCATACATTATGTTTACTTCGATTCCCGAAAATAATTAGACTAGATTCAAAGTCCTAGAAACCCTGGCCGATGAACTCGTTTCCTCACATTTTCATATAAGATATGAAATGCCAACATTACAAAGGCAGCTGAAAGAACTGATCGGAAGTATCCTTGATATTCCGGAAAATAAGGCTAACGAAGAAGAAAAGCTTGAAATAAGAAAATATTGCTGCATCTGTCCATCCAAATTAAGAAGAAAGACTGCATATTTATGCACAACGTGTCAAAAACCCATATGATTGCAATGTTCTTGAAAAAATTTTATAAATTGTACCAGGGTAGAATAGATTTTTAACGTTTTTTGTGATTTGCAGGTTTTGTGCAGAATTGCAATTATGTTGTTTTTAACAATTTTTTATATAAAATGTACCTATTTTTAAACATACATATATTTATATTTGTTTACATATGTTTCATTTTTTTTTGGAATATGACTTTAAAAATTTTATGCTGTAAAACATGTTACCATTTTTCCTGTTTTTGTTATAAGTCCTACAGTTTGATTGTTTTCATTTTCACTAAATAAAAATGACATTACAATATTGTTTTATTATTAAAAATTGTTTTATTGCATTTTTTAGGTGCCAGTTTGACAAAAACAGCTTTTTTAGTCAGGAGTCTGTCAGACTCATGGTCACCATTTATGTAATTAAAAATAGGGTCACGCGTTAAGGGTTAAGAGTTTTATCTAGTGGTTGCATTGAATTAACATAAAATTATATTTGGCAAGTATACTTTACTTTTATTACATTGTGGTTTCACATTACTGCAAAAGAATAATATTGAAGTTTTAAAGTTATTAGTTTTATTTAGTTAAATACTAAATTTTGATTGCCAAAAGATTAAAAAAATATAATTAAATTTTAAAAAACCAAAGGGCGCCTATGCTAGTTTTGCAGGCGGGCACCTTATACTATACCCTAGCACCGGGACTGGTTATTTACCTATCAAATAAACCGGTACTTTGGATAACTATGGAGCTATGCCACAACAACGACAGGTAGGTATAAGAATAGAGTCAACAAAAAGAAAGTATCAATTGACCTTGCAATACATAATAACTCTTACCTTCCCACTATAAGAAAAAGTAGAGTATGTTTCTTGCGATATTTATTTGATTTACATTAGGTGTTGCAACCGTTGTTTATTAAGGCAGAATATAAAATTTTTACATTATAAAGAACTTATTGAAAGCAAAAGTTATATGAGATTCTTTGTGACGTTACAAGTTCTATTTTCTTTGTGTTTATTAGCGTTGAATGAAATATTTAATATTTCATTTGTTTTGTTGAGTACTGAATTGACTAAATTGTTGAGTACTAAATGTAGTGATCGAGTATCCGATAATCATAACACGTTTTTGATGAAAATAAAATGTGTAATACACATTTAGACCGGGGAAATAAGATTTGTCTCGGGACTATGACTAATCCAGATATCTGAATTTTTTTTTAGTTATTATATATTAGAAAACCTATATGTTTTCCGCATAAATTTTGGCGTATTTTTTTATTTATTAACAATTTTGTGTAAAAAATGTGATTTTTTTTTATTTTTTCTGCTTACCATTGAAGAGCTTAATATTTGAAGTAAAATTATACAAGTTTTTCTTTTAGAACATAAAAAAAGCTGTAAAATGGCGATTTTTAAAAGCTGCAGAAATAATTTCTTGCTTCAAAAACTGCAAAATAAGGTAAAAACGCTATTTGTTCATATGGTCCATTTCCATCATATTGATAGCACATTATGCATGCAAATCCCTAAACTGTTGATACGGGTGACTCAATGAAAAATAGATATTTGTCAACAAGTTTACAGAAGTATATAGGAAAACAATTTTAAATTGAGTATGACCACCAGGTATAAAGGTTGAAGCAGAATAGAATATAATAGTTTTGAGGGTTACTAATCCCTAAATAAAGTTGCCAGTGTCGGAGTGATGGAGATTAACAGGTACTAATGAATTTGCAAGAAATGTAAGACGTTTATTTTATTGGTTATATATAAAATAATTTGTGGCCATAACAGGGGCCAATTTGTAAAAAAATGAATATTATGTTAATCAAATTCCATTTCTGATTCACTGCTCTCTTCAGAATCTAAGGAATCTTCAACTCCAATGTTAATTATTACCGATTCCAGCCTTGCATCAGTTATATTATCCAAATTCCACATTTATTTTCTTCCTTGTGAGCATGACTACAGCATTTTTCCAATTTCTGGAGTTACTTTTGATAAGGAATGTTCTAATAATTGTTGTAAGTCTTCTAATTAAAAGTTTTGTTGTCGCGTCCGACTTCACCCTTTACTTGAGACCCATTATTTTCTATCGGATCAGAAAACAGTGGTATGGGGGTAAACGTAAAATAATTACATCACGGTTTAATGCCATTTCATCAATTATACATTTTTTATAAGCTGCTTTATGTTGCCTTACAATAGGTAATAATTCCTTTTTTGTCGAATTCTCCTTGTACTCAATTGCGTATTTATCCAACCATTCAATTATCTCTCCTTTTTTCCATGCCGTTGTTGGCAATTTTTCTGCTAGTCTTGAATGGTAACTAGCATTATCCATGACTATGACAGAATTTTTTGGAATTAAATCCAACATTTGCTCAAAATATTCTTCAAAAAACGTCAGCAGTTATTTCCTCGTGGTAATCTTTGGTTGATTTTGAGCAAAACTTTAATAATCCACCATTGACAAAACAGTATTCGTTTCCAATATGGGTTATTATGAGTCTGCGTCATTTTCCAACGGAAATATTGTTTTATTCCAGTAGATACACCTTCGATGAATGCCTGACGGGAACTTTTCACATTTGTATCAACCCATAGATTGGTACAGTATGACCTTCATTTAGCCAAGTCTGGTCCAAATAAAAAATTGTTTTCCACTTTTTCTCGGTACTTTTTAATAGTTCTTAGATAATCTCGTCTCCAACATACAATGTAATCTTTTTCAATTAAAACGGATTTTCTTCTATTCTTTTGCCAACGAAATCCATCTCTCTCAATAGTCCCCATAATTTCTTGGTTGCTTATGATTGGTAACTCTTCGTTTTCTCTAATTAATGTTTGTATTTTGTCCAATGTTGGAAATTCTTTGTTAAAAAAAATGAGTGGACGCTGCGTCTTATCATGTTTTTATGTATTTCTTCAATTTCCAAGGGTTTACTCCCTCCATTCTTCTTGGGAGATGAAACAGTTCCTCCTTTTCTTTCTTTTAGGATCTATAAATTGTTGCTTCTCCAACCCCTGTCATATTTGAAGGACATGTTAACGATTTCACGAACATTACTTAAAGGGCGTTGATGTACAAGTGCATCGTGTACATTTAATATTATTTTTTCTCTCTTAAACTGAAGGCACCTTTAAAACTACACTTAACCGGGATAAAACCTGTTGTCGACGTCATTTTTAAATGCAAATAACAAAATATCGACACCAAAAACGTAGGTAGGTAAGACATGAACAATGTACATCTACAAACTAAATGGAAGATGCAAACAATTTCTAATTTATATTATTGGCATAAAGCTGTAATGTGGCATAAAAACTACTTAAACTATCATTAGTGCTTATCAGTAATTCCAGGTAATCGTTCAAAGAAGGTATTCTTTTTGTGTCAGGCGATAACTTGTACAGAAAACAATAATCACCTTTAAATTACTGTTTACATTAATTTATTTCGTGAAACATTGAATTCTCTCGTTAATCACCCGTGTATAATTAACAATAATCGTGTGGCATATATACCGACGTTTTTTTACGCATAAAAAAGGTATAGTGAGATTAGTGGACACTTATTTTACAGAAGATTTTTTAAAAGATAATGAATTGTTGATGGCATCTTAAAATATTAATTTTTTTTATTTATTTCATAACAAGTATAGGGTGACGCCTATGGTTTTTTGACCTGTTGAGGATTTGCATACATAATGTGCTATCAATATGATGGAAAAGGACTATAACTATTGTAAAAAATCAACCTAGGCATTTGCAACCAAAGTTGGATATTGTGGTTTTTAATGAACCCTTAAAATTTCAGATCAATCCATTAATTAGTTTAAAAGTTATTCTATTTGTTTATCCCAGAGATCATTTTTTGTAGTCTATTTACCAGAAAATAATGAAGATACAGTTATTCTACGATAACAAAAGATTTAAACTACCAATATACACCAAAAAAAGTGAAAAAAACTTATTTTTTAAAACTCAAAACCGTTTTGTAAAATTACGGTTATTTTTGATTTATAAACATTTAGAAGAACTTTTAAACTATTGTTCGAACATAAAATCTTTTTTTATATTCAAAAAGCTGACATTTTTACACGAATTAAAAAAAAAGTTGTTCTACAATAATTTGGGGCAAAGTTAGTTTTTTTTAATTCCCAACCAATTAAGTATCTCAAACTATTCAAAACGGCTAAAAAAGGCCGTTAGGCGGGACACCCCTTCAGTGGGGAGAGGAAACGTAGCATCCTCCTTGTACAAAATTTCAAATATATAATCCAATAAAGTATCCAGAATTGTTACATGGTATGTACGCAATCTGTACATAGCCGGAAAATTGGCCATTTTGGACAAGGCGATGTACCGAATAGAAAGATATAGATTTGGGAGTGTAATACGATGGTCCGGAAACAGGAAAATAAAAACGGTTTCCTCTACTGTTCAGGTATTAAGGACTAGAACTACTACATATCTTCCAACATTAAAAAATCGGTCATTGATTTTTTCCCCATTTAAAATCGCTTGATGGTTGCAAAGATCAATACCCCTCGTAGAGTAATAAACATTCTGCGAATATATATATATATATATCCATACAAAAGATATAGATGATGTCATGGGTACAAAATTTTACACAGAGTTAAAAGAACCCATGAAAGGGACAAAGAAAGGAAAAAATAAAAAAAATAGTAATCGAGATGGGCGATTTCAACACCAAAGTGTCGATCATATAGCGTTCACTTCACTGTGAGTGATCTAGTGGTAGATGGTTCAGAGCGTGGTCAGAAAACAAAAAGTCTAAGATTAAAATTCTAAATGGATGTTACTACTTAGTGGGCGCTCATAATGAGGCCTAACGTACCCTAAGGGTACGTTCATAACGGAGACCATCGCATCGTATTCTCGCCTAGAGCATAGCATTGACAGTGAACGCTCGCATTTAAAATAATGCATTTATTTTACCTATCGATCGATCATGTTACGATCCTATGGTCGGAGCGAGGGTCGGCGTCGGCGCCTCGTTATGAGCGCCCACTAAGACTAGAATACGCTGGTGTATCGGATAGACCTATGAACGAGCAGTTCAAGAGATGGGGGCTTTCGAGTCGGTGTAGCACACCCCATAGACCCTTACTGGACGAGTGTGTACGCTCAAAAAACCCGCATTTTTTAAGCCCTTTTCTCTCTTTGAGTCTTTTAGTGAAATACCCAGCATCTGTCGTTCCATAGCACTCTGAGTTTTCTGATCTTCTCCATGTTTATTTTAGTGAATGTCCAGGTTTGAGCTCCATATGTAAGTACAGCTAGGATACACTAATTAAATACTTTGGTTCCCAGTCTGAGGTATATTTTTATTTTTAAGTACGTATGAGAGTCTTCCGAATGCTGCCCATCCCATATTTACACGTCTGGCAGCAAAAAACCAGCGTATTAATACTATAAAAGGAACAACAGAGAGAATGACTTAATATAATTTTGCACAGAACAATTCTCTGTAGTGAACAAATTTTTAAACTACGCTGTTGTCGCCTATGTACATAAAGATCTTCTGCCTGTTGCGAAAAGCACAGAGTTAGAAATTCGATCGACGGTCTTCTTTTTCTTCTTCTTCTTCTTTTTATATAGACATGACTTTGTCTGTTTTTCAATGTGCCTCCACTAAGTTGTCGTTCCATCATTTTAGTGGTCTTCCTACTGATCGTCTTCCTATTGGGGAACCGTCTCTTGCCGTCTTGACTACTCTATTTGTTGTCATTCGGCGTATATGATCGTTCCATTCTACTCTTCTATTTCTTACCCAGTTCTTGAAGTTTTCCACCTTGCATCTACGTCGTATATCTGTACTTCTAGCTCTGTCCCATAGTGTCTTACCATCAATTTTTTTAAGTGTTTTCATCTCTGCTGTTTTTAACATCCTTTTTGTCCTCTCTATGTCAGGTCTTGTTTCTGTCGCGTATGTGATTATTGGTCTGATGACAGTTTTGTAAATTCTGCCTTGAGTTTCGTTCCCGATATTTTTATTTTTTCATATGCTTTTATTCTATTCACTTGATCTACCACTTCAATTTCGAGCTTTCCATAGCTAGATAATGTGATGTCTAGATATTTAAACTCCATGACTTGTTTTATTATCTGACCTTCCAGCTCCAATTTACATCTTTGCTGTTTGCTTTGCTTTGCTGAAAATTTGCTGTTGTAACCATGCATTTTGTCTTTTTTTTTGCACCACTGCCTGGGGTGATTGCGGGGTGGATTGAGTAGTTCTGCAGTTACCACAGCCGGTTCCAAACCCGGATAAAATGTGGAGGGTGATTGGCAAGGTTAGCAACCTACCAATGGTAAAAACAAATACTGCTCAAAGAAATAATGTACAGCGTTGATCGACGTATTCATAAATACAAATAAATACAGAAGTCATTTAAGACAGCAAAAACATACCGTGGAACAGACACAAATAGGATGGCGATAAGAGCAGCACTCCTACAAACGCAGACAAAAGATATTACTTTTGAAACATAGAGAAAATAAGAACCCGGGATGACCGACGAAATTCTAGAAGTAATGAAAGACCGTAGGGAACACAAAAAAAAGAATATAGGTACAGAGAGTTAAAGAAAAGTATTCATAGAAAGTGTAGATAAGCAATAGAGGAGTGGCTGGCGGAGAGATCCTGTGAAATTGAACAAGTATAACAAAAATACAACTTATATAAAAGATTAATAAAATAACAGACAGAAGCTGCAAAAAGAACGACGGAATATCGAAAAACGGTGACAACCAAATCTTTGTGAGACCTGAGGAAAACCTAAAGTGCTAGATTTAATTCGTTAGGAACCTAATTACCGATGAACTGCCAAACTGAACCTAGATTCCATTGAGATCAGTGAGACGAGCTCCACCATCACTAAATAATTGATATAACATACAGAATTGAGAAAATACCCTCAGATTGGCTAAGTCAACTTTGAAGGCATACACACTCTCATGTGCAAGAAATGGAAACAGTCTAGATTATTACTTCTGTATTTTTTTTTCAAAAAATTGTTTTTGATTAAATATTTTCACAGCCAACCTAATAAAATTTAATCTAATTGTTGTAGCAATTAATGATTGGCTCGAAGAATCACGAATAACTCACAAATTAGAGCAATTAGGTATAGGTAATGCTTAAGAAACAATAAAGTTCCATGAAATAACATTTAATTAAAATACTAAAATACAGGGTCAGGCTGTTCTATTTAAGAAGACTCAGAAAATACTCAATCCAAGCTTCGGCCAATCCTGTATACCAAAATGAAATATTTCGCTATTTTAATAATTTTGAACAATAGTATATACAATAATCCTTTGTAAATAAATATATTTTTTAATGTCACATCTCTACAATTCTACAGGGTTTTAATTTTGATACGAAATTAATAAAACAACGTAATTATCTTTTAGACAACATCGTATAACATTGGAAAACCGTATATTACAAAAACAATAACATTATGATCCAAAAATGTAAAAATATACATATGGTGCTCCATTAAAAAAAAGTTTGTTCCATCCTGATAATATGGGCGGTCCAGTATATTTAAAAATATTTTTAGAGTACTTATGGTCCTATCTATGCTCCAACTTTTACCTAAATATTGTTTTTCATATCTCTTACGACAAATGAGTAATTGGAAAAGCACGTTTGAATGTTTAACCAGGTTAAGTCTGGTGAATATGCTGGTCATTATAAAATACCCATATCAATAACTTGAATATAAAAAGTGAAGTCGTTTTACCCTGTCGTATTTCGGATTAACGCCCGAAAAATAATTTATGACTCTAGTTACAGCCACTCTGTTATGCTTTCGCTTTTCTACCTGCTTTGTGGTACCGAACCTCCTACTGGTCGGCTGTAGGACTTGAGGATAAATCAGCGCTACCAAAACAATTTTTTTATAAATCGCGAAAAAACGCAATTTGCATGCTTTGTGATGATAATTTATTGAAAAAACTTTTATAGTTTTATTTCAAATAAAATTGTCTCGAGAAGTGCATCCATTCTTTGCGGTCGCATAACTGGATAATTTTAGTTATTATATTTGCAAAAATAGTAAACAGTCTGCGGAGTCGAGGCTCTCCATTGACCGGACTCATCGGAAAATGAACGACGCGCCGTACCACCGTGGCCCCGCCCCTCTTGTATATATTCAGAGAGCTCCGAAAAATCTCGCTATTAGTATTCAACGATTGCTGGTTTTCAATAGTGACAATGGATAACGTACAAGAAAACGATAGAACTCCTAAATATTAAAGTTTTTATCTCCAAGTGAGATATTTCAGAACGCACCTTGTAAAGAGTTCGCAAAATGAGTGAGGAGGAATTAAGTAAGGAAAATAAAAGGATTCGTTTGCATCCGAAAACCCTCGACTTGCCACAAGGTATTAAAATCTCAATCAGAAATATCATTTATGACATGTACAAAGCAAAAGAATATGTTACAAGCAAGACACTTATTCAAAAAATAAAGGACAGAGAACTTTGTGATATGGGTTTGACCAGTTTATCAAAAGTATTAAAAGCTATTATATTGCATGCAGGAAATACGGAAGGTTTTATACCCAATGCTAGTCTTATATTTTCTTCGACAAAAAAACTGATGATTACCACGGAAATATGGACGCCGATATTTTTGAACATTGGTTTGAGGAAAAATTATTAAAAAATCTGGAAAATCCGTCATTAATAGTCTTAGACAATACTTCGTATCACACCAGAGAGGAGGAAAAGTTTCCCACAAGCAGCTGGAAAAAAGAAGACTTAAGAAAGTGGCTGTCGGAGAAAAATATAGAACACGAACATCTAGTTTTAAAAGCTGAATTATTAAATAAGTGCAAAGAACACATTACTGAGAAAAAATTTGTCGTTGACCAAATGGCACTAAAATATGGTCATGAGGTCCTAAGTACCGAGACCACCATATCACTGCCAGTACAATCCAATTGAATTGGTGTGGCGCATCACTAAAAACTACTATGATAAACATGCATGTAAGACCACCGACGAAGCCAGCGTTTTACAACTCTGGCAAGATGCACTAAACCAAGTCAATGAGGAACAACGGCGGAAATGTATTAAGCATACTGAAAAAAAATTTTAGAGTCATATGAAATAGAACAAGTTATTGATGACGTAAGACATTTAATTATTCGTAATGATGAAGATTCAGATGAATCGGATAGCGAGTCAGATAGTGATGGTACCTGTCCATATATTAGGACGTAGATAGAAACATTAACACAAAAGGGTACCACCAAAAAAAAAATAAAACAAAAACCGCATGCAGGAGAGAGCCGGAGGCACGCCGCACAACGCTCTTGAATGCAAGCACCAAAAAAATTAGATTAGCAAGTAAGGTAGATTAAGGACATGACTGGGTATTAGAGAACGGATGAAAGGATTCGATGCTTGCTCGCTCTCGACTGCACTTGGTGCAGAAAAGGGAAAGCAAGTATCGGCACACACAACCATCATTACCGACCGAACAATTGCTTTGACCGGTAGCGATAAAGCCAAATGGCTAACCTACCACTTAAATGTAAATACACGGAAATCTCCCATTGCCTGACGGGGGATACCGCCAAATAGTCGAGACCTGGCTCCAAAGACCAGGGGACGGAGGAAAGCCGGGGCTGGTTGTACCGCAGGAGGACAACCTACCTCGGTGGGTTTGGGAAGGTGTGTGTGGGAAGTAGGAATAAGTCTTTTTTTATATAGATATATATTTTTATAGATATATATTTTTATAGATATATTTATAAAATATATAAAAATAAAAATATAATACAAAATTTTGAACACCCAGTGTTAACATTGGAAAATTTTTTTATGCTTAAATAAAAATGGAGTTTAGTACACGCTGAAAAAGAATTTTTGTTTTTTCAGCATAAATATTAACCACAATATTAATTTTTAAAGTTGCATGTGTAATATGAAAAATTTTTCAAAAACTTTAAATATCTCAAAAACCAATAAACGATTTTTTCAAGAATGGTATTCCAATAAAAATCGATCCAGAATTTTACGTAGATTCTAAAAAAAAAATAACAAAAAGCACAGTTTCTATTTAAAATAAGAAACTTAATGGCGACTTCCGGTACAACCGGAAGTGCTAGAAGAATGCATATATTTAAAAAATGAAGAATGCTTTGCATAACCCATTATTCCAAGTTTGCGGAAACCAGTGACGACAAGAACTTTGAAAACTTTTAACCAACATGTGTGAATATTCCTGTATATTTCATACTCAATGTTTATCAATTTACATTATGATATTCAATTATTATAAAACATAATACAAAGTTATTTTATTAAAAAATCCCTAATGTCGTATTATCAAATTAAGAAAACCGTACATTTTTAATTTGATAACCGCTGACTACCTGTGGCAAATCTGAACAGACACTTATTACTTATGCAACAGGCTAAAACGATCCTACTATAGCTCAAAATAGTTGCTGCAATGTGGAGGCCGAGTATTTTTATGCGTTAAACAAAAATTACCTCATGTCTGGAACCTCATGAACCAAAAATTACCTCATGTTACAATATGTTCCTAGATATCCATTATATACAGTAGCAGCACATTCAGGGTTTCCTAAGGGTGTTTTTGTAAGATATGTAGCTCTTTACGTGCTATAATGCAAATGTCTCCCAGACTTTGTTGACTCACTTCCAGGAATATAACACCGAAAGTATCTATCTCGAATTTGTATTGTTACGTAAAAATATGAGTCATAGTTTTAACCTTTAAAACATGTTTTTATTCTAATATGTTGTAGAGTTTACGAGAGGCCTCGATTTACCTGAGCGACCTTCCAGAACCGATGCGAGGGAAATCCAGTTTGCCTTTACCGTTTCGCCATCGAAGGTTTTAGATTTTTCGAGATAACGGCACTGGTATATAATAACGGAACTTTATTTGGAAGGGACAGTTAATTCTCAAGACCCGCGCTCGCGAATTTGTTACGTACGGATATAATAAATTATTGTCAGATAAGTTAATATAAATAAAGAAATAAATTAAATCCGTAAGTGTTATAAATATTGAACCTTTTAATAAATTCACAACAAATGGTGTCAGAGTGAGATCGAACATAAATTAGACTTATAATAATAATACAAGTGAATATAAAATAAATTGTGAAAATGGCTACGATTTATGAGCTGACAGTGACTAATTTAAGAAGACATCTTGAAGACAGAGAATTAGCTTCTACCGGAAAAAAGGTTGAGTTAGTCCAACGACTAAAGAACGCTTTGCTAGAAGAAGGACTAGATCCAGAGACTTATATATTTGAAGACAAACATGATGCTGTCCTCTCGTCGATTTCGAAAATTTCTGGTGACATCGCATCATTAGAGAACAAAGTTTCTGACGATATTTCGAAAGTTTCTTCTGATGTAGCCAAAGTTTCTGGTGATGTAGCCAAAGTTTCTGGTGATGTAGCCAAAGTTTCCGGCGACATCGCTTCGTTGGAAGACAAAGTTTCTAACGAGATTTCTTCGCTGGAAAGCAAAGTCTCTGCTAACATCTCTTCGGAAATCTCTAAAGTCACTTCTGAGATGTCTGCCCTGGACGATAGAATGTCTTCATTAAAAAACCAAGTTGCTGCCGATATGTTAGCCTTCGAAGAAAAGATATGGAAAGAGATGGAAAAGAAGATGGAGGAAACAGGGACAGCAGAGAGAGGTAACAATCCGATTACAGTGGAGATAAAAGAAGACGAGACGAAATTTAAGTTGGAGACACGGCCGAAATTTGAAGGAAGTGGAGGTTCTATTCATGTTAAAGTCCCAACTTTCGACGGAAAATCATCATGGAACAACTACATGAAACAGTTCGAATCAGCCGCAAGAGCAAATGGATGGTCTGAAAAAGAAAAGGCTGTAAACCTGACTATCGCCCTTCGAGGAGATGCCTTAGATGTGCTTCAGACCATAGCCGTAGAGGAGACCGATGATTTCGAACAACTGAAGAAGAGGTTAAATATGCGATATGGCCACGAACATTTGGAGCATGTATATCAGTCACAGCTTAAAAATCGTAGACAGAAGAAAGATGAGGCTTTTCAAGAATATGAGGTAGATATTGCCAGATTAGTACGATATGCTTATCCAACAGCTCCCGAAGACATGATGGAAAAATTGGCCGTTCAAACGTTTATTGATGGTCTTCGTGATCATGAAATGCAGAGAACACTGCGATTAGCTCGTCACAAGACGCTGGTTGATGTCCTATCCGCCGCCCTCGAATACGAGTCAGCTACGCAGGCCTCTGGCGGGTACAGTAAAGTTAGGACTGTAAAAGAGGAAGGAGATGAAGATAAACTTGACCAGCTCGTTAATATGATGAAAAGCATGACATACAAGAAAACGAAGACCATCAGATGCTGGAATTGTGGCGAAATAGGACACGTACGAAGCTCCTGTAAGCACCCTAGGTACGACGCAAATCAAGAAACTCACCATCAGGAAAACTAGAACGGGTCAGCCTTAGGGGGGCAGCTTCGACCCAGAACTTTTCCAAAGACCCTCTCATACTAATAGCTTCTTTGAAATGTCGTGAAGATAGTGTATATGTAGATGGAGACATAAATGGTAAAAAGCATACGTTGTTGGTGGATACCGGAGCGACCAGAACCATTATACGCCCGACAGTTATAAACAGCCGAAAGAAACTGTTACCAACGAGGTTACGACTTCGGACCGCTACAGGTGAAAATGCCAACATTCATGGAGAAATCCAGGTACAATTGGGAATTGGGGCAGAAAAGTTTGTCCATACTGTTATAGTTGCTGACATCGAAGAGGATGTTATATTAGGAATGGACGTAATGAATATGCATGGATTCCAATTGGATTTTAAGAATAAGGTAATCAAAGTTGGCAACGAGGAGGTATTTCTCCATCCACATAATGACAACACTGTGCAAGCAGCCATTACAGAAGATACAGTCGTGCCTGCGAGAAGCGAAACGATCATAGTAGCGCGACTACAGGGAATTGTAGACGAAGGGAGACCTGTTATGATGGAGCCTTGGAACCACGACGATGAGGTTGGCCGTGGAATCATAATTGGAAAGGAATTGGTGACTTCGGCTAAAGAAATTCCTGTGAGACTTATCAATGTCAACGACTACCCAGTGACCATAAAGAAAGAGACAAAAGTAGGAACTTGTGTACCTGTGACATCCATAATTCGTCAGGCGACAACATCTGATAATTCCAACGACAAATTCGACCAAATGGTTGCAGTTGCAGGACAGTCTCTAAATCAGATGGAGAAAAGGAAATTAAGGGAATTTCTTCGGCAGTATCGTGATATTTTCGTACCGAAAGGAGGAAAGACGGGAAGAACTACCGTTGTTAAGCATAAAATTGATACTGGTAATGCTAAGCCAATTCGTCAAACAGCTCGACGATTACCACAGGCGAAGAGAGAGGAAGCTGAAACGATTGTTCAGGAAATGAAGAAAGACGGGGTGATAGAACCTTCTACGAGTCCATGGGTCTCTCCGGTGGTCCTGGTTAAGAAGAAAGACGGAACGACGAGGTTCTGTGTGGATTACCGTTTGCTGAACAACGTTACCAAGAAAGATAGTTATCCTCTGCCTCGGATCGATGACACATTGGACACATTGGCTGGAAGTAAATTGTTTTCTACTTTAGATTTGAAGTCTGGATACTGGCAGGTAGAAATGGACCCAGTCGATAAAGAAAAGACAGCCTTCACCACAGAATCTGGATTGTGGCAATTCAACGTTATGCCATTTGGACTTTGTAATGCTCCTGCGACATTTGAGAGGCTTATGGAAAATGTGTTGAGAGGGTTATCTTGGAAAACATGCCTGGTTTATTTAGATGACATAATCGTCTTGGGGGAGACATTCGAAGATCATTTGAGGAATTTAGAAAACGTTTTTAATCGACTTAAAGCTGCCCAATTAATGCTAAACCCCAAGAAGTGCCAGCTATTTCAAGGTAAAGTCAATTATCTGGGTCATATAGTCAGTAAAGAAGGAGTGGCCGTGGATAAGGGAAAAATCGATTCCATTAAGGAATGGCCAAAACCAACTGACAAACATCAAGTGAGAAGTTTTCTTGGACTATGTACTTACTACCGAAGGTTTATTAAGAAGTTTGCAGATATCGCTAAGCCATTAACGCGACTTACAGAGGAAGCAAGAGAATACCGCTGGGATATAGACTGCCAAAATGCCTTTGAAACGTTGAAAAAGCATTTAATAACAGCACCAATTTTGGGGTATCCACTGCCAGAAGGAGAGTTCATCTTAGATACGGATGCAAGTAATGTGGGAATTGGAGGAGTGCTGTCTCAGATTCAAGGAGGACAGGAACGAGTCCTCGGATATTTTAGTAAAGTTCTTTCAAAACCTGAGCGGAATTATTGCGTCACGAGAAGAGAACTTCTAGCAGTAGTTAAATCAGTAGAGCACTTCTATCAATACATCTATGGCAGAAAGTTTCTAATCCGAACCGACCATGCCGCCCTTAAGTGGTTGATGCAGTTTAAGAATCCAGAGGGTCAGATAGCCAGGTGGATCGAACGACTCCAAGAATACGATTTTAAGATTGAGCACCGGGCCGGAGTTAGCCACAGAAACGCTGATTCTCTTTCCAGAAGGCCATGCTCAGCAGAGTGTTCCCACTGCAACAAAACGGAATCCAAGGAAGCAGCAGTGCTAAGAACGACGATTGTCAACAACGACTGGACGCCTACTAAGATCAGGGAAGAACAAGAGAGAGATCCAGTTATACAAAAAATCCGAAAATGGAAAGAGAAAAACCGTCGACCACCTTGGCAGGAAGTATCAAACCTATGCTCAGTAGTTAAGACGTACTGGGCCCAGTGGGACTCATTTATCATCAAAGATGGCTTGCTTAAACGAGTCCTGGAAAATGATGACGGTTCAGAGAAGAGAAGACAGTTGGTGATCCCAAAGAGCAGAATAGCCGAAGTACTTCGTCAGTTACACGACAGTCCATCGGGAGGGCATTTTGGTGTAAGGAAAACCCTTCAGCGAATTCGGGAACGGTTTTATTGGATGAACAGTTCCGACGACGTAAAAAAATGGTGTAAGAAATGTACTATTTGTGCTACGAGTAACGGGCCTCACCGAAAAAGGAGAGCTCCTATGAGACAATATAATGTTGGAAGCCCGTTTGAAAGAATAGCTTTGGACATCGCTGGGCCATTTCCAGAAAGTGAAAATGGAGGCAAGTACATGCTGGTAGTAATGGATTACTTTACTAAGTGGGTCGAGATTTACGCACTTCCCGACCAGAAGGCCGCCACCGTTGCAGATAAGTTGATCCAAGAATATATCAGCCGATTTGGAGTGCCTTTGGAGATACATAGTGACCAAGGCAGGAACTTCGAAAGTGATCTATTCCAAGGAATATGTGATAGACTAGGCATGAAGAAAACAAGAACTACCGCGTATCATCCGCAATCGGATGGTATGGTAGAACGAATGAATAGGACAGTTGGCAAGTATTTGACAAAGATGGTGTCCGATCATCAGCGAGACTGGGACCAATACCTTCCGTTCTTCACAATGGCCTACAGATCTGCTGTTAACAAATCAACAGGCCAGACACCAGCCAAAGTCCTATTCGGACGCGAAATGCGACTACCTTGTGATCTCGAGTTTGGATGTCGACCTGGAAAAGATGTAGCAGGTGAAGATTATGTGATCGAATTACGAAGAAGAATGGACGATGTACATGAGTTAGTCCGTTCCCACCTTCAGATCGCTAGCGACCGAATGAAGAAACGGTACGATACACAAGCCGAAAAGGGTTGCTTTAAGAAGAACGACAAAGTATGGCTGTATAATCCCAAGAAGCGAAAAGGTTGTTCTCCCAAATTGCAGCAGTTTTGGGAAGGTCCATACCTCATTATGGAGAAGATCAACGATGTCATCTACCGAATAAGCAAGATTCCGAAGGGAAAGCCGATGATAGTACACCATAACCGGCTGGCGTCTTTCGAAGGTGACCACGACGTAGATGAAGAAGTGGAAGTAAACCAAGTCCAAGACGTGTCTGACCTCACGTTTGAGGAATTCATGGGTGCCTATGGAGGTACCGGTAAAGCAAGACATGGTGTTACCACTGAAGAAAAGCAAGATCTACTCGCGCTCCCCGATGACTACTCGCTGGCCCTTACCATCCCGGCCAGTATCAAAGACGCACCAGGGTTGGCATCCGTCTTTCGAAGGAAGTTTGGTCGAGTTGCAGAACTTCAATGCCAAGTGCCAGCTCCCGGTAAAACCTTGAAACTCCAAGATGCATCACGTTACCTTTTCTACCTGGTAACAAAAGACACTGCCCGTGACCAACCTACCTACCGAGATGTATGGGAAGCCTTACTTCAATTGAGAGGGCACGTACTAGAGTCCGACGTGCAAAAGTTAGCCATGCCAAAGTTGGAGTGCCGCCAATTAGATTGGAGGGTTATCCGAAATATGGTGGAGGAGATCTTTAAAGACACCGAAGTCCAGGTGTTAGTCTGTTGCAATCCGCATAGTTACTGGTGCGGAGAGAAAACCGTCCCTTGTCATTTTTATACAACTGGAAGTTGTAAAAGAGGGTCCAGTTGCCGATACCAGCATACCGTTCCAGTTCTAGTCCCAACAAGGTTCCAGGAGGAACCATCTTTTGAGAGGGGGGCAATGTTACGTAAAAATATGAGTCATAGTTTTAACCTTTAAAACATGTTTTTATTCTAATATGTTGTAGAGTTTACGAGAGGCCTCGATTTACCTGAGCGACCTTCCAGAACCGATGCGAGGGAAATCCAGTTTGCCTTTACCGTTTCGCCATCGAAGGTTTTAGATTTTTCGAGATAACGGCACTGGTATATAATAACGGAACTTTATTTGGAAGGGACAGTTAATTCTCAAGACCCGCGCTCGCGAATTTGTTACGTACGGATATAATAAATTATTGTCAGATAAGTTAATATAAATAAAGAAATAAATTAAATCCGTAAGTGTTATAAATATTGAACCTTTTAATAAATTCACAACAGTATCCATACTTTGAACTTTTTTCACGATTTGTCTTAAAGCAAGTTATGGACCATTCTATAAATTTTATGTTATTAATAGTAGAAGTGTTACACAAAAACACACACAAACTCCTACTTTTTACTTTCACAGTATTTTATAAAACTTTCCCTATTCATATCAAATTATATAATAATATGTAACATAAGTGAAATACTGTCTTTAATTTTGTTATATTTGTTTCAGGCGTAGAATTCCAAAGTGAATCGTATGTTCAAAAAATATGTAGAAGAGCGAACCATACTCAAAAACGTTCGGTCGAAATAAAAATTTACATCAAAAAGAAAAAGCAGTAACATGCATTCAAAATTATTATTTTTATATAAAATTTTGACCAAATAGTGACTATTTTGTTTGGCAAAAAAGTACTAAACTGTGACAAGATATGAAATTTAACGAATAAAATATACAATTCTTTATGGTACTTATTAGTCCAACCAATAAATGTGTTATTATTAGTAAAGTAATGAAAATAAATATATAATTTCATATGTTTTCGATGTTGTATTTATTTTCTATGACATATTCTTATAAACCATACCCAATTTGGGCGTACGCTGCTCCTTTGCAGTGGCGCACCCGGGGCGGGGGGGTTTGGGGGTAAACCATCCCCCACAGGGCACTATTCCGACGACAATTTTACTCATAAATTTTAAGGACTTAAAATGGTGGAAGTAGCATAAAAAAATGCCCAACCAAAACCCCCCCCTATATTTCTGAAGTGTTTACTATACCTTGATGCAAATAGTAAGCCACAATTTTACTTCATAATTAAGTTTATTTGACATATCGATTTCTGATGTGGAAATTGAAACGTCAAATAAACTTAATTTTAAAGCAAAATTGTGACTTATTCCCAACAAAAATAGTAAATTACATGAAGATATCACAAGAAAATAGCTTCAAAACAATATTATTCCTTGATTATGAAACACTTAATACAATGTTGCAAATTATGACAATGTGATTACCTAGTGACTTCAGACAAAACATCTTATATGGTTTTTCAGTGGAATTGAATCCCCATCATTTGGCACCACAGGAGGATACACCCCCTATGAGCGCTACGAAGGCCGTTATTTTTTTGTATTTATACTTTTTATTTTAATGTATATGCCATTGAAACCATATCACAAAACTACAATTCAATTTCAATCTGTATCTTAACAAGATGTGAACAAAACACATAAAATACAAAAACTCTACGCATACGATCCGACAGAAGTCGGTTCTAAACTTCCAGATCTGGAGTCATTCATTAAACGATTAAGAAAAACGACAAACCTCTGCAATTTTCTCTGCGGTAAATTCGATCGCAAGGATACTAAACACATAGAAATCTTACCACTGTTTGAGTACAGCCTACAGAAATAAAAGCGCTCTCTAGTAAAGAAAAAGGATATGGGAAAATTATTTCCCATATTGATTGTTAAGATGGCTTGAATAGTGGTTTACTATTATTTCAGTTCGTCCACATCGGTGATTACCACGGAAATATGGGTGCTGTCATTTTTTAGGAATACTTTCAGCAAATTATAAAAAAAATGAAACAAATTCTGTAATATTGCATATATCTCACATATATTGCAATGAAAAATGTTTGAAAATCATCATCATCAATCTGGCTTTACAACCCTTCGTGAGTCCTAGCCTCCTTAAGAAGTTCTCTCTAGTCGTCCCTATCCATCGCCTTTCTCCGCCAAGCACGTATTCCCATATTTCTCATGTCTTCATCAATGTTATTAAGGAACCTTTTTCTGGGTTTTCCTCTTCTTCTCTGACCAATGGGCCTATAAAGAACCGTTTTTCTAGCTGGGCCATTATTTTCCATCCGCATTACATGCCCTGTCCACGTCAGACGTCCTATCTTAATGTGTTTTATGATATCAGGTTCCTGGTATATTCTATAAAGTTCGAAGTTGTATCGTCTTCTCCACACTCCATTGTCATTCACTGCTCCATAGTTTCTTAGCGTAATTCCTCTGTGGTTAAAGCATTCAAATATATCTCCTTTTTTGTGTATGGTGCAAAGTATTCCAATATTTCAATAATTGGGGAGGGATTTCTGGTCCATATTTCTTTTATAAGCTGCTGTAATGCCATTATGGTATCATGGCCACCTTCTTTATATAGTTCAGCTGGGAGATTATCTATTCCAGGTGATTTGTTTCTGGCTAGTATTTTAACTGCATCTTTAACTTCAAGAACCGTTGGTGGTTCATCTTCCCTCTCGTCTATTCCCCTTACACCTCTTTCATCTTCCAGGTTTTCTTCTCCTTCCTCTATATTAAGTTCCTGGTTAAAGTATTCCACCCATCTATTCAATACATCTTTCCTTGTTGTTAATAGCTCGCCATTCTGACTTCTGCATTGTCTTGTGGTTGCCTTGAATTCTTTTCTGTTGATGTTAACTTTCTTATAGAATGTCTGAATTCTTTCTCTCTGTTGAAGATTTCTATATATTCAAGTTCCTTATTTAACACTTTCATTGCCGACAGCACACACCGTGTGCCATCGGCTATTGTCGTCACAGGCCAACGGCACATCATGTGCGTCGAGCGCATAGGCGACTTTCCTCAAGTACTATGGCTCTGGCCTTCGTTAGAGTCAGTTCTGTTTTTGTTGGCCATTCGGATATAGTCTAAAATGTATACGTGCATTAGCGGTTTTAAAATTTTGTGATTTGTTATATAGTTATCGATGGTAAAGTTGCAGAACCGTCTAGTTCTAAGCGTGCACGTACAGAACGAGTTGGAGGATCCCATTGTCAAATAAACAGCTTTAAGAATTAGCAGATTTATTGTGAGAAAGTTCAGAGAAAGATTCAGTAGGTTCAAATAATTCTTAGTCGGGGCGGATGATAATGTTGATAGCGATAGAGTTGAGGCTCACAAGAGACAAACAAAATTATTTTTCAACTGGAGTATTACTTTTAATTTAAAAACAATTGTTTTTAGTGGAATACCTGACTTCTGTGTACCACCACCTGTTAGTAATAATCCATACGATTTGTTCGGTTTGATTGTAACTGATGAATTGCTAAATTACATTGTAGATCAAACGAATATTTATGCAAAAGAATTTTTTAAGTAATTCTACTTCCGAAAAATCCTGAATAACCGAATGGAAACCACTTTCCCTAGCAGAGTTAAAGATTTTTTTGGCATGTGGTTTTAAATGGGAAATATACGACAGGATAAATATCGACAGGATCAAATGCTTTCATACTGCCCAAGAGAGAGGAAGACTTTGTAATGGTATAAGAAGCTCAGAAGTTTTAAAGCATTCTTTGTCGATTATGTTTTTCAACAGTTTTCTTTTATTCAGAAGAGTTTCAATAGTAAAACTTACATATTATGATTAACGTTTGGAAGTTATAAACACGTTGTTATCGGAAAAATCTATACCACCTACACATAAGTTGAACACTACGCATTTACCTAGTAAGTTGGACAGAATGCATAAGAAAAAATGTAGGGGATGCAGCAAACAAAAGATTCGAACGTGTTCCCAATACTATTGTTCTTCATGCGAGGGAGAACCAGGGCTTTGTTTACAAAAGTGATTCACAGAATATCACAAAAACTTATAAGTAGATATTTGTATTTTTATATTCTGTTTGTTTTTTTGTGTGAAATATTTTTTTTTAGTAAATGTTATTTTCAGTGTCTGTTGTATCATTTTAGTGATAAAACTATACTCTTACATTCAAATATTTAGCACTGTTAAGTTTCAGCCTCAGGCGATCATCTAATATAATTGGTTAGCACCGAATGTATTAAGTGGTTTCGTTTTTTTCTTTTGTGTATCCTCTTTTCTTCTCTTCTCTTTGTCTGGTAATTCTTTACAGTTGTTCTAGTTCGTCGCGTAAGCATCTTTCTGTAAGCTTCAGTTTTTTTCGTTTGTTGCATTCTTGCATACATTGTCAAACCAATGATTTTTACGGGCACAAATTTCTGTTCCTATTTCATCTTCCCCTGCTGCTTCAATGTCTTTCTTTATTCTGGTCCAGTAGGAGTCTATATCTGTCTGGCCTTCTTCATTTACATTTTGATTCCTTAGCCTGTTGGTGATGTTTTCCGAGTACCGTTTTGCAATTGTCGCATCTCTCAGCTTTTGCACATTCCATTTTTTTCTATCCATTTTATTTCTATCCATAATGTTTGAAGATAATATGGTGGAAAAAGTGCTATTGGTAGTTGTAACTGCATTAAAAAAACTATTTGTACAATAAGTTATTGACCTATCAGCAAAAAACTAATAGTACTTCGATTTGTTCGTACCGTGAAACTGTGAACTTGTGAACTGTACTTATCCTATTTGTATGTAAAATTTTTGAAATATTTTGAAAAATCACTTAAACAAATCAATGCAGAAATGTATAATAATGTTATTAACAAAGGGTAGAAAAAAAATATTCGACCAGGTACTATAAACGCAAGGAAAGACACGAGAAAAAAAAACTTGATCACGTATCTAAATATTAATGACATACTAAATATAGATATACTATAGAAATATATAGAAAAATTTTATAAATATATAAAGTTTATTATAATAATAGATACAGTAATAGACTGATAATAAAAGTATTTGAAAATATTCCCAAATACGATGTAAAAATAGTACTAGGTGAAGCCTATTTCAAATTAGGAAAAAAAGAAATATACTTGTCTTGCCAACTTTAGGAGAATATAGTTTGCATTAAGTATAGAACGAAAATGGTCACTTCTTAATAGATTTTGCAAAAGAAAGAAATATGATCACTATGAGCACGTACTTGCAACACAGTGTACCCAACCAGAACATCTGTATTGGTGGGCAAGAAGTAAAACTCATAAATAAATATAAATACCCAGGATATGACATTATGGTTGGCAGTGATAATCAGACCCATGAACTGAAGAGAAGAATCGGTCTTGGGTGGGCAGCATATGGATATCGTCACTAATTAATCATTTGGAAAAGTGCTAAAAAAAATATGTTGACAAAAATGCATACCTAAAGAATGGACTGAAGCCACACTGTGCCCAATTAACAAAAAGGCGACAAAAGTGTATGTCATAATTACAGAGGAATAGCGCTAAATACTAAATGTTGCATATAAAATACTTGCGCAGTACATATAAAAGATAAGATATCACAAAAAAGATAATGACATATGAGAATATAAATGTGGATTAGGAAGAGGGCGCAGCACAGTAAATCAAATTTTCTTACTGGGTGAAATACAAGCGGAAAGTTACGAATACGGGAAATCTACATACAGTGGTCCTATTCATCGACTTTAAACAAACTTTTGACAGAATAAAACGGAAAAAAAATATACAAGGCACTAGTTGAAATGAAAATTAGTTTGTAAAAACTTATATAGTGTGTTCTGTTAATTTTATTTGTATATTTGTTATCGATCTTGTAGTAGAACCTTTCCAATAGGATTTAGGACTGGGTACGTGAGGTATCTATATACTTTTATATGTCTAAAATCATAGAGACATAGATACTTATTTTAGACATTATGGCCAGAGTCATTAATTTAGGGTTGAGATAATTATCCATTTATAAATACATAATTATCTGAACCCTAGACTCATCATAATTTATAAAAAATCTATTTTTGAATAACTGCATTCCTGCGAATGCATTTTGTCTAACGGCATCCAAAAGCTAAATTTAAATAGCGGCACAAATAAACTAGGCAATATTAGCGGTGTCTTCCATAAATCTAATAATAAACATAAATGTCATTCAACTCATTCAAACGTTGTTCATCTGTTTCGCCAGATAAATAAACTTCGAAATTTAGGAAAGTGCCGGAAGTGCTTGGATGAAAGGGTTTTAGAAAATATCGTTCCAAACCAATTCTTACATTGTTAATATCATGCATCGGAGTGTTCGGACAATGATATGGTCATTAACCCACAATTTACAGCTTTTTTTTTTCTATTAGCTGTGTTTGGTCAAGAACGAAGTAAATAATCACCGACCTGTGATGAATGAATAACTTTTAATCAAGGAGCTTCTTTGACGATAGGTGTTAGTGCTTTTTTTAGTTGTACGGCTCTATCCGAAAAAATTGGCAAGTGCATTTTCAAAATATGTGTTTAGTCTACACCATGTAATCACGGGAATCGATAGAGGATCAAATTCTAAGCAACTTTTGTTCTACAGTTTTTTCAGAAAGTCAATACGGTTTTTTAACTGTTTTTCATAAATACCTCAAAAAATATGCCTCTGATCGAAAAAGTATGCAAGACAAAAATAAAGCTTATAAAAAACAGAGATTCATTTTTTATAAGATACTCCAGACTAGATGCAATATGAAATGAGATATTGCATTAAAGTTATTTATAGTTCATAAAAAGACTTTTAAAATCAGCACTGCAAACAGTCATTTGCATGTAAACTGAGTTACAGCTCGTAAAAGATGGACTCTTCGAATATTTTAAGAAAAAAAAGGTATTATAACTAACCTATAATATCCACCAGAATCAAAATTAATAATTTTCCTACTAGGCATATTATATTTTATTTTAGTGTTTGTCATTAGAACCAGAAAAGTTTGGTTAAATTTTAAAAATTTCTAAAAAATTTTCATTTTTTCTCAAAATAACTTAAAAACTATAATATATATCCGTAAAAAATGATAGAGAATAAAAATGTAGTTCATTTTTCAAAAAATGTTTTCATTTTTTATAAATTTCTATAACATAAAGAAGATATTTCGAGTGTTTCAACCCTTAATGTTTCAAAATTGAAGGGTGGTTTAACTTTCTAATAAATCTAGTCTTATAGCCTTTAAAATTACCTTTCAAGTAGCTATGTACAGTCCATCTAATTTACAAACCGTTGCACGTCATTATCTACGTCAGAGATCGAAGTTGACATAGTTGCCAAAGTATAAAAAAATCCTGAATTCATTTTAAATCAAATAGGTCACATAATTTTTATTATACTCTTTACAACGATTATTTAAATTCTTACGTGACATTTTTGAAATAAAATACACTAATTTTGTTCTAAAAAGAACAGATTTTATTAAATAGGTAAAAATATAAAACAAGAGGTATTCTCTTTAAAATTTAAAATAATAAAGTACAAAAAATGTCAACACCGCAACTGTCAAATAAGTGTTAAGTACCAATTTATGCCAAAATTTCACCTTCGTTCGATTACAGTTACAGTGTGTTCCGAACAAATGTTCTTCATCAAAATGCTTTATAATGCATTTATACAAATTAAATTAAACATATTGTTGTCTATTTCTTTAAGTTAACATTAATAGAAATCTTTAAATATTAGTTCTACGCGTATATAATAAAATATGTCTAGTGGCTGTAATGCCAGTGTACTCGGCAAAGTGATTCTAAAAAAGAACACACCTACCGCCTAAATATTTCGTGTTGGTATCATGTGACGTCACGGGCTATGACGCCGATGACGTGCAACGGTTTGTAAATTAGATGGACTGTATATATATATATATATATATATATATATATATATATATATATATATATATATATATATATATATCAAAGCTTGAAAATTAATGACTTTTAATTCGAAGAAAAACCAATAATATTTTTGGGAGATTAGTAATTTATACGTATTTTGTAAATATAATTGATTGGGGATGGTTCAAAGATGCAGAATCTCTAGAACCAGTAAGAATAGTTTGCCATCACCAGAGAAACTGTTGAATATGATTTGTTGCAACTGCAAAAAAGGTTGCGGATCTTCGTTGGTTCTAGGAGGCAAGGTTTATTTTGTAATGATACGTGCGCAACCAGTGTCAAAACTGCCATCCAATTAATAAAGAAGATGAAGATGTATCAATGATTGTGATGGTTCCTGATTTTGTGTACTATTTTTTAAACTTTTTCTTCAACTATTTTTTAAGTATTCTTTTATTATTTTTTACATAATGTACCATAATTTCTACGCATTTTTTGTATCCTATAATTAATAAAAAAATTCAACAATATTGAGTGCTTTTTACTGTTATTAGCATACTGGATAGTTTCTAAGGGTTGAAAAATTTTTTTATGATAAGATTGAGATACCTTTTAGGGAGAACAAGGTATAGTGGTGGGCTTACATCAAAATCATGCTGTAGTTTCGTGTTTTTGAACATTTCGAATTTTCCTGATATCCTTAAAAACAAGAAAGTAGACGGGTTTTAGAGTAGTAAAGTAAAGGGTTAGACCTTTAACATGTGTTTTAACTGAAACAATACTAAATTAACAATAAAAAATAACAACAGGTAACAAACCTTTAAAAACAAAAAGAAATAACGTAAACTAATATCGCGTGTTTCCCCTCTACTTCTAATAATAACTTCACATCGCCTAGGCATGCTGGATATTAAGCGGTCTATGGACTTTCTGATAGCAATAACAATAGTTTTTATATCTTACAGAAAAGCAGGAAGGGGCTGACGAACTTTTCATTGTCTAACGACAATATTCCATAAGTGTTCATTAGGATTCATTTACCATTTACCGGGACTGTAAGGGGGCCAATTCAATGTGAATATTTACCTCACTTAAGTATTTAGTAACGGCAGGTGGTACGTAAGGCCTTGCCTTATTATGCGTTAAGATGAAATTATTTCCTAATATAAGTTGCGAAAGGAACGTGCTAAAATGTACCTTTCGGTCTTAAAAAGAGCCTCCACGTAAAGACACCAAATCTGTTCTTGCTGCCAATCAAATTCCACCCCAAAACATAACAGAGCCTATATTTAACAATCTCGCCTCTCTTATGTTGGCTGTGCATACCGGTCACCTGGTTGACAAATAACTCTAAGCATCGATCAGAATTCTCATTAGAAGTAGAGGGGGAAACAAGCGATATTAATTAGTTTATTTATTTATTTTTTGTTTTTAAAGTTTTATTAATTAATTTTATTTTTTATTGTTAATTAAGTTTTGTTTAAGTTAAAACACATGTTCAAAAACAAAACCGTCTATTTTCTATATTAAGATACATATTAGAGAAATTAAAAATTCAAAATGTTTAGAGAATATGAGACTACAACATAGTTTCGATGTAAACCCCTTATAGGGTGTCTCAAATTTAACAGAAGAAAAATAGCTTTTTTCTTCCACTCGGTATAAGCCTAAAAGTGAAGTTTGAGTAAACCTTTGCCCTACAGTGTAAGTAACAACGAAACTTGCAACAAAGAAACTTGCGGCAGAGAAAACCGAAACCATCATCTTGAAGGGAAAAAGGAACAGGCAAAGTGTGGAACTACAATGTGCGGGGGCATGTCTAACACCCAAGAAACACGTAAAGTACCTAGGAGTGACGTTGCACCAGAATGGAAAATGGTGAAAGCACGTGCGGGATGAGGCCCGGAAGACTGCGAATAGTGCGGCTGCGTTGGGGAGGGTGATGCCCAACACTGGGGACCCAAATCCGAAAGGAGGAGGGCCTTACTCGGTGTTATGCAGTCAATCGTCTTCCAAGCGGCACCAGTCTGGAGCGGGCCGGTAGAGATAACGGCCTATAGGAGGCTCATGACACGAGTGGACAGAACAAGTCTGTTGCGAGTGGCATGCACCTACAGGACTGTATCTGCGGCAGTCTTGTGGACCATCAATGGATGTGTTCCGTTGCATGTTTTGGCGGTGAAAAGAAAAGAGGTCTATGAGAGAAGAGACCCAAACCTTACTATGGCCGAGAGAAGACAGGAAAGGGAAAGGTCAATTGAAAGATGGCAAAAAGAATGAACAATTCGGAGGATGCGGCGCAGTGGACAAAGTTGCTGATCTCGAATATAAGAGATTGGGTGGACTGTGGCCATAGGCGACTGGATTATTTCCTAAAGCAAGTGCTCACACGACACGCGTGTTTTAGAACCTACCTCTCTAGGCTCGGAAAGGCTGACACAAGCGAATGCCTATACTGGGGACACTCGGACACTGTGACACATACGATGTTAGAGTGCAACAGATGGATAGTAGAAAGGAACAGAATGAAAAGAGAGGCAGGTGTGAATTTTGTTACAGTGAGAGAAATGATTGAGAGAATGATTGAAAATAGAGCAGGTTGGACTAGTGTACACAACTATATCCGTGCAGTTGTCAAGAAAAAAGAAGAGGAAGAAAGACAGCTGGACCACCGGCAAAGGTAAAAAGGAAAGGTGCTGGAAGTTGTAGGTAAAAACAGACTGTGGGGAAAGAGGAAATGCTCGCCTGAGAGTGATGCCGTACTAGGAGCGATGAGGATCTTCCACGCGATACCTGGAACGAGACAGGGAGCTTCCTTGCTGACAGTCTGTGGGTGAATGAAGGTAGTGCTTCGGAAGTGATGCCGGCCTTACAACGGTCATTCCGCTTCCGGATCGCTGGATGACAGAGGAGGGCCTGGTTTAGCAAGTAGGCGCTCAACGTAGACTCGTAAGTAACAAAGAAAAAGTAAAAATCGTTAAAAAAAAATTAACGGAATCCGTTTTTCCATTCACGAGAAAATGAACTATCAAAATGAGCATAATTTTTGGTGGTACAAAACTTTTGCGGTTTTATTTTTAACGAAGTTGTCTTTAGTGATTTTTAGGGGTTGAAAAGATAAAACTAAAGAAATATCGTTTCTTTCTATTCTCTATAAATAGGCTTTTTAATTATTATTTTGCATAAAGGGATACTTTCTAGGAGTTAAACACTTGAAACCAATGAGACATCACTTCTCAAGCGATGAATAATTTTTTATAGATTTTAATTCACAGGTTAAGCATTTTAAATCGTAAAAAAATATTTTTTATTTTTATTTACGTTATAAGGGGTGGTTTCTAATATGTATATTAAAAAGTACACCTCGTCCATATATAACTTTTGAGAAGGAGTGTAAGACAAGATTAAATCCAAATTTAGTTACTTAAATCCCTGCAGTCCAACAGAATTTTGAGGTAAGTTCCTAGTTTTCTCCCAAGTGACTGGACTAATATAATAATAAAAAACTGTTAATGTTGCTAAATATACTAAAAGCTCAGCGACTTGCTAATAATTTCCTAGTTAAATTTGAAAAACAGTATTATTATATTGTATGAAACACCATATTAATGTTATTAAGTACATTACAATACACCACCACACCACATACCACATTATGTACATTAAAGAACTATTTAGCGATGAACGACAAGTAGAAGAAATATAAAATTGTATTACGGGTCCCACAATAACGATGGAAGAATTAAGAAATGCAAAAAAAAATCCAAAAACAGAAAAGCTACAGGACAAGATGAAATACCAACTGAAATACTTAAGCCTGGCGTAGCGCAAAACTCATCCCTGGAAAAATCGAGATATCCGCCCAAAACGATGAAACTAGAAAAGTAAACCGCTAGTAATTAATTGCTAATTTATTGTTGAAGTTTTACGACAAGAAACAATATATTGATATAGCCGTTTCCGAGAAACAATGGTTTTACGGTAAAGCTAGCATAGCCATATCTATATCTCGGCAACGAAAAGGGTTACAGGTTTTTGAGAAAGCGTGAAATATGCTATAATCTATGTTAGTTATTATCTAAGAAGTCACGTATTACATTTATCCACACAAACTATAGAAAATACTAAGTACACGTGTATACAAATTCAATCACTGTAACCTCTGTCGAGGTTGAGACGCTACTGGTTATTATATAGATACTTATAATCAATTTTATGCTTTTCAGGAAAAATGATGTATTTAAACTAAGACCAGTTCATACATGGTTTTTATTTGAGTTATTGATGACGTTTAATGCCAATAATGCTTTTTATTGGTTCACCTTTTTCAAAAGCACAAAAATTATTGTAGCTTCATAAACTACAACACCCAGTCAACATCAGTCTTCGTTGTCCCTCTTCAGAGCTGAGGTAAATAAAACTATGATAGCCAACGTTCAGTAATGGACATGGTACGGAAATATGAAGATGAAACACCACAGTTTTACAATCTTACAGGATACAGTTTCTGGATCCTTATAATCTATGATCCAAAGTCTAAATGTTAATAAAAGTTTTAATTTCCACAATTTTAAGACTATAATTCTAACAGAAGAGTAGTTTTGTTCATAAGATGACGAATTTAAATAATAAATCTATGGATGATACTAGACAAGTTTAATATGTTGGACTGTATGCAATTATATTTCGCATTAACAGAAATAAATTGAAGGTCCGAGTATATTCCTTTAACCCTTTCCAAATTATACTAATGTGATCTTACATTCTATCTTCAAATTGATTTTATAGTCAACGACATAAACGTATACAAAGGATAAAATCAATTCAGAATTAAATAACCTACAGAACATAATCACTGCGTGACAAACCTTAAATCAATACGCATGTTGATCCTTGTATAGGGTGGTCCTATCATAATTAGACAAATACCAACCTTAAATGAAGATAAAATTTATTATGTATAATATATACATACATATATACGATTACACTTGTGTGTTTCAGCTTCAGGATTTCCCGGAATGGTCAAAAATGTTTTCATATAATATATTTCCTGATGTTCATCCGTTCAGAAGTTCTTTGTCTTTTGGTAGAAAAGATGTTTATTGAATTAGATCTTCGATCGATGAACATAGGGATCCCAAATATCCTCTTCTTCTTCTTCCTTCTTGTATGTAGGCTTTAAAGGCTGTTTCTTCTTCAATATTAGCCTCCTAAATTGTTTAAATTATCGCACCATCTTTTTCTTGGTCTGTCAATACTTCTTCGTCCATCTGGTGACTTATCTCGTGCTATTCGTACTATCCGATCCTCTGCCATTCTACTAATGTGTTCGTTCCATCCTGTTTCCGTTTTGTCACCCATCCATTTATGTCTTCTCTATTGCATACTTTTCTTATGTTTTCGCTTCTCTCCCTATCCAACAGACTTTTCCCTGATTTTCGTCGGAGTATTTTCATCTCTGTTGTTTCAAGTAGTCTCGTTTTAGATGTGTCAGGTTTTGTCTCCGCCGTATATGTTAATATAGGTCTAATTGCTGCTTTATAGATTCTTGTTTTTGTGTCTTGTCTTAGGTGTTTGTTCTTCCAGATTGTGCCATTCAGAGATCCCGCCGCTTTACTTGCTTTTAAGCTTTGTTGTCGTAATTCTTCTTCAACATCTTCGTAACTAGTTATATCTATTCCCAGGTATCTAAACCTTGCTTTCTGCTTTATTATTTTCCCATCAATTTCGATTTTACATCGTAGTGGGTATTTAGATGTTGTCATACATTTGGATTTTTCTGCTGATATTATCATATCAGCAATATATACTCTCATCCCAAATATATTCTCTTAAAAAAAGAGCATTAAAAAGCGCGAAAAACACAAAGACAAACGGAAAGAAAGTTAAAATGGCTAGTGTTGGACCAGGATGACAAATTGGAATGTAGGATTATCGTTAATAATAAGATGATATAGATGAGAACCACGTACGGAAACCATGTACGGAAACCTAGCAAACGAAAGAAAAAACTTCAGAATATTGTCATATATCTTTAGTAATAGACAAGCCATTGAGCAGAGAAAAGGGAAGAGGATTTTAGAAGATAAATCTCGTCAATATTGGTTAATTATTTATACTTTAAACACAAATATGTTTTAAGCTATTTTGCTAACAAAATTTTGTGCTAGAGAATCTTTGAGAAAATATTCCATATCAAATATTTGCATAACCATAAGTATCTATCAGAACGGTTGGTTTTCAAGATGTAATCTTTCAATATGAATATTAAAATATCTATAAAACTGAAAAGTAAAATTTTAAAAAGAGAATCATTTTATTAAAAATTATTAACATTATAGAGGATAACCCAATAAAAAACACCTCTATTTCCAAGAACAATTTTTTTGTGAAATCTGTTGAGGACGGCGTATTTATTATGTACCAGAACGCAGCAATGCGTGTCTTTTCTCTCTAAAAGTTGTTCTTCATTCACACTACAGACTCGGGCAGAGAAATCCAGGATACTCTCTAAGAAGTACAATTATATCTCTCCGAATCTGTCTTCAGATTCTTCCTGGTGAGCCTCAATAAAGACGAAGCATATCGTAGTGTGAAGGTAGACCGAATAATATACTATTAGATAGGAAAGATCTCTAGATGACCTAATTGATTGATCTCTTATTCTTTTTTTTTCGTTTGTTGTTTCTTTTGAGTTACTATTAAGTAAATATTTTAACTACTGTTGTTTGAGGTGCGACTTTTTTTCTGGTTTTTATATGTACTATTATATTTTGTGAGTCTAGATAGGTACCTGTTGTTTACCTATTACGAATATTTATTTAAGTTTTAAAGTTGTACGAGATAATCTGTCCGTATTATTTTCTATAGTATACATCATTCAGATTTATATTTCCCACTCATACAGCATTAATTTCTGTTCTGAAGATTTTTATACTTATATCAATTTTATACTTATATCACTCTGATGAAAAGTAAGGTACTTAACCGTTATACTACTCAATTTTTGATCATGAATTATTCATATGACTTATTTGCTCTTGTCAAATTGCTTGTAGGCCAATATAGGCTTTTTGTTGCACGTAGTTGATTATTGGTAGCCAATATTTATTGTGATATGTTTCCTATGAAACATCAAGGGGAATTGTCACATGCTTTTCCCGGGCGATGCGGGGTCCTTATTAACGTGTTCGTCATGTATACATTGTTCCACTTTGTTTTAGTATCTTTTCCGTTAGGTGTCTGAGGCTAAATTATGACCCATAATGCTTCTGGTTGATCCCTATTCACATCAGCTATGACAATCTATTAAGTATTGATTTTTCGTCTTTGCTGTCCATAATCCTTGTTTGTATGTTTGTATATATATCTTTATTAGAGTTATCAAGTTATCATGTATATAAAAGGCTACAAAGTCTCGTCCAATATTGTTAATGATTTTTGTTCCAAACTATCCAACCAGTTGGCCTTTTTTGTTAGTGTTACCCACTCTTTTGTTAAAGTCACAGATGAGTAGTAATACATGTTCTATTTTTTCTACTACTTCCTACAGCTCTCCCAAAATATGCCTTTATTATATGCCATAACTAATTATTATTACACTTACTTAATTAGGCATTTTATTTGTATCTTACACGTTTTTATAAACTGCCTAAATTATTCCTCGATAATGAATTTCCAATGTCTGATTGTTTTGTGAAAAATATATTAATAGGCAAAATTAATAAATAGTAAAAACATTATAAAAGTATGTACTTATCTGTTTTAACCACCTTTGTCGTTCGTGATAAAATCAAACGAATTGGTGTGAAACTACTACTCAATCAAAACATATGTAGCCAATACAGACCTGCAACTTGTTTTACTATAAGGTGACAACCCTGTATGTGTGGAACTTAAATGATGACACCAGGCAGGCTGGTTATATTAAGTAATATGATTTGAATAAAAATAACAATAAAAGTGTAAGAATTAATAATAATTGTGGGTAATTCTTAAATAAAAAATTAGAAGTTATTGAATTTCAATACAAATAATGCCTAAATATAGTAGCCCTTTAATACACACTCAAGGACGTCCTTTTATCAATAAAAGTATTTTGATTGCCAACTTTCTGAATAAATGGTAAAGAACCCTAAATGTATTAAAAACTAGGCCTAACAGTTATTAAAAAAATTTACTTACATGTCCCTGTGTCGTTTTGGCCCTGTTTTCAGCAACCCCCGCCGCTCACCCTCTACTCGTTGAGTACCTATTTTCAAAATGTATGTTACACTGGTTCGAAATTATGCAAAATTCACTCTCATATCGTTAAAATGCAAAGGTCAACGATCTTTTTCCTACATGGAAACTCATATGCAACTGCAATTCCAATTAAATCAATCACTGACAAGACAAACTTTGATTTTATAATAATTATTATATTTTCACAATATAAAAGAAATATTGTTTTGATTCTACTGATTGTCTATAGAAACCACCATACACAGCTGTTTATTTCTAAGACACTTCTGTAGGTCACAAAGAAAGGGATCTCTGGCATGTAACAATCCCGATCGATTTTGTTGTTTTCATGGCGCTATTTTACCGACTCCGACACTTGACACCGTAAGTTGATACGATGTTATGTTATGACAAGTAATTATCACAAAACTGCATCATTTAATTCATAAATAAACCTTTAGAACTGTGCACTGGCCGCCGATCGTTCATCCGAAGTTGACTTGTCGGTCGGTGCCAGAAGAACGAACTAACGCGTGACGTCATGAGACTACGGTAACTGGACTGGAAGAGTTGCCTGTCTACTGTTGAAGTGCAGGGGATGACGACAGAGCCGGAATAGCTGTAATGTGAAAGTCGAAAAGGGAAACAAATTTTAATTATTGTTAGATAAAGAATATATTTTTTCGCAGTTTGTAAAAATATTATTTAAATAAAACAAAGAACACACGAAAAAAAAAACGATGAATGCCACGAAACAAATATTCGAGAAAGTATTTTTTAACTTTCAAATAAATTAATTTAATAAATTTAATTAGATACTTATCAAGTCAGCCAAGTACTTCTTCTTCTTACAGTGCCTATAGGTTCTACATATAGGCGATTAACGCGGATATCCTTATTTTGGCTTGCAGCTATTCGGAAAGTAAGGTTATAGTCATGTTAACACGTTGCGTGCGGATGTCTGATCCTAAGACTTATGCTCTGGCCGGAACCTTTTTTTTAATAAAACTTCTAAAAAATAATTAATAAATGTTTATTAGTAATTATTAATACTAAATTATATTGAAATAATGAAAAATTTTTGCATGGCTTACATGTATGCCATCAGGTATACGATAAAGGTACTTGCACCAGGAACGGATGGCGCACATGTATGTCGCAGGGAAAAGATTTAAAATATATGTTCTCATACTCGTATACATACAAAAAAGGCTAATATATTATAAGTAAAATATTTTTAGGTCTTGTGAAAATTTGCAAAACATGTCCCAACACATAAGCCTGGTTTTTCCTGGCACATAAGGCAAGGGTATAATGATAGAACTCTTTTCTATTTCGGGAGCAGTATAGGCATCGTTTTCGTAATGTCCGTCCTCTTTCATCTCTTTCTTGAATTCTCGTTTAATGGTGACTTGTTTGAGTTTGAATTTCTTTCAACTTATTTTTAAAATCGGTAGACATATATTAGACAATTCTTTTGTCTTTTCACGCACCTACCATTACGTCGTTTGAGTATCTTGCTATAGTTTCTCCTTTCTTGAGAGATACCGAAACTACATCTTTTGGCAGATTTGTTCTATATTTTGGTATAGTACCTGTACAGTACGTATTATTTTGAAGCAAAATTTCTGCTAAATTTGTACTGTTATAAAAATTATCCATGAACAAAGAAGTCCCACGTTTAATTTTTCCGTCATTAGATGCATGACAACTTTTTCAGTATGACCTGATCCTCCCAGTTCATCCAGTTGACCCGTGTATATAACAATTTTTAAAGGAAAGCCATCAGGTTCGGCCAAAATATAAAACTTAACTCCATATTTGTGTCGCTTGTTTTTTATGTATTGTCGGAACACAAGTCTGCTACGCCACAGGACCATGGACTCATCCAAAGATAAGTTTTTTCCGGGTAATAGATTTTATTCATTTTTTCGTTAAAATAATCAACAATGGGTCGGATTTTATATAGCCGATCATTTACAGGAATTTCTGTTAGGGGAGAGAAATGCAAATACCTTAAGATGGCTAGAAAACGATCTCTACTCATATATTGTCCAAAACACAAACTAAATAATCTATGAGTTCTCCAATAATCTGGCAATCTTGAACACTTTATTGTTCCAGTGTGAAACAGCAAACCAATAAAACAACGCAATTCTTCAGCAGTCACAGGTTTCCATGAAGATATGCGAGATTTTTGATAACTACTTTTTAATGTAAATTCGCTTTCCGCATATATATTAGTTTGATTAACTATAAGTTGCACTAATTCATCATCAAACAGTAGGCAGAAGAAATCAAATGCATTTTTATGCTCACCCATGTCCACAAGAAAGTTCTGTGCTCTCGTAAATGGAATGGACTTCATGGAACATTGAGTTTCATTTCAGACTCTAATTTTATTTGTTATTTTAGGAGTAACGGTTACTTTGTCATTGATAGGTGGTTCTGTTACCTCCTCAATATAAGCGATATGTGGTTCTATTACCTTCTTAATATTAGTGATATTATCATCTAAAAATAATAAGAGATACATTTTCGAAAATTTAAAAATCTTAATTTTTACCTAAGTCATCATCAGAACTTTCCTCGTCACTAGGTTTGTAAGAAACATCACTAAGTTCAAACTATCTCACTATCACTTTCTAGTAACATGTGTAATAGTTCCTCTTCACAAAAATTTTTTGATTTTTTATCAGATATTTTACTTGATTTAGAAATTTTAGGCCGCGACAGACCTGCCTCAAAGTCACTCATTTTTTTTATAATATTTTCCAATAATTGCAATTTACCACGAGCTGAGTCTATTTCAACGTTTTCTATACAAACGAAGATTTTAAAAATATTTAGATACTTGACTAGTTTCACGATCCTTTTACACTCTCGCATACCTTCCCATTCTGCGTAGGGTATATATATACCCTATACCCTCATCATTAGTCACCCGGTCCCCCTATGTGTTGTATAACAACTCGCGAACGACAGGACTGATTTGGCTAATTTTGTTTTTGAAATGTTTATAGAATTTCAAGGAAGATTCAAAAGGCAACAGAATATGATGCAATTGTAAAGCAAATGGTAAAAGGAACAATTTTATTTTTTCATACAACAGTTATATTTACTTCTTGGGCTTGACGTCACTATAACCGCTGCTATCTTCACGTTTATTTACCTTTTTTACGTTGCCCGCGGGGTTTGATTCCCAGCCGGTGAGTAACTTTTTGTTTTTGTAAATTCAATTTTTGTCTTTTATTATTTTAAACCTCATAAATTATTAAGCAATCAATCAAATTAAAATCGAATAGATAACCAATGTATACCTTCCATATCTACTTTATATTTTAACATAGCCCGTAGTTTTTTGTCTTTTGCCTTTTGGTATATTAGGTATATAGATATATATATATATATATATATATATATATATATATATATATATATATATATATATACAAAATTTTAAATTTATCAATTAAATATTAATTCACAAATTAACTGTAATTGAATTTTTTGAATATAGTTTTTGAAATAGTACAATCGAAAAATAAAAAAAAACTGCCAACTCGGTTTATAAGAATCACAGGACATTGAATTTTGTTTTAAAATTTGTGTAAAAATGTCGACATCTTCAATAAAAAAAAAACTTATAACTATATCGTCGTTGCGCGTGTAATATCTGATGTGCTGAACCCCAAATTTTACAAGAGAGGGAAAAAACTGTTTCAACTTTTTATTCAAACCCCTTAGTTCTTATTTTATTTCATGTTCATACTATTTGCATATGTTTATACAATGTGGGGATCGTAAATAATGGTTAAATAATAGTTATAAAATAATTTTAGATAAGAATAGTTTAATTTGACACATTGCAGGTGTTACTAGTTCAAATAATGCAACATGGCAGATATTAGTCAAACACAAAAGCGTTGATCTATGCAGATTTAGAGAGTTTGGAACCAGTCAATGATAAATTTAGCCCATTTACAAAATTTACTAATGTTTGATACAAAATTAGGTTATTATAGTTATTAAACACATCTAAGGATTTTATTAGCCTGAGTAAATACAGATTGATAAAATAAAGGTATAACAGTATTACAAAAAAAGAAAAAAATCTACAGATTAGGTTTTAGTTTTTATTCTTTTATCCGGTACATACGGTAACTCGTCGTAAAACGCGTCGTAATCTGGTTCTATCACTGACTGTTCAAGTCCATGAGATGATCGTATTTAGTTTTTGCGATAGGACGTGGGGAGGAATACAATGATTTTGGATTTTCATTGCCACATTTTCGTCTATGAGGTAAGCTATTCGGGTACACGTAAATTCATCACCAATTGGCATAAATACCCTCGGACATAGTACAAACTCATCACCGCCATAAAAGTAGGTATTTTAAAATAGACCCCGAGTGATTGGTAAACTCATCACTGGCCTACCTGCACTCCGTGGTAGGTATAGATCATAAACCCCTTAAAAAACGGTGAGATTTGGTGATTTGACAGAATAAATCTAAAATAGATGTATTAAATGCAAATGTAATTTATTGGTTTTTATTTGGGAATTCCACAAAATTCCATTGATAGCTACCTAAAACTATGCGAAAAGAAAAATGTCTCTTCATTTGCCCTTGTTCGTTTAACCTTGTATCCTTGTTTTTTTTTAGTTGTTTCGCACTGGTGGCGAATTATTCTGATCAAACAGAAAAAATCGTCTTAATTAAGTTCTTTAAGTCAACTGTACAAGATTTTTCTTGTGGACAAGTCATAATATTACTTTGGTGCTTTAAGTAGATTACCCTTTCTGATATTACATTTTAGATTTCTTATTAAATTGTTATAGTCACATTGTCAGTTGTAGAGTGAAACACCCTGCATATTTAAAAGTTTAAATCTTAACACAAATGTATGTCTAATATTGTTCTTTAAAGTTTGTTTAGAAATACTCTACATTTCTCTTGCTAGATATTTTTGATAAAAATTCAAAGTGTCAGGTTTAGAAAATCATTTAGTATAAAAACTAGTTTCTGTGTAGAATTGCAAGTGGGGTACACGTAAACTCATCACCAATTACCATAAATACCCTCGTACATAGTACAAACTCATCACCGCCATAAAAGTAGGGTTTTCAAAATAGACCCTAAGAGATTGGTAAACTGATCACTGGCCTACCTGCAGCCTGGATCAGGTATAGACCATAAAATCCCAGCAAACGGCTAGTTTTTGGTAATTTCACAGAATAATCCAAATCCAGATGTCTTAAATGCAACTGCAATTTATTGGTTTTTATTTGGGAATTCCACAAAATTCTATTGATAGCTACCTAAAATCATGCGAAAAGAAAAATTTCTCGTCATTTGCCCTTGTTTCTTCAACATGGATAGTGAACTGCTAATTTATTACGTCCTGACAAAACGCTGACAAAAAATGATGGTTATCAATAATTTCAAATTTCAATTGATTGCGAAAGACTCTAAAAAAATCGAATTGCCTTTTGTGGACTTGTGCGACGAAAGGGTGTAAGGCTAAATGTCATACAACTGGTGAGTAGAAATGTTATACCGTTTTTGTTTAGTTGTTTTGCACTGGTTTTCGCGAATCATCCTGATCAAACAGAAAAAAAATCAGTGTAATTAAGTTCTTTAAGTTAACTGTATAAGATGTTTCTTGTAGACAAGGCATAATATTACTTTGTTGCTGTAGATTACCTTTTCTGATATTATATTTTGAGATTTCTAATTAAATTGTTAAAGTCACATTGTTATATGTATATATATATATATATATATATATATATATATATATATATATATATATATATATATATATATATATATATATGTATATATAAAGTCAGCACCATATGTAAAACCTTTTTATTTTTAGTTCTATTAATTTTGTTATATAAAATAATTATGTTACATAAAAAGTTTTGAATGATCTAAAACCTAGAATACAATGATCAGATATAAATTTTTTTTAGTTGTATTCGCGGTTTGTCAAAAAAAATGAATTGTGGATATTCTCAAGTCTTAATAAAATTCATGTTGTTTAACGAACCGCGTAAATGACTGAAGAATACTAATATCTGATTCTGATGACTGAAATTCTAGATCATTCAGAACTAGAGAAAGAATAAATTTTTTTTCATAAAACTAAAAATAAAAAATTTTTCCATATGGTACCAACTTAATTGGAACCCTTATATACATATACTGAAAAAGCGATAAACGCTTGTAGTCAACGCTGATCAGTTAGACTACAAACACAACTATATATTTGGGTGTGCAGCCGAAGATAGGACAAAGAAGTACTCTTTTTAAACTACCAAGCTTTCGCAAATCTCTATTTGCATCATCAGGGTGCTACAATAAACAAAATTAGTACAAATTACAGAATAAAAATTATTTTGTATCTTACGCTAATTGAGGTTAGTTGTCATGATGTTTATGAAATGAAATGAACAACTCATCTGACTCCTACAAATAATGGCGAAAACTAACCAAAAAATGTAAAAATATTGCTTTTAAAAGGACTCTAATTGTGGGATCTTTGTACAAGTCATTGAAAGATAAAGTACAGGAAGCTGTACTTAAGCATTTTGATACATTCTGTCATAATAAATGCATTGCTGATTACTTCAAATTTAAAAATTTCTGCCAATGATGCCATAAAATGTAAAGCTTTGCACGTGTAAAAAATTAGGTTTCCTTCGACTTCAATGCACTAATAGCACACTCAAGTTTTTAGCTTTTCCTATTTTTCAGATATTTTATATTTACTAACTGTTCAAAATCGTGTATTATTTTCAAAATAGTCAAATAACGCCAAAACGGTAAGACAGACCGAATGTATGCTTAACAAATTATCTCGAGAATTCAATGAGAAATATAAAAATGCAATGAAAATCAAATAACGAAGTTGGGACTACTTCCGATATAAACAAAAATAGCACATATTGACAAATATTTTCATCTATTCAGTTCACTATCGAAATCCTATGCAACTAAATTTTTAGATCTCAAAACCATTTAGATTGGCAGATACGTCTAATAGGCCACACCGTGAGACATATTATTATCTCAGTTAAATTTTAAAGCAACTTACTTAAAATAATTTCTGAATTTATTAAATTATCACATAAACGATAAGTATAACAGGTAAGAGGCAATCTTTCGCATTAGAAACCAGGCAAAAGTCCCGGTGATGAGTTTACCTATCTGCGGTGATGAGTTTACCAATCTCCAAAGGATGCCGGTGATCAGTTTACTATATCTCCGAGGGTCTAATAATTTTATGAGGGGCTATATAGTGATGAGTTCGTACACGTCCTGCAAGTGTACTTTTATAATAAGTTTTGCAATACCAGCTGAAGATCCAAATATTTTTTACTTAACCATAAATTGATCATTTTTTATAATTCAGTAGAGTAATTTTTCACATGAAACGCAAAAATATGCAAAGAACTTATTAAAATTTTAAAACTTTTATTTTATGGAATAAAGTCCCGTTGTCCGAAAATGACCAGTTTTTGTCTATATTTCTATAATTATTTTAGTTGCGGAAAATATACGAAACCGGATATTAATATCAATTTTAAAGAAATTTGCTTAAGAAAATTTCTAAATTTAATAAATTACCACATAAACGAGAAGGTAACAGGCAATCTTCCGTATTAGAAACCAGCGTTTTGGGGCAAAAATGCTGGTGATGAATTTACCTATCTGCGGTGATGAGTTTACCTATCTCCAAAGGATGCCGGTGATCAGTTTACCATATCTCAGAGGGTCTAATAATTTTATGGGGGTCTATAAAGTGATGAGTTCGTACACGTCCAGCTATTCCATGGTTCATTATGGCGGAGTCGAAACTGTATATCTTCATTAGGCAAGTATTTTAGAGCACGAATATAAGTGACAACACCTAGCATTTTACCGGGTCTGAGGGAAGGTAGTGTACTTGGAAGTGATTCATAATTGAAGAAAAAAGTATAATCCAACGGAATAACATGGTATGGTTTCTTTGGCCTTGCTGCTCTCATGCGAGATATGTAATCCGCTGGGGAGTTAATGGGAGGCTGAAAGTAGTGTTCAAGAGTGGAATGAACAGAATCCGCTTGCATCATAGTATGCCCCTTTTCCAGGTATAATTGTTCGATAATAATATTCCTAGATTTTGCAGTATCACTTAAGACAGAAGCTAAAAGTTTAATTCGATTTTGATAAGTACACCCATCTGAAATTAAGGTTACATGTTTATAGCATCCATCTAAGTTTGAGATGAAATGATTTATGCACGAAGTGAATTCATTACTGGTTACGCCACCATTAACCTCATGCCATATATACAGGGTAACATTACTATCATTTATTTCGTAGATGGTAAAATTATGGATTTGTAACTTTTGCTTATAGTACATCTTAGATGCCAGAGTTTTTGCTCTAGCTTCATCTTTCATTTTAATATGCTTTTGAAATGTATTTTTATCTACAAGATCTAGCTTTTGACCGCAGCATAGATTACACTGATCTTTCCTGGGTTTATGAATTGCGATGTTTTCCTCTTTCAAAACACCAGTGAAAAGCTTTCTAGACCCAGGCTTAAATTCGTTCTCTTTGCACCATTCTTTATAAACCGAGTACATATGGCATATAGACCTAAAAGTAGATTCCACGTAAGTCTTTGTGGAGGAGGACCTGCAGTAATGGCTGGGATACTTTTGGTAAAAAACATAGCCATTCTCGAATCTTGTCATGCACAACAGATTTTTATAGTAGATCTATTTGATTAAGTTCATCGTCTGAGTCTTCGAGATTGTCATTCGTGTTCATGGGAAGGATACTAGAAATCTGATTCCATCTATTAAACGTATCACGAGCCAAATTCAGGGTATTCAACAAAAACGTTCTGCAAACTCTGACTTTTTGGCCGTCGTTGCTTGGCAAATAAATGTCATGACCTGCATTCTTCTTTGTTTTGTTATCGACCTGTTTCATTCTTCGTTTAATATCTCTAATAACTATTAGGTCTTTCACGTAAGCCTGTTTCCCCCCATCGATTGGTACCAAAGACCCAGTCCCATGTATGAAAAACATTTTCAAAACATTTTTTTGACTAGATGTTTTACGGTTTGATCAATATGAGAGGGTGTAAGGTTTTCATTGTCAGACTTCCTGACGAATTTCGACCGCTGTTCCTGAACTATAAAATGAGTTTCATCTGTAAATAGGACTTTTCTCCAGTCTTCTATAATCCAATTTAAGTATTTTTGGCCCATAACAGCCTTTGTTTCTTCATTCCTTCAGTTAGAAGCTGTTTTTTTTTGTGGACGCATCGCTCTTCTACCATTCTCCAAAAGTCTTTTCCGAACAGTTGAGTCATCAATCACTACATCTGATGCTACTAGATCTTGTTGGAGCTCTCTTGGCTTGTTTTTTTTTGGGTCCAATTTCCTCTTTCGAAGTAAAAATCTGTCATCTGCTGGATCTTACTTACTATCCCCCTAACTAACTCCACACATTCTTGCGATTTCTCTTTATGACATAGAAGTGTGTTCACTTAATGTGATATTCTTTTTACGGTTCCTAGGCGTAATATCCACGATGGAATTAAACGAAACACACTCACTAATTACCGAAAACAACACAAAATAGTACAAAACCAAATAGTAAAAAACACCCTCAAATAAAAGGCAGAGAATAGTAAGGTTATGTTTTGAATGCTTAGTCCGTTGTAAATGTGTGTACAGTGTTGTCAACTGTAAATATTGAAAAATGTCACAATTATTCCATTAATTCGCACATTGATGTAATTAAGCAACAAATTAACAGAAATAACTTTGTAAACTTTTATTTTAAAGGATCTTTATATGCTTTTTTAGTACAATTTTATCATTTTTCCATATAATTTGCTGATCTTCACCTTCAGTATTTAAAAAAAAATAGCGATCTTTCCTTCTTTATACATTGTTTATAAGCAAAAAATTAACGTTTAATCTTTTGCACAGTTTTTTTTTTTGCGTTTGCACGTTTTGAAAACGGCTTTTTATTTGCTAATTTACATTGTATATTTAAAGGATAGTAGATATCCATTTATACATGTAAATTAGCAAGGAATCGTTATGTCATTGAACATTGTTTTCGGATCATGAAACACAAATTTCGGCAACTTTATGTAAAACTAAGAGATATAAGACTTATTGTACATTTTATCTTATATATTTAAGAGCAGCGTGTATACCTCATAACATAGTGATCGAATTTGAGTTTTTAGTTAACATTATTCGAAAGCCAGATTGCAATATACCAATTTGCATAAAATCATCTAGCTGAAATAGATAACGATGTAGAGCAAGGCTTCCCAAACGGTGCGTCGCGACGCATTTGAGCATCGTGTCATTGTCCACCTGACCTTTCCTTTTGTTTAATAACGCACGCGGAATTTTGATACTGAGTATGGATAATATTATTAAAAAAAAAAATAGAAAACGAAGTGAAGACTCAGACGAGAGCAGTAATGTAACTTTAGGTAAACGGGAAGAAATAAAGGAAATATGACGAAAAATATTTAAATTTAAGATATACCTGCATTAATAAAGTGGATGTAGCACTTCCCCCTTCCATAAATTTGAAAAGCATTTGATAAGGTTCAACATAAAAAGCTTGTAGATATATTAAAGAGCAAAAATATTGACAGCCATCATATGAAAATTATATCTAATCTATATTGGAATCAAACTGAAATGGTAAGAGTTGACAATCAGAACACCCGAGATATACAAATGCAGAGAAAAGTTCGTCAGGGTTGCGTGATGTCATCACTACTCTTCAATGTCTACAGTGAAGCGGTATATCTATCAATGGAGAAGTTTTGAATAACTTGCGTTTTGCAGGTAGAATAATGACGGATAACAACAATGATTTACAGAACGTAATGCAACGACTTAATGAATGCTGTTATGAATATGGACTAAGGATGAATTTGAAAAAAACTAAATGCATGATCATGAATAAATCAGCAGATGCAAACATCCGATTGATTGAGTGAACTGAAACATCAGTCCACGGCTTTGGTTTTAAGAGTATCAGTTCCCATCAAAGTATTGCTCACCTTCTACATAGAAGCTCACCGTGTTGCCATATTGCTGAGAAACTGATCTCGCCTGCAGCAGTTGATATGATATCAGTGATGTTTGGAGAATGGTCAGCTACAGAAATAAAATTAGTCGTCGTATTCAAAACATGCCAGGAGATAATAATGAGCAAATTGTTGCAAAACTTTCAGGTTTATTAGCCATTTAACTGAATAAGGTGACTGATAGTAATGGCGATACTCAATTTATATATTACGTATGGTATATACAACAAACATAATATGTAATGTAATGTAATATTATGTATGTGAGGATTTGTTATTTTGCAGAAAAATATATGAAAGTGGTAAAGCCATTGATTTGTTTCAGATTGTAAATTCATATATGACCGAAAAAAATATTATCTGGGAAAACTATGTGGATGTTTGTACGGATGTTGTCCGGACGATGCTGGACAGTATGAATGACTACAAGCTCTCATCAAAACCAAGGCTCCAAGTGTAAGATGGTCACCTTATGTCATACATAGAGAGGCCTTACCAGTAAATAACATAACACCTGGATTAGGTTTTGTGGTGGATAGTATTGTTAAAGTGGTAAACTACATTAAAACATGACTTGTGAATTTAAGACTTTCTATAAGCTTTGTGAAGAATTGTATACCGAGCGTACGCTTTTAATTTATTATTGCAACTTTCGTTGGTTATCCAAAGGTAATGTACTCGCACGTGTATACGAATTGAGAAACGAATTTTACACGTACCACAGACAGAATCACATAATGATGAACGAAACTTTATTAATAAAAAGTTTATAATAAAATTAGTATATTTCTGTGACGTTCTTAACAAATTAAATGATATTAATAAGTAAAACACTAAAAACTTTTGAAAAAAATTGAAAACAAACAAAGAATATCGAATTTATTAGAAATATAAATTAATTGTTTTATTTGACCGATGTTGGAAAAATGAAATTTTTTTTTATTTGACAGCTGTAACAAATATATTTTTGTATGTCCTTCGAAATTAAGTTTATTTTAAAAATATATGAAAATAACAGTAGGTATATTCATTTATGTTACAATGATATTTACACTTCCAAGTTTTCATGATTTTATTCTGTTCCTCCATTGCTTTGTTTCATCCAGTTTCTCTTGTTTAATTTCTAACCTTGCATCATAATACAATTATCTGATTTTTTTTATTCGTGAAGATTTTCTTTTTGCAACGACTGATTCGTTGTTTTATATTTTTACTATCCTGCAAAAAATAATTTTTTGAAACATTTAATTTTGCACTTTAAAATTAATTTTAAAAAGGATTTTTTTTAATAAAATTTAATATTTATCAATTATTTATAACTAATATTTGTTGCCATTACCATATTTCTCAATAACAATGGCCATAAAAAAGAAAAAAAAATTTCAATTAATAATTATTGTCTAATCAAATTTCATGGTTAGTTTAACAATAAATTTAATGTAAACAAAAATCAAAATACATTTACAAGGTCCATAAATTTAATTTATATTAGCAGTTTAAGACTTCTATTTCATTTAGAAAATTGGAAAGTTTCCAATTCACCTACTTGTTGATGATTCCATTAAAAAGCAATATTTTTCAAACTTTGCACACAAAAACTTCAACTCTTTGACTTTTAAGTGCCGCTAATTAGGTTTCTAAATTGTTGCAAACAAATTGGCAGTGAATTAAAAAAAAGTTGTCCCAAATTGAATAAAATTTTTTGACTGAGTACTACCAAAACAATTATTCTAATTGTTTATAAGAAAAAATTGCAGCGATTTGTCATTTTGGTAATATTAACAAATTAGTTTTTCTTTCTGTTTTTATTTGTTTTAATTCTATTAAAATAAATAAAAATTAAAATTATAAATTATTAAGAATTATTTTAGTTAAATTTGTTTCTGATAAAAAAGATAAACTGAGTTAACTCGGTACATTTAATATTAACAAGAATCTTTTTAACTGATAGAATGCTCATCCTGCAAAAAAAGTTGTCCTAGGAAAATTTGGGACGAAGTTTCAATAAAAAAAGAAGAAAAAAGGAAAGGGTCAAATTATGCTAGATGTCTAACTTAGTCATGTGTAACACTGTGTGATATGACACTTTTGTGCTGATACTTTAGGATGCGTCATGTGTATTGACACCGCGACAATAAAGTGTCATGACACAGTAACAGTGTCGTAACACCCCGAGTGTTTCCGGCCCGAGCAATGCAATTCACCGCAATAGTGCGATTTGATACAAGATACAACAAAAAGAGACAGAACACGAAAGTTGTGCCTTAAAGTTTTCGAATCTCACCGAAACGAAAGTGTCTTTCAACTGCGTTGACTATTTTGTATTTTACCTGGTTGCCACGTTTTATATATTTTTACGGTGTCTACAGATAATTATAAATCTTAAAAAATAAATTTGAATATATTTCTGTTTATGCAGATAAAATAATTAATAAAGAAAAAAACTGTATTATAAAAAAAAAACAAATAAATAAAATTTCAAATCTAGGTCCAAACAACAAAACAAAAAATTTGAAATTAAAATTGATATTGTTTAAATTATGTTTAAATTTGTTATAGTTTAAATAATTATAGTTAACTTAAAAATCAGTGGAGAGATATTAAACGCTAAAGAAAGAATAAAGATACCTACATAAAAAAATCTAAATCTAGGTTAACGCAACAAAACAAAAAATTTAAAGTAAAAAAATATACACCTACTTATTCGTTATTGTTTAAGTTATAACTTAAAAAAATCACTTAAGAGATTTTATCCGTCTTTAATCTCTCTTGCTTTTCGTTGACTATCTGTCTGGCTTTAGAAAATATCCTTTCACACGGGACAGATGTAGCCATAATACAAAGCCTAGTCTTCATAATTTGGTATAATTTTGGGTAAATGTGCTTCCTCTGGTGCAACCACAATATAGGATCTTGGGTTATACCGCAGCTATCTTTTCTCGGTAAAATGCTTGCTTAATTGTTGGTGCTGTTGAACTTCCTTGTCAAAATCTTTCCATAAATTTTGAAGTAGATCTTCCTTATACGGTATATTTTGAATTGGTTGTTCAATATTTTCCTCTTCGTTTTCTTTTTGTGTGGGTAATTTTGTGTTGGCTACCTTGCTGTACAAATTCTCTACTGCTTTGCGATACTGTCTTTCGTCTATGAAACCTCTATATCTGAAAATCTTTGTTTTAGTTCAAATTGCAGATTTTTTACCATATTTTAAACCTGAGGCATCATTGTATTTATGTCAAATGAATTCATGTGTTTCGTAATTTGTTTGTAATAAAATATTATTGACGAAGCACTAACTTTTTGCTCGGAACTTATGGCAGTTGTAACTAAATTAAAAATTTCCAGAACTTTAATGAACTGTTCAGCAATAGTCCAGTCTTCGTTTTGTAGAGGCCCAACAGATTCTGTAGCTGAACTATTTAAAACTGCCAATGTTGATATGATTGCATTTTTCATCTGTAAAATTCTCTTAATCATATCAAATGTGAAATTCCATCACGTAACTACATCATTTTTTAACTTTAGTGATGGTATATCCATTCGCCAAATCTCGGACTACTGTCAAAAAACTGACAACGTCGCAATATATCTAACTAGTTCATCAATCAAACATCAACAAACACATTTTGAGTTTTTAACCTGTCTGATCTATTATCCTTTTGTGTGCTTCTCAAAAAGGATTTATTTGTAAAAAGATCAACTCTCGGTCAGTCCGCACAGCTATTAAGTAAATGCAAAACAGATGTTACAGCTTAGGGAAGGTTTCAAACTTTCACGTAGTGTCAATGGCTTACTGTGTTATATGACACAATAGTGTTGACACACTGAGTTGATACAATAAACTGCGCCAGTGTTGCTGTATCAACACCTAAAAATTTAGTGTGTTACCCATCTTTAGTCTAACTGAAGATTTATATTGGTGTTGCAAAAGAAACCAGAGCCAAAGAAGGAGTCGCCCTGTTGGTACACAAAAATGTTTTGCACCAAGTACAAGAATGTAAATATACTTCTGAAAGAATAGTAAGTGTAAAAATTAAACTAGATGTTAAACTTTTGAATGTGATAACAATCTATGCACCAGAGAACAACAGAGATACCACTCACAAGAGAAAACTTTTACACCTTCAGACTGTAATAAAACATGACCCCAAATGATGAATATATAATCAATATGGATGATTTTAACGCCCGTGTTGGCAATGATATAGTTCCAGGAATAAAACAGCGATATAACAAAAATATCAGAAATAAAAACAGAGACCTTCTGACGGACCTCTATAGCATAAACAAGATATATATTAATAATAAATGTTTCCCTCACAAAGAAAAATACAAATACACTTTTAAAAACAGTAGAGGACAAAGATCTATGATAGACTATATTCTGTCGAATAGAGAGTTACAGCCCTCTCAAATCTTGGATGTAAGAGCACTAACATCAGCAGAAATAGGAAGCGATCATAAATTGGTATTGTGCAAAATCCGAATGAAAACACATATATGTGATAACAAAACACCAGAATACACCACAAAGATAAAAGTCGAAAGCTTACATGATGACTCCACAATGTGATATATCACTTTCTGTGATATATGAAATACATATATCACAGAAAGTGATGGAGTCGAAGAAAGCTGAGCAAGAATTAAGTATAATATCTTAACCTCGGCCAAGAAAGTTCTTGGTAAAAGAAATATAAATAAAAATAAATCGTTCCCAAGGCGAAGAACTCCATGGTTTTGTACAGAAGTGAAGGAAAAATGTAAAGAAAAGAAAAAAACCTACCTGAAATACATGTCAACCAAAACACAAGAGGCATACGATAATTACAAGACAATTAGAAACTAAACACATGCACTTGTAAGAAAAATAAAAAATGATCACTGGGAACGCTTTTCGAAAGAAATAGAACATGATTTTTACGATCTGTAAAAGAAAATATGTCGCTTCATAAGAGGTCAAAGAAAGGGTGTAAAGGAACTAATAGAACCAAAACACATAGAAAAGAATACGTGGATTGACTACCTAAAAAAGCTATACGTAGAGGAGAAACAAACGACGATAGAACCGGAAACACCAGAAATTACCACAAATGAAGAACTTAATATAAATGTACAGGAAGTTCAGAAAATACTTGAAAACCCGAAAAACAGAAAATCAACAGGTAAAAACGGGATACCAAACGAATCATTGAAATATTGTAAAGAAGCAATTGCAAAATAATTAATAAAATTATAAAACACAATAAAATACCGGAAGAATGGAGTACGAGCAAACTAATTCTACTATTCAAAAAAGGAGATAAAAACAGCCAGAAAACTACGGAGGTATAAACTTGTTAAATACTTCGCTAAAACTGACAACTAAAATTTTACAAGTGCTAATAAATTAGAGGATAAGTTTAGCAGATGAACAACAGGGTTATCGTAGTGGAAGATCGTGAACAGATGCAATATTCGTTATAAAGCAAATTACTGAGAAATTACTAGACTATAATAGACCATCATTTCTGTCTCTGATTGACCTAAAGAAAGCGTTTGACAGAGTAAGACTCAAAGATGTAATCCATCTTCTGTATACTAGAGAAGTTCCCCTAAATATTATAAAAACTATCGAAAACATCTACCAAAGCAACAAAATGGAATCAGAATGAATATACAACTTACAGAACCTATAGAAATAGGCAGCGGAATAAGACAAGCGGATTCATTGAGTCCCATGCTCGTCAGTTTGATCATGGATGAAATCATTAAAACCGTTAAGAAAGGAAGAGGGTATAGAATGGTAAACAAATAAATCAAAATACACTGTTACGCACACGACGCAATATTGATAGCCCAAGATGAAGATAGTCTGCAAAGACTGGTCCACAGATTTAACATAAGAGCAAAAAAATTTAATAAGACAATCTCATCTTAGAAAACTAAAACAATAGTATTCAGCAAAGAACCAACCAGATGTAAAATAGAAATTGATGGCATCAGTATTTAACAAGTAATGAAAATAAAATACCTGAGAATTAAACTGTCTAGCTATGGAGACCTGGACAAAGAAGTGAGAGATCAAGTACAAAAAGCAAATAGACTGGCAGGATGTCTTTACAACACTATATGGCGAAACAGACACATTAACACTGAGATGAAATCAAAAATTTATAAAGCCAGTGTAAGACCAATAATAACATATGCCTCAGAAACAAGACCCGACACAGCTACAACGCAAAGGCTACTGGAAACGGCAGAGATGAGAGTACGGAGAAGAATTACAGGAAATACGCTGAGAAATCGAAAGAGAAGTGAAGACATTAGAAGAAAATGCGACCACGCAAAAGATGGGGTGATAACCTTCAATAGAGGTATTAATCCGCCAATAAACAAGCAGAATTTCTTATAAAGAGGAAGAAGAAGAAGAAGAAGAAGAAGAAATATCTTCCGAATTGTATATTTCGCTCTAGGAGCGAAATTACTTGGGTAAGATTTAATAAAAACTGTGCTCGATATCTGCATTTTATTTGATTAAAATTCATTTATTCGAGCATTCAACCTTATATCACATAATTTTAACTGTCGCTAATATGTTTTTTTTTAGTACGAGAAGCTCTTTTTGCCTTAAAAGTATTAACACAACGCTGCAGAGACCTGAATATAGATGTACCTATATGTATGTTTAATAGATTATCGAAAAGCATCTGACTGCTTCATCATCATCAAATCATCAAAAGATGATCTAAATTCTGAGAACAACTGAAGTTGACGAATTCACTTGTGAATTATATATGTTGACACCAAACGGCAACAACCGAAATACAGCACACAATAGTATACGTCTTATCACCGCTAGTATTGAATCTGTTTGCAAAGTCTATATTTAGAGAAGTATTCGAGATAAACAGATATGAAACAAACATCAAAAACAGGGACTTCGATAAATCATAGCTATGCAAACATGCCTGAGAGAATGAACGCAGACTGCAATGCAAACATGCATCAATAATCATGAAAGCAACATGCATGAGAATGAGAAAAATCCAAAAAGCAGCTCTCATCCTACTCAATTAAGAAAAATATGTATCAAACCCATCAGTAGAATGTAGCAGGTTTTGGTTGCCAATACCTGTCAACCAAAGAGAAGAAGTCAACAATAAGAATAAACTAACAATAGTGGATTAAGAAAGTCTAAGACACCGTCTATAATCATACACAATACATATGCAATACACAAACACACACAAACGCGTACGCGCGCACACTCACAAACGCGCGCACGCGCACACACACACACACGCAAACGCGCGCACACACACACACACACATACACACACACACACACACACACACACACACGCACACACACATTCTTCTTCTTGCAGTACCGTCTCCTATCGGAGGTTGGCTACCATCACAGCAATCTTTACTTTGTTGGCTGCAGCTCTGAACAACTGTATTGAACTGCACTCATACCACTCCCTTAAATTTTTCCGCAACGAGGAAATCCTCCTACGTCCCACATTTCTCTTTCCCGAGATTTTTCTTTGGATTATGAGTCTAAGCAGAGAGTACTTTTCTCCTCTCATTGTGTGGCCCAGATATTTCAGTTTTTCGTTTGTATGGTTTTTATGACTTCGCATTCCTTCCCCATCTTCAGCAGAACATCTTGATTTTTTACTCTTTCTGTCCATGGTATTTTCCACATTCTCCTGTAACACCACATCTCGAATGCCTAAATGTTTTTGATGTTTATCTTTTTCAGTGTCCAGGCTTCCATGCCGTACAGCAGAACGGAGAAAACATAGCATCTTAACATTCTCGTTCTTAAGTTTATATTTATGTCCCGGTTGCATAGGAACTTTTTCATTTTGACAAACAATTGTCTCGCTATCTCTATTAGCCTCTTGATTTCTCTTGTCTGGTCATTAGTATCAGTGAAGCAAATCCCTAAATAATTGTAGGACGTAACTCTTTCAATTGGCTGATTATTTATGGTTAAATTCACATTGGTGTATAGCTTCTTTGTTACAATCATGAATTTAGACTTTTTGATGTTCAGTTTTAGACCATACTTTTTGGTATGGGTGTTTATGTTTTCCATCAAAAACTGTAAATTTGCTAGGTTATCTTTTACTATTAGCGTGTCATCAGCGTATCGTATATTGTTAATTAACTCTCCGTTAATGTTCATACCAATGTTTTGCTCTAGGAGCGCTTCCTGACATATTGTTTCGCTATATATATTGAATAATAGTGGAGAAAGCACACAACCCTGACGCACACCTCGACGAATCTCAATTTCTTCGGTTAACTCATTATCAACTTTGATTTTTGCTGTTTGTCCCCAGTACAACCTGGATATGATGTTAATGTCGCGACTGTCGATGTTTTTGCTTCTTAGGATTTCATACAGCTTTTGGTGTCTGACTTTATCGAAGGCCTTCTCAAAATCTATGAAGCCTACGTAGAGGTCTTGGTTTACATCCAAACATCTTTGCATTAACACACACACACATACACACATACAAAAGAATAAATCTCATACAAATAATGCAGAATAAAACACACGCAGAGTAATCAGACTTTGAAGTTCCATTGGCCAAAAAATCCACCCTCATTGCTTTTGAATTAATTCGTTGTTTTAGTGTTGTCCAATAACTAAAAATTAAATGTCCTATAACTCAAAATTTTGTCCAATAACTCACTTTTTCTTTATTTTTTTTTTATTTTTTAATTGTATACAAAAACTTCGCATCAGGACAACTCTATTACCATTATATAAAAATACCATTATTCATTATTCAACTTGCAATGTTGTCAACCAAACCTGCTTTTACAGGATTAAGAATAATTATGGAGAGTACTTGGAAATAAAAATCAAGTGTCCAATAATTACTAGGTTTACCCTATTATTTAACTAAATTTTAGATAGGTACCTGTATTATTTAAATTCCCAAGAAGAACTTATTTGTCTGAAGTAATAAGTTTCTTTATGAATAATAAACGTTAGGTTTCTGATTTTTCTACATCTTTTTTTATTTGACCTGTATTTCTCTACGTTTGTAATTGGTTCATTTCTTATCGAATTTTCAAAACCTTTTGTATAATTGATTTATAAATTTATTAATAAGAATTCTCAATATCCAGATCCATGAATGACATTTTTGATGTTAATATTATTATATTTATATTAATGATTTTTAATTAACAGCGTTATCGAATCTGTAATATAAATATTAATAATTTTTTAATTATCTTTTATCAACAAAATTATATTCATACTAATGATTTTTAATTAACTATATTATTGAAACTTAAATATAAATCTGATTATTTTTTTAATTATCTTTTACCAACAAAACCACTCATGAAAAAAATAGGAAAACATAAATTTCAACATTTTATTTATCGTTTAAGTATATTTGTACAATTATAAAAAGTAGAAATAGTCACTTTTTATTTAGATTTGACTATTTAAAGGTTTAGACTGTCTTTTTATCTTCTACTTCATCACTCTTCACTTCACTTTTTTCTTCACCTTCAGCTGTTTTCTCGCCGGTGACTGGATCCGCCTCGGATTTCTCGGGTTTCTGCAAATATTTCGGTAACCAGAAACAAGCATGAACAAGTTTTAGTAAAATATAAGCCACAAAAGCTAATGCTAAATATTCGCAAGACGAAAACATCATTTTCCACACGTCTACACCTACTTTTTGTGTGCGCATTGTGTAAAAACTTAACTATTGATAGTTTGTTGTGAAGCTAAAAAAATATAGAGAGGTTATGAAGACAGTGAGTGTGCTCGATTAGGGACACTATGTCATAACTATAGAAACGCTGTTAATGCCAACAAATGAATATACCACCCTTATGTAATCGATATGGTAAAGTGCGAGGATAACTGCTACAAAAAAGATAATTGATTAGTTAATTTTTTATAACATATTGATTTAAAATATATGACATTAAAATTTATTTTCAATTTATAAAATGTGCATTGTTTAGCAGAGAGAACACTGCGTTAATCGCACTCGATCAAGCTTTATCAATAAATCGTTTAATTAAAGAGCTCAAAACAACGAATAAAAATTAATAGTACTCGATTACTAACTGAAGTGGAAATAATAACGAATTTTAAATATTTTGGTGCTCTGATTTCAAAAAACCTTCTTTTTTCATTGCAGCTATACTATTTTTTGTCTCATTTGCATAGTTTTAATAAAAGGTTAAAATAAAAATTTTGATGGTAAACTTAAAATCCAATTATTTTGTTTTAGCCAATAAAAAAAGAAAGAAAAGAAAATAGAGAGAAATCCTCATTATCGCATTCTATCGTAGAGTATGTTTCAACTGTAATGGCGGAAATTTCTAGGAACACTAAAGCCTCACCAAACAAAGCAGTGGCGTTCCAAAAAATACTTATGATTTAAATCAAATTGTTAAAGATAAGTACACACAATTTATTAAACAATGATATTAGATTATATTTTTGGCAACATTGTAAGGTAACGCGGACCAACATTGACACTGGTACAACATTGACATTTGTTTGAATTTAGTTTTCTGTTCGTCTGCTAATAAAGATAACGAAAATGTAAAGGTATCTATAAATACTCCTACTCTAGCGCCGTCTAACAGCGAAGTGCCGAGACTCCGGCAACACTCTTGGCTTTTCAAAATGTCTGCCCATGAGTCAACGGATGGTGGTACGTGAATTTTGTGCTAAAGGAACTTTCAACAAACGGCCGTTTCAAAAACGTAATTTAGCTGAACAAGGTAAGTGGATGGTATTTAATCAATTACCACTTATAGTTTTTAATATTAGAACACACTGTTATTGTAAAAAGCTTTTTTCTGCACTTTCCGTTTACACGTTAAAATTGACAGTGTCAATGTTGCCAGCTCGTTAAAGAATGACAGTGCCAATCTTACCCCTGGAACAAAAGTGTCACCTACAGAATGATCTTTGTGGTTTTAGATGCCCCGTTCCAAGAGACCCAGGCGCCCTGATGCCCGAAGTTATAAGATCGGCAGAACGTCATGGTATTAATAGAACAACGTTATTAAATTATGTGAAGGGAATAAAATGCAAGAATGTTGGTAGACCAACAGTTCTTACACATCAAGAGGAAGAGCTTTTGGTTCATTCATTGGTAAAACTGAGAGAGTGGGGTTATGGTTTCGACCGATTTCAACTACAACTTTCCGTACAAGATGACATTAGGCCCAATCCATTTGCCATTGGTATGCCAGATGCAGACTGGTGCCTGATGTTTGAAAGAAGATGGTCTTATGAAATCATTAGAAGGGTAGCGCAAAACCTGCCGAAAAACAGGGCAATGGCAGGATCACAGGAAGTGATGGAGGACTTTTATCAAAAACTAGAGTTGGTTGTTAACCGATGTGGCTTACAGACCAAACCACAAAATATATTTAACTGCGATGAGACAGGATTTCAAACCGATGCTGGTGTCCAAAAGGTGCTTTGTAGGAGAGGGAGTCGTAATCCAAATAAATTAGTTGCCAGTTCTACAAAAGATACGTACACAGTTCTAATGTGCTGAAATGCCATTGGTGATTTTTTGCCGATGTTCATTAATTACAAAGGGTTGCACCTGTACCATACTTGGTGTGTTAATAGTCCCGCCAATGCTCGTTACAACTGTTCCCCATCTGGCTGGATGGAATCGGCTCAATTTTTTGATTGGTTCATAAGCTGTTTTGTACCGGAAACTTAAAAATACGAAGGAACAAAATTACTAATTCTCGATGGTCATAAATCGCACATATCTTTAGAACTTGTAGAAGCAGCTGTTGAGAATAACGTAGAAATATTCTGCTTGCCAGCTTACAAGTCACACCTTGTGCAGCCTTTGGATGTTGGTGTGTACAAAGCAGTTAAACAGTCTATTCTCTACGAGAATACTATCAAGAGACTGGTTACAAGAATGTTGACAAATTGGTTTTTCCTTCGCTTATGAAAAAGCTAGAAAATTCTGGATGTCTGTCAAGAGCTAATGCGATCGGTGGGTTTAGTGGGTCTGGGATTTATCCGCTTTGCAAAGACAATATGATCAAGAAAATTGTTACGGCAGAGGTGGTTGAAGCAGGCGCTAATTCTCGCCCAGTAGCGTTAGAAAACCTTCCAGTTCATGATAATCGCGATACCTCGTCAACATCTTCCGACCTGACTAGCACACCGTCATGTGAGAGTGTAAAACAAGGACTTGAACTAGCCATTATGTCGGTATTGAAAAAGGACAATGACCAGAAAATGACTTTTAATAAACGCAGTCGAGTAACACGAAAGTTTGCTGAAAACTTGACAGATTTGGAAGTGAGAGAAAGACTAGCAAAAAAGAAACATGAAAAACAAAACAAAGCAGAAAAAAAGAAAGCGAGTACAAAGAAAACAAGAACACAAACAAAAAGAACGAAGAGAGATGTTTCTAGCTCGTCAGAGAGTGCTATTAGCGTTCGTTTAGAAAGCGATGATGATGTTGTGGTTGGTGAGGAAGAAGAAGAAGCAGATATGGAAGAGGAAGCAGATTTGGAAAGGAGGCCAGATTTGGAAGCAGAAGCAGATTTACTCGAATGTGATCCTTCTACAGAAATAGAAGCTGTTTCAGACAATAATACTGGAAGTACAGTTCCCAGTACAAATATAGATCAGCCATTGATTTTGGCCGGAGCTTGGATTCTTGTCAAATATTATAACAAAAAGGACATTATCTGTTACGTTGGTAAGTTTTAAATGTAGAGGAAAATACATTTGAGGTGGAATTCCTAAGATAGAAACAATTATATTTTGTGTACCCCAACGTTCAAGACAAGGCTGATGTAAAACTAAGCGACATTGAGCAAGTTCTGGAAAGCCCTGTAATCCAAAGAGGAAAGCATTATTTCAAAATAGATTTTAAGCCTGGAATCATTATTTATTAGCAAGTAAGTTATCTGCCTGTTTCAGTTTTCAGTTTTGCCAGCTTGTTTAAGAATAACATTGCTAATCTTATTCCCCTTTTGTGATTTCAGATGCCCTTCGCAAAGAAGCCCAGCCGCCCTGATGCACGATCTTGAGCAATGGCTAAGGCAACTTATAAGAAGTTTCGTTTGTGTATTTGTTTCTGTTTCTGAATACAATGTAGTTTTAATTTAAGCTTTCTCAGTGCAATAACAATTATTTAAGTCAACAAATAAAAGATTATCTTCTGTTTTTTTGTAAACGTTTATATTCTAACTGTTTTCGTGCATTAAAATATTCTTAGAGGGTTGGCAATTTTTTTTGAATAAACTACAGTCACTTTCAATGTCAATTTTACCCTGTAATGACATTGACACCTGTAACACCCTGCAAACTTATTTTTTGTACAAAAATGTCTGAAGATTTTTAGTCAATACTAACAGTAATTAGTGTCGCAGATGTAGCAGTCCTCAGCGCTCTTGTGGCTATCATTTTTCAACAAACCATTGACTGTGTAAAACAAAAATTATGAAGATGTGTCAATGTTTGCCCCCTTACCTTACTACATTTTAATACATATTATTATAATATATCACATACATAATATATTGTCTGTATGTGAAAACATAGATACGTATTACAGATTACAATATTAATAAATATTAATTACAAAGATTGTTTTAACTTTAAAACCTTTATTATTTATATTAAAACTCACTTAAACGTCACAAAGTTAAATAGAAGAATATACGAAATGATTGTAATAAAGTAAAAAAATAAAACATACATACAGGCCAGTTTGGAAAACTTATATTCACATAGGTTACATAGATACATCGTAATGTTAAATTATATTAATCACTTTCATAATCAAATGCACTGTCGTCGGTAAATACACAACCACAACAACGACGTACTGAACGAACAATAATTAACACCGGCTCAGAAGAAATACCGGACATAACCGACTATGAAATAAGAATGGCCCTAAATCAATTAAAAACGAATAAATGTCCGGGAGAGGATAAAATTACAGTTGAAATGTTGAAAATGGGTGGCAGAAAAATGGAACAGGTATTAAATATTTTATTTAATAAAGTAATTGATGAAAGAAAGATTCCTCAAGAATGGTACAACTCCGAAGTCATTCTACTATTCAAGAAATGAGACAAAACAAACATCGAGAATTACCGACCAATATCCTTGCTATCACATCTGTATAAATTACTAACTAAAATCATAACCAACCGCCTAATACATAAACTCGATTTCTATCAACCTATCGAGCAGGCTTAATTCAGGAAACATTTTAGTACCATAGACCACTTGCACACCGTAAGTGTTCGTCGATTTCCATAAAGTATTCGATTCCATCGAATTATGGGCAGTGCTTGAATCTCTAGAAAATGCACGTATAGATTCAAGATACAATAACATAATTAAAAACATATATGAAAATGCCACCAAGCAGATAAAGCTGGACGAAAGCACAAAAACTAATCCCCTAAGACTACAAGGGGGACTAAGACAAGGAGACACCATATCTCCCAATTTATTTATAGAAGACATTTTTAAGAAACTAGAATGGAACAACAAGGGTATCAACGTCAATGGATCATACTTAAACCACTTGAGATTAGCAGATGACATAGTTTTAATAGCCGATAATATCCAAGAACTAAATGATATGTTACAACAATTGAATGCAGTTTCAGGAGCGGTAGGCTTAAAAATGAACTACAACAAAACAAAAATACTGAGCTGAGACCAGACAAATATAATATAACAATACAACCTGATACCATAGAAAATGTTGAACATTATGTATATCTAGGTCATGTCATCAAATTGGGAAAACCAAATCAAGATACTGAAATTGAAAGAAGAACACAACTGGCATGGGGCGCTTTTAAAGATAAAAGTGTATAACATATGCATACTACCAGTTTGTACCTACGACTCGGAGACAGTAGCCCTTACCAACATCTGCTAAAAAAATTAGAAACAACGCAAAGAGCAATGGAACGAATCATGCTTGGAATATCACTGAGAGACAAGATTAGAAACTCCGAGATAAGACGTAGAACGAAGATTAGGGATATTGTGAAAGAAATTACAAAAATGAAATGGCGCTGGGCAAGTCACGTAGCCCGATATAATGACAACAGGTGGATACGGAGAATTCTAGAATGGAGACCAAGGACGACAACAAAAAGCATGGGAAGACCTCAAAAAAGATGGGTAGATGGCATAAGAGCAGTGGCAGGCAAACAGTGGATTAGAATAGAATTATTTAAATCGATCCTTCATTCTTCAGCAATTACATCTATACGACGTTTACTGTCCAAATACTTATCTTTAACCTTGACAACATGTTCACACACTTTCTTTTTTCCAGTTATCTACAGCTACTCTAGCAAATTCCTGTTCCACCAACACTTTTACGTCTTCTAACTTAAAATAAACGTTTTGTTTTGCAACTTCATTTTTTATTTGCGCCCAAACCATTTCTATAGGGTTTAAGTCTGGATGATATGGCGGAGGTTTTAAAGAAACATGTCCACATTCTTGCAGCACTTTGTCAAATTTATATTGAATATGATCTTGTTTGTGTCGTTTGATGATTTCATACAATTGCGGTTTTAACATTGACGTTACAAATGGTAAATTTTTTTTTGTCAACCAAGATATCATATCCTTTTTTTTTAGAATTACTGGTGGGTGCTTTAATAATTTGTACATTATGATATGATACATTATCAGTAACAACAACAGATTCAACAGTCAAATTGGTAATTAACTGTTCTTTCATCCATTTTTCATAATCTTCCGAATTCATATCATCATGATAATCTCCTGTCTTAGCTCCTGACTTAAAAATCAAAATGGCATTCTATATGAAACCCATCTCTTCACCACCATGTACAATAACCAACCTAATTACTTTTGAAATGTTTTTGAACAATCCTTTGCCAACGTCATCTGTTCAGCTATTTGGCGTAGTGTGTCCTGCTTGTACATAGATTTCATCAACATATACAATTGACTTACCTTCGCTTCTGTAATATTTAATTTTGTCCAAATATTTAATGCGTAGAGCACGAATATTATTCCGTTCAATTAATAAACGTCGATTATCTTCTGTTTTCTTCCATTTAAATCCCAAATCTTTCACAACTCTGTAGAGAGAACTTACACTTCCAGTCCACTCGTACACCTCTTCAAGCCTTTTCTGCAAAAGCTTCAATGATACAGGACAACGTTTAGTCTCATGAAAACAATGAATGGTTTTTCTAATGAACTGTTTGTCATACTCCCTCACTGCGTTTGTTAACATACTCGCTTGTTGAATGATCCTTTCTACTGTACGTAAAGAGACTCCAGTAGCTTCACTCACACGTTGTTTAATACTGGTTCGATTATCTTCAGAAACTAGTATTTGCATATATTTAAATACATTGTAAACTATTCCTTTGGATTTTGGTGTCAATCTGATCTGTTTACTCGTACTACACTTATTCCATCTTCATTCTACAAAGTAGGTCTAATATACGTAGTAGCTTTGAGGTTACTGATACTAAATTAGAAATTAACTTTTACCAAACTTCATAGAGTATCAATTATTAAAGATGGTATTATAACAAACAAAAAGTTTGGTATCTATAAAACAATCTATTTATTATTTAAGTGAGTAATAATTTTGTAACTAGTGCGATTTCAAATAATTTAATTTATTTAATATTGCAACGCCACTGCATGGGTCTGATCATAGGTATTCTATTGTCTGCGCGATTAACTATTTCGTGGAAGTACTCGCCACTCGATTTGAAATAATCTGTATCGTATCGTAATCCCTTCATCCGACCGAATGTCACTACCTGGACTGTTAGACCATCGGATTTCAATACGAAGTTCGAAGATTTTATCCCTTATGCCTTTTTGTGTACTGAAAATGTCATATGAGATAAGCAAAAAAACGAAAATTTAGAGTTGAACCAGTTTTTTCTGAAAATCGAATTTTACTAATTTTCCGCAACTTTTAGTTTTCCCGACCTTTCTTTCTTACCGTTCCTTATCGGGAAAACTAAAAAACTTTGACTAACCTAATTTACACCCTTAGGGCACCTACTCTAACGATTCGTAAAATGGCATAAAGGAGAAAAATTTTTTACAAAAAAAAATTTTTTTTAAAGAAAATTCAATTTCACGAAAAGTTCCCCAGGAAACCACACAGTTTTCACACATTTTAGTCTGGGATACTGAGGATTTTACTGAGGGATAAAATCGTGGACGAATTTGGTCGGAAATCCGACAATCTATGTATGCTTAAAGGTCGGTACACATATACGAGCCAAACGGTATGCATACGGTATGCGAACGCTATATTCGTTAATGTGTACGGCAGAAAAAACCGCTTGCGTACTGTTTCATCGTGACTCGTTGCGAACCAAATTGTTGCGGTTTATTCCACGACTTCAAAGGAAGCTCGTCTTTCAGTTTGGACGGCGCTTACTAGACGCAGCGAACATTTTTATTGTCTCATCAAATCGACATTGTGTGAATGACGTGTTCCTTCCTAGAGAGACGTGAGAAAACAGTAAACTGATTATTGTACATATTTTTATTTTTGTTAAACAAGCAAAAACAGAAACATAAATCAGTACCCAAATTATAAATAAAATGAATCATTTCGCACATGTGTGTTCGTTGTTGGTTTGTCGCTTTCCATGGATCGAGATAAGTATGCGATCAGTACGATGTAGAATATTTTTCAAGGATCTGTACGCGTACGGTACGTATACCGTTTGGCTCGCATATGTGTACCCACCTTAATGTATAGTACAAACGGAATTCGGTCAGAATGTGCAGAAGATATTTATACTTTTAACCCTGAGTCATATAACCGATAACAGCCATGAATGGAAATATAAAGATCCGGACGTACACGAACGTAATTGTTTGTCTAGATGAAGATTTACTACTAATGTTTGGTCTGCTAATCACTTTACCCGAATTGAAAAGTTGGTGAGTCATAGTTATACCACATTTTATATTATAACATATCACTGCAAACAGTTGTGAACAAGAAATAATGTTATTCAGTTACATTTCAAACTTAGCCTGTGGTAGATTGAGTTGCGTGTGCTTATGGTAGTGAAAATTATTTAATTAAAAACATTACGTAGGTATATATACTACAGTAGTATTATAGATACTTTTAAAATGTGGCGTTTTGGGAGAACAATAATTCCTAGCATGAGGTTGAAGGACCAATAAAAGAAGACTTTTATCAATTAGAAGATTTACAGGGCGCTATGTGAAACGCATATAATAAACGGACATATTACACGTGGAGAGAAATACACCTTGCTCCAACTGATTATGCAGGGAAAGATCCAAGGAAAGAGAAGCATAGGGAGCCGTAGAATGTCATGGCTGCGCAACCTGAGAGAGTGGTACGGATGTACATCAAATGAACTTTTCAGAGCAGCCATCTCAAAAGTCCGAATAGCTGTGATGATTGCCGACCTCCGCCGCGGAGATGGCACTTGAAGAAGAAGATGTGAAACGCAAGCGAAATATTAAGTATCTCTCTAGCGATGACAAATTTATAATAAAAAATGTGGCAAAAAATAAATTTGTGGCCTTTACAGAAACTCTTTGTTAACAAAAGTGACAAAATTAACCGTATATGCCATTATAAATGAGATGGTCAGATGACTTGAATAAACACGCAGGTCCGAAGTGGATACAAACTGCCTACAATCGAGAGACGTGGAGGAAGGAAGAGGAGGCCTATGTCCAAAATTGGACAGCAAGGGCTGTATAGATAGATAGATGTACCATTATAAGAGGGACATCTAAATCAAGATAAAGGAAGAAACATAGTGGCAAGTTGCGAAAAATAGAAACCACTTGATTTAACCTACGTAGCACAACAATATGCAAAATGTATGCAGCCAATATTTTCCCCACGATTCAAAACTCTTCGATAAGAACTAATTCGAAAAGATATCGTTGTTTGACCTGAGTTTTACTGAGTCTGCTGTCTAAAAGAGCTACTTATCACAAATTGGCGCCCGAGCAAAATAGATATGCCGCTCCGTCCAGCAACGACAGACTCAGACTCGGTAGCAGGTGCCACGACAGGTACATCATGGTATACCGCCTGTCCAAAGAAGAAATACAGCGCGAGGCCGAAAAGGTCGGCTTAGATTCCGAAGGAACTGCCTAAGATCTAAGATCAAGGCTAAGAGATTTTTTTAAAGGTTGCGGAGAACCTACAGGTACGATCCCAAAAGTCAATCCTTCCAAAGAAGCTAATCCCGATGTACTAACCAGTTATCACGTAACTAGTAACTAATCAATTATCAGAAAACAATTACAAGACCTAACGATACCGAGACAAATGTCGCAAGCAGAGTTACTAAACTAAGTACGAAAGTGGAACACGCACTTCGATAAAAAAAACATTCGGACGCAGTAGACTTCATAGAAAGGATAGACAAATTAAGTCTAGCCTACGGGATCGATAAACAAGATCTTCTAAGAGCATTGCCAGAGTTGCTAGGAGACCATGCGTTGCTATGGTACCGAAACAACAACAAAAATTGGAAGTCGTGGAAGATTTCAGCGAAGATTTTAAGAAAGCTTTCTATCCTAGAGGATATTTGCTACAACTAGAGAAACAAATCAGAAATAGAAAGCAAAATCAAAACAAGTCAGCGGATAGATATATCACAGACATTCAAACATTAATTAGACGAGAAGGATCTCTTTTCAACGATCAAGAACTAGAACGAATATATAAAGAACGAGACTTTGAAGATTTAACTGAATTACAAGACTTAGCCCAGGAATATAAAGCCATATAAGACGAAAAAACCAGAGTAAATCAAAATCTTCAAATATACCAGGAACGTACAGCCCCAAGAGAATACGATGCCAAAGGGACGTGTTTTAGATGCAAAATACCAGGTCACATCCGTAAATATTGTGAAAACCTATGGAAAAAATGCTGTTCACGTTGCGGTAAAGGTGAAGTTTACAGCAGAGATAAAGATGCTGTATAAGTCGTCAGGGAGACGAATAACAGACTGGAGAAATAAGGAGTCGTCCCAGTTTGTGGAGCAAGATTCGACTCCATTCGTTCTCACTGTTACACAACCAGCGAACGCTGAGATAATTTTGAACAAAAATGTTTATTAGCACTTTTTGCGTAGAATGAACCGTTCTCTCGGAAACAAAGCTTGAAGCTAGTCGGAAGAGACAACCGTAGTAAGTCTACGAACCGTGATCTCATACTACATATTTCAACTGTCAAACATGTCTATAAAATTGTGACTATGGTTAAATTTTTTGCTAATTTGATTGATCTGTGAGTTTAATAGACCATACCAAACATATTTATCGACTTGACAGTGTCGTTGAAATATGTCATACATTTTCTCTACTATAGAAAAATATCGTATAAACTTATCAATGTTATAGAAAGTATATACGAGTATAAAGCAAACTGATTTAGTTTGATTTAATGAGAAATTAATTCTCATAACAGTTATGTAAACATATAGATCGTATAGCATACTTAGATATTAAAATTTAAAAAATTACGGAAACTGGCAATATTTGAAATGTGGGTCTTTCCAATTATGGACGTTTTATAAATCTGACAATAAAGTAATATATAAAAGAATTAATCTCGCGTGGTGATATAATATATTATCAAACGCCAAACACATTATTTGAGACACATATTATTGGGAAGAAAATATATTGCTTCACAATTTATTTTAAAGGATAACAAGGCAAATATCGATAGACTTTAGATATTATGATAGCATATTTAGAGATTGGACTAAAAAGCGTTATATGAACGGTTGAAAATAAGGAAAAATTTGTTATAGTTATACTTAATTTCCGGTAATATAGACATACTAATATAAGAAAACTAGATTTAAGTAATGTTTACATGAGTACACTGGGTTTTTAGATAATAATGCGGTGTAAATCAAGGCCTTGATGTAAGAGAACAAGAGAAGGTGATTGCAGAACACTGTAAGCATCACAAATTATCGGACTAACATGCAAATGAGCATTGTGCGTATGTAGAAATGTAAATGAAAGTTTATTAATAACACCTGACCGAAATTATTGAAGATTGTGCGTATGTAGAAATGTAAATGAAAGTTTATTAATAACACCTGACCGAAATTATTGAAGATTGTGCGTATGTAGAAATGTAAATGAAAGTTTATTAATAACACCTGACCGAAATTATTGAAGAACTTAATGAATGGGTATATGAACATTATTAAGCTCAATTATTGAAAATATAAAAAAATGTGTAACGTGCAAAAATAATATGAAATAATACCTTCCCCTCTTCATAAAACTTTTTTAGGAACTCAGAAATATCTTCTACGTCTTCGACACACCCTATACTCTTCTCACGTTGTCTTAGCTCAATGTCAGCTTGCATTTTTCTCAAACCTTCTTCAATTACATGTAAATTTGTCTGAAAACGCCTTCTTCCTTTTGTGAAACTACTCCACAACCATAGGCAGACAAATACGCAAATTGAGAGCCACACACTGAACCCAATATTTAAATATCCTTCTTTTTTCTCGGTCATGATTTAAAACTTGACCGTGTCTTTTAAGAGAAACAACTAAATGGATAAATACTGAGGTATATTATCGAGCAGAATATATGTCAGGTCGATCGATATAAGATAAATAATTAATAACCGATTGAAAATTATATATTGAGGATAAACGGAGCTACTTCCAACTCTCTACGGCCTATATTTTTCATTTCGACGATACTTGTTGTCGTTTCATTGGCAATGCTACTGTTGTATTTAGTTACTATAAAATAAGCGTGCGCAGGAGAAGAGAATTACAAAAATAATTATTTAGAATTAAAGTACAACCTATTTTTGTCAAGAATTCAATTTCAAACACCGAAACCTTTTATGTACTTGGCACATCTCAATTTTATCAACACAAACAACTTCCAATTTCGAAGTCAAAACAGCAATAATAAATTATTTTATTATTGTCACTTTTATAGTTTTAATTATTTTCGTAAGCTTAGTATATTGTACGAAGTCGAGTTCGGAAGCTCCTCTTCATTTTAATTATTTTGCACATTTCGTGCATTTAATGTTTTTAAAGCATGGTAGTACAGCATGGCAAGTTTATTGATTTAATGTTCTTCTAACCAAAATTACAACAATCTATAAAATAGTGTCCTGGAAACCGATATCTGATTTCTGAAACTGAATTAACTCCACTCAAAAGTTGTGTATAGCGTGCTTAATAGGAGTTCAATACAAATCTAAGCAATATTGGCCTTTGCCAAGAGCCATGAGCTCACAAAGGACTTGACAAAGGTTAAAGTACTTCCAACAAGTTGATCTATTCCCAAATGCTAGAAGTTTTTTTCAGCATTATTCCATGTAATGGAAAAAAGGCATTATTTTGAAGCAGGTTATTCTATGAAAGTGGCGTAAATCCAAAGAAATGATTTAAATCATAATTCATAGCTATACTAAAGAAAGCTAGCTGCCACAAATGTGACGGATTTAGGCTCATAAGCTTCATCATTCAATCTTCACTTATCCACTGCTGGACATAGATCTCCCTCATAATTCTCCATCTATCTCGATCCTGTGCCTCTTGCATCCAATTCCTATGACAACGTTTTAGATCGTCAGTCCAACGTGTTGGTGGACGACCTCTGCTTCGGTAGGCATCATCTCTTGGTCTCCATTCCAGTATCCGCTTTGTCCATCTATTATATGTCATTCGAGCCACGTGACCTGCCCAGTTCCATTTCAGTGTTGCTACGCTCTCTACTGCATCAGCCACTCCTGTTCTTTGCCATAGCTGGCAATTTGGGATCTTGTCTCGTAGTCAAACGCCCAACATAGCACGCTCCATCGCTCTTTGACACACACGGATCTTTTGAACTGTTCTTCTTGTCATGGTCAACGTTTCCGCACCGTAAGTTAACACTGGCAAAACACACTGATTAAACATTTTTCTTTTAAGGCATATTGGTATATTAGACGATTTGAAAATATGGTTCAGCTTGCCGAAGGCTGACCAAGTCAGTCTTATACGACGGAGAAGCTCAACGGTTTGGTTATCTTTTCCTATGCGAATCTCATGACCTAGGTATTTATAGGCCATTACCTGGCTCATAAGCTTAATTAGGTTCAAATAGGGTAGTGATGCCCATCATAAGGTGTTGCTTCCAGATCTATCTCTAGCCTCTCCTACCTGTCATGAGACGACTGAACAGCTCATGAATGCAAATTGCAAAGTCTTGACAGGACTATGACATGGGACAGGCGGCACAAGGTCTCATGGCATAAATACAAGTTAAGCACATTAGATTAAGTTATGATGATACTGTATTACTGAAAGTAATAATAATCAAGATGTATTAAACATTATTACATGGCGCAGTCTTGTAGTTAATGAAGCCTGCTGCTTCCAAAATGAATGAAAACAAGAAGTTGTTAGAATTAGAACAATATGGAGTTTAGAATACTTTAACCATTATCATTTGAAGGTAACGTGGCCAAAAACTTTCGGCGATTCAACAGTCATTTGAAATTTACCTCTTGGCCAGTGACAAGACCGAAAAGGAAGGCACAGTAAAAATTGCTCTACTGTTAAATTTTTTGGGAGATGAAGGACTCGATGTGTTTAACACCTTTAAGTTAACAGATGCACAGAGAAAATCGAATGATACAGTATTGGGTGAATTAGAGAATTACTTTACCCCTCAAAAGAATGTGATCTACGAAAGATTTTTATCATACAATAGAAAACAAGAGGAAGGAGAGCTATTTGATACTTACCTAACTGACTTGCGTAAATTGGCAAAAAATTTTGAATTTGGAGATGTTCCGGACTCAATGATCAGGGATAGACTAGTTTTAGGAACAATTAATAAAGATCTACAAGAAAAAATGTTGCAGAATCATGAGTTAATCTTACAAAAGGCAATAGACATGTGTAGAGCATATGAAATCTCAAAAATACAGTTTAAAGAAGTTCAGTCAAGTCAAACACTTAATGTTCATTCTGTAAAAGGGGGAAATGGTAAACAACCAGCAAGGGGAAAAGCTTCGAATAGCAACTTTAATACTAGAAAAAGCAAAAGATGGGAACAGGAAAGAAAACTCAAGGAAAAGTGGTCAGTGCAGAAAATGTGGTCGTGCCCATGAAATCGAAGGTGTCCAGCATTTGGTAAAATGTGCAATAAGTGTTTGTATTACAACAATTTCGAGAAAATGTGTAACAACAGCATAATAAGTGAAGTTCAGGAGATTCAAGAAGTAGATAGGGACAGTAAACAGGAAGAATTTATGGTAAATAAAAGGAAATAAGGAATGGTCTGAAAGGTTAGTAATTGAGCAATATGGAATAGACTTTAAAATAGATACAGGTTCACATGTTAACATTATATCAATCTACTTTTAAATAAAATCAATAAAAAGTATGAGATACATAAGTGCAAAATAAGTTTAAAAGCTTATGGGGGATTTAAAATAAAACCTGTAAGTATTATTACAAAATCTTAAACCTGTATCTTTTGCTTCTAGATCTTTAACCATTTTGAAACCAGATTTAGCCGGATTGAAAAGGAACTAAATGCAATCCTATTTTCGTGTACTAAATTTCATAATTATATTTATGGTAGAGCAGTTAAGGTTTTCACAGATCAAGCCATTGATTTTGATAATGGAGAAAGGCATAGCAGAAGTAGACTCTCCTAGACTACAACGTATGAAGGTGAAATTATAAAAATATGACTTAATTGTAGAATATAAGCCAGGCAAGGAAATGCTGATAGCTGATTTGTTGTCTCGAAATTTTTTGAAGGAAAAGGTAGAGGATGATGCTTTTGTAACAGAAATAGTGCATACATTAAATATAACAGAAGAAAAGAGAGAGGAATTTATAGTTGAAATTAAACAGGATAAGAAGCTTCAAATAATTAGAGATTTTTGTGAAAAGGGTGGCCGTCATGTGCATGTACCTTACATAGTAAAAGATTATTTTAATATTAGGCATGACGTTTACTCATTAAATGATTTGATGTTTTATAGGGACAGAGTTATAGTTCCGAATTCTTTGCGGCATTAGATGTTAAAGTTGCTTCATGAAACACACTTTGGGGTTACAAAAACACAGCAAAGAGCGAGACAGGTATTGTTTTGGCTAAATATGAATAGTGGACATAGTGGATTTGGTTAGAAATTGTGTTGATTGTGAGAAATATCAGAGAAATAATGTTAAAGAGCCGTTAATACTGAAAGAAATTCCAGAAATGCTATTTCAAATGCTAGCGGCTGATATTTGTGAATTTGGAGGAGCATCTTATTTAATTGTAATGGATTATCTCACAAAGTGGATTGAAATTGTTCCGTTGCAGTCCAAAACATCCCAGTCAATAATAAATTCGTTTAAGACTATGTTTGCCACTCATGGGATTCCTTTGGAAGTCGTATCTGATAATATGCCTTTTGGCTCTAAGAAATGTTGAGAATTCTCTAAGAAATGGAACTTTAAATTTGTGACATCTAGCCCTAGATATCCTAGAGTAAATGGCAGGCAGAACGAGCCGTCCAGATAGCTAAAAATATTTGCAGGAAGTGTGAAGATCTTCAGTTAGCCTTATTAGAATATAGAACACACCACTATTAGGATCAGACAAATCACACACAACTCTTAAATAGTCGTAGACTTAGAGGCAAACTTCCAGTTTTACATGAGAAATATTTACCAAAACAGGTAGACTTAAAAAATGAAAAGAATAAATTGGATAATAAAAGAAGATTGTATAAGCACTACTATGATAGAAATACAGCTACAAAAGAAGAATTAAGTGTAGGGGATAATGTGGTTATAAGAGAAGATGGGCAATGGAAACCTGCTGTGGTTAGACAAGGTTTACAAGAGCCAAGATCATATGTTGTTGAGAAAGAAAATGGGACACTTGTAAAAAGAAATAGCTATCACTTAAGACCATCTAATAATATGCCTAAACATCATATTAACCTAGCAGTCCTAGCAGTTGATCACAATCAGAATGACAGACCTTCAACATCAACGGCCTGTGAGAGTGAAATACCGAATCAGTTTCCTACCAGAAGTAAAAGATTAATTAAATCCACATCTAGATATAATTATTTTGAGATGTACTAGTTTTGCAATCAGAATGGTTATAAGTTTTTATTTTAGAATGTTTTTTTATTCTTAGTTCATTGTTGTAATTTCTATGTTAGTCCGTATTAAACATTATTACACTACCCAATTACTATCCTCACATCCAAGAAGTATGATCATGGTCACACGGATGAACCCTGGTAACCTGAGCAACCCTACTAGAGATTAAGTAACCAATCCTAATGGAAGGAAGGGTCGGGGCTGACGAAGAAGGGAACTTACTGGTCGACGACTTTTGGCAGATGAGCTGGTAAGTAAAATGGCACTATTTTGTCCTGAGATTGACAAGGCGGTCTTAAATCCGGATGAACCATGAATAGTTAACTGCATAAGGCTGCAGAAGTCGAGGAGAAACCACTGAATTAAAGATCCCTAAAGATATCTTAAGAAAATCACTAAAATCACTAAAAAAGTATAAATCGTATTGCGACGTGAAATGTACCAAAAATATATATAACTGGTCAACAAGCAACACTAGCACTAGAAATAAGCAGCCTTGAAATAAAGATACTTGGCCTCAGCGAAGTAAGATGGCCCAGTGCTGAACAGCTGTCACAACGACATTGTTCTTTATCAACGTCAAGAGCAGAACTTAATTATTACAAACACATTTTTCAAGTTACCAAACAGACGATTGTATATATCGCGTTCGCCCGCAAATACATCGGAGAAAGTAGTCAGGAACCAGATAGACTACATTATGATCAATTAAAGATACCGTAATGCTGTTAAAGCCGTGAAAGCATATCCTGGATCAAACGTGGCCTCAGATCACAATCCACTTATCAAGAAAAATTACATTCACCCTTAAAAATATTAAAAGACATCAAATAATCCCTACAATAGACACAAGAAAACTTAAAGAACCTAAAGTAAAAGAATGCCTCCAACATGAACTGCAGCAAATTGAACACAAACACCAATGATATTGACGAGTACTGGGATCGACTAAAACATTGTCTACTGGAACCCTGTAAAGAAATACTAAAGACTTCCGCAAGAAGAAAAGAAGAATGGATAAATGACGAGATACTCAATATGATGGAACAACGGAGACAATTTAAAAACAAAGAAAACAATAAATATAGAGAGATAAACCACGAGATCAGGAAGATGATAAAGCAGGCAAAAGAAAAAAGAGAAATGCAAAGAGATCGAAGACCTTCAAAATAAATATGATCTGTTTAACCTACACAAGAAAGTTAAAGAACTGGCAGGACTAAGAAAACAAAATCCAACTCGTGCAATTCTGGATAGACACGGGACTACTATAACACATACGGACGAGAAAATACAAAGATGGGCAGAATATATCGACGAATTGTTCGATGATGAAAGAGGAGATCTGGAGCACATAGAACTTACATCAGAAGAAATAGGTCCATATATTACAAAAGAAGAAATATTACACGCATTAAAAACAATGAAGAGTGGGAAAAGCCCTGGACCAGACATGCTTCCTATAGAAATCCTAAAAATTCTAGATAAGAAGCACATTGATGTTTTAGTGACACTCTTGAACCAAATTTATAGTTCAGGCGTATTACCCAAAGAGTGGTTAACGTCGATTTTTATTTGTCTCCCCAAAAAGAAAAACGCAAGAGAATGTAGCGATTACCGCACCATTAGCTTGATGTCTCATGTGCTAAAGTTACTATAAAAGTCATCCATAACCAAATATATCACAAACTGGACATAGACGTTAATGATACACAATTTGGTTTTCGCAAAGGCCTAGGAACGCGTGAAGCTCTTTTTTCACTTAATATACTGATATAAAAATGCCTGGACGCCAATCAAGATATATACGTATGTTTTATTGACTATAATAAAGCATTCGATAAAGTACGACATAAACAATTAATGAATGTCCTGAAATCAAAGAAGATTGACTACAACGAGCTCAGGATCATATCAAATTTATACTACAAACAGCGAGCAAAAGTACGTGTTAACGAACAGCTGTCAGAAGAAATTGAAATAAGATGTGGAGTGAGACAGGGATGCGTATTGTCGCCAATTCTTTTTAATGCCTACTCCGAAGAGATCCTGAAAAACGCTCTTGAGGGTGAAACAGCTGGAATAAAGGTAAATGGAGTTCCCATTAACAACATTAGAAATGCGGACAACACTGTGATCCTAGCCGAAAATATTGAAAATCTTCGGAGACTGGTGACCAGAATAGAGGAGTATGAAAAAGAGTATGGTCTAACAATGAATGTCAAGAAGACGAAATTTATGAGAATATCGAAAACTCAAAAAAAATAACGAAAATCTTCTAATAAACGGAACCAACGTCGAACAAATGGACAAATATGCATATCTGGTAACAATGATTAACTCCACAAATGATTATACTCAGGAGATCAAAATCAGAATAAAAAAAGGCTAGAGCAAATTTCAACAAAATGAGAAGAGAGCTATGTACAAGGGATTTAAAATTGGAACTGAGAGTTAGGTTGGCGAGGTGCTATGTTTTTTCGACTTTATTTTATGGAATGGAATCTTGGACCTTGAATACGACATCAACGAAAAAACTAGAATCATTCGAGCTGTGGGTGTATAGAAGAATTCTGAAAATATGGTGGACAGAACACGTCACAAAAAAAAGGGTTTCTGAGAAGGATGAATAAAGAAATAGAAATTTTAAATATAATTAAAACAAGAAAATTTGAATATCTCGGACATATTACACGTGGAGAGAAATACACCTCCAACTGATTATGCAAGGAAAGATCCAAGGAAAAAGAAGTATAGGGAGGCGTAGAATGTCATGGCTACTCAACCTGAGAGCGTGGTACGGATGTACATCAAATGAACTTTTCAGAGCAGCCGTCTCAAAAGTCCGAATAGGTATGATGATTGCTGACCTCCGCCGCGAAGATGGCACTTGAATTGAAGAAGACTCGGGTAGCAGGTATTATGTAGCGATGTTCACAAAAATGGTGAAGGAATCATGATTAAAAATACACTATAACCGTATGTCTCTAACTTTATTCCTATTCCCTATAATGTTAACGTTGAAAACCTATCCAATAAACATTAGCATAATTCAAATTTATACTCCAACATTAAGCAGCACCGATAATGACATAGATTTATTCTATTCAGATTTACAACATCTAACGAAAACATAAAATAACATGAAGTCAACATAAACAATGGGCGACTTTACGCCAAAGTCGGTAAAGGGAAAATAGAAGATATTGTAGGGAATTATGGTCTAGGAATAAGAAACGAAAGAGGAGACTGATAAGTACAATATTGTCAAGAGAAAGAACTAGTCTTCACAAACACCTCTTTGTGAAGACTACGAAAATAATCTGATAAGAAACCAAATCAATTGTATTCTTGTTAAAAAAAAAAGATATAGAAGTGGGATTAAAAGCGTGAAAACATATCCTAGTACTAATGCAGACTTCGACCTCAATTTACTTCTGGCCAACATTAACATTAAATTGAAAAAACAACAGAAAAAAGTAAAATTGAGACCAGATTTGTCAAAGCTTGAGAGTGAAAAATGTCAACAACAAATAAATGAAGCAATTGCACTAGCATTCACAAAATCTTCAAAAACATATATTAACAGTGCCTGGAGCGAAATGAAGGCTGCAGTACTTAACGTTGGCGAAACGTTTGTGGGTAGAAAAGAACCAAATGCCAAAAAAGACTGGATGACATCAGATATGATAAAGCTAATAGAAGAAAAACCAAAATACAGAACTACAAATAAAGAAAAATACAAACAAATGAAGAAACTAGTAGAAACGCAGATCAAGGAAGCTAAAGAACGCTGGATGGATGAAAATTGCAAAGAAATAGAAGAATTTAATATGAAAACACGACACACATAACCTACATAAGAAACTGAAAGAAATTACGGGTGGTACACAGAGGAGAAATCCACAAGTTGTAAGAAACTCCCATGGAGATCTCCAATTATCAAAAAAAAACAACAAATTTGGGAGAAATACCTCAAGAACTTATTTAAAGATGATAAGAAAGAAATCAATAAAACATAACCAACTGATGAAAATATGTAAATTTTAATATCAGAGATGAAACAGGCAATTAAAAACTCAAAAGGTGATAAAGCGCCTAGTCCTGACGAAGTAGATCCAGTAGAAATATTAAAAATCCTGAATGACGAAAATAGACAATATTTAGAGTTAGACACTCAATATTTAATAAAATATACCACGACGGTCAAATTTCTGAAGAACGGTTAAAATCTATCTTTTTACCCTTACCCAAGAAAAATAATCCTAAATCTTGCGATGAATACCGATTCATTAGATTCATGAGCAACACTTTAAAAATACTACATACTCAAATTATTCAACAGCGTATATATAAAAAATATAAAGAACAATTACACAACACACAGTTTGGATTTAGAGGTGGAATGGGAACAACAAAGACGCAATGACGGTACTATTACAAAAATCCAGGGAATATACTCGTAATAAAAAGGTATTCATATGTTAGATACATTTTCGAAAAGCGTTTGACTGAGTTCAGCATGGTAAACTCATACAGGCATTGAAATTTATACACCTAGATCCCAAGGATATTAATTTAATCATAAATCTATACTACAGTCAAACAGCGGTCGTAAGGGTGGAAGATCGTGAGACAAGCCAAATAGAAATTCAAAGAAGAGCCAGACAGGGATGTGTGCTGTCGCCACAATTATTTAATGTATACTTCCAACTAATATTTCAGGAGGCACTATGGGACTAGCAATGAATATAAATAAAATCAAATACATGGTGATCTCGAGAACCCCTGTTGACAAAACACATCTGACATTGGAGAGAGAGTCTTCTTCTTCTTCTTAAATTGAAGAGCATGGGGCTCAATGAATCCCCTTGTTTTATTCCGCTGGCTATTTCTATAGGTTCTGTAAGATGTCCATCTATTCTGACTTCCATTTTGTTGTTTGGGTAGATGTTTTCGATAGTTTTTATAATATTTAGAGGAGCTTTTCTATTAAACAGAAGATGGATTACTTCTTTGAGTCGTACTCTGTCAAATATTTTCTTTAGGTCAATCAGATACATAAATACTGGTATATTATACTCTAGTGATTTCTCAGTAATTTGCTTTATAACGAATATTGCATCTGTACACGATCTTCTTGGCCAAGGCTAAGATATTAGACTTAATTTTTGCTCAGCTTTCTTCGACTTCATCACTTTCTGTGATATATGTATTTCTGCTTTTTTCGGTTATTGTTTTTTGGAATAGGTATCTTGTGGAGTCATCCTATAAGCTTTCGACTTCTATCTTTGTGGTGTATTCTGGTGTTTTGTTATCACATATATGTGCTTTCATTCGGATTTTGCACAATACCAATTTATGATCGCTTCCTATTTCTGCTGATGCTAGTGCTCTTACATCCCAGATTTGAGAGGGCTGTAACTCTCTATTCGACAGAATATAGTCTATGTCTAATAAAAGTGTATTTGTATTGTTCTTTGTGAGGGAAAATGTATTATTAATACTTATCTCGTTTATGCTGCAGAGATCCGTCAGAAGGTTTCTGTTACGTCCCTCCACATATATTCTTAGTTTTTTATTAATAATTTTATTATTTTATTTTTATATTTAATTTTTTAATTAACGTGTGTGTATGTCTTGTCAATCGTGAATTAATACGGACCTGTACAGTCCGCCCCTTAAAGTCTTGAGGGGCAGGGAGCAGGGCTACGACACGCTACGCACTTCAATCTTAGTCATAGTCTTGTATAAATCAGCGTGCGAAACACTCCAGTATTTTTTGTGTAACGTGACCACGCGACCTTTTGAGAAGATTCTGTTCCCGAGTCAACCCAGTGCACTGCGGAAGAAGAATTGTTACATCAACATCACAGGTACCGTAATTTGATTGCATACACACATAGTATTTATATTATTTGATAAATTTACATATAACTTATTTTCATATTAAATTTATGCCAGCACCTAAATAAACAATTATGGGTCAGTGTTTCTCTTATAGAATTTAAAGCTCAATCAGTTTCCGTTTTCATTTCTGATATTTTCGTTATATCGCTGTTTTATTCCTGGATCCATATTATTCCTGGAACTATATCATTGCCAACACGGGCATTAAAATCACCCATAACGATTACATATTCATCATTTGGTGTCTCGTTTATTACAGTCTGAATGTGTTCGTAGAAGTTTTCCCTTGTGGTGGTAGCTCTGAGGTTCTTTGGTGCATAGATTCCTATCACATTCAGAGGTTTGACATCCAGTTTAATTTTTACATTTACTATTCTTTCAGAGGTATATTTACATTCTTGTACTTGGTGTAAAACATTTTTGTGTACTAACAGGGTGACTTCTTTTTTGGTTCTGGTTTCTTTCGCAACACCACTGTAGATCATCAGATAGTCATGTAGCATAATTTGACCCTTGCCTTTTTTCTTCGTCTCTTTTATTGCACATATGTCTATATTTTTTTTTTTACAAGGTGTTTTGTAATTTCCTGCTTTCTTGTGTTTAGAGACTTTACGTTCCGAGTACCGATGCGAACTATATTTCTCGTTTTCCATAAATTCGTTGTCCTCTTTCTCGCGTTAGTCGTCGTAATGAAATCATTCCTGTTCCGAGGCATAATCCTGTTTCTATGAGCTTTCTAGTTTTAAAATCTATCTGTAGGGTGCTAACCTGGTTGTAGACTCCTCCTTTATTCGGTCTTGGGACAGGCAGCAGTTCTGTCAAACTACTCGATCCACCCAAGAAAACTGCAGGCGGAGTTGAGGGGGAGAGTCGACAAGCATAAATACCTTGGAGTAATTATAAACTCACAGCTAGATCAAGATGATGAGATAAAGGTCAGAATTTAAATACCTCGAAAAGAATTTATAAAATACAAGTCAATGTTTACACATAAGAAATTGAGGTTCGTCGAATGTTATACATATATATGGTCGCAACCACTATATGGGCTTTGAAACTGGGATATAAATATAGAAGTTTGGACTCTGAAAGCCCAATCCGTAAAAAAATTGTAGGCATTCCAAATATGGCTGTATAGGCGTATTCTTAAAATTCCTTGGACTACAAAAGTCTCAAACGAATAAGTGTAAGACGAATATTACATAGCAGAAAGCTTATGAAGACAATTAAAACAAGAAAAACATCGTATCTGGGCCACATACTTCGAAACGATAAATACTCTCTTCCACGCGTCATCATGCAAGGAATAATAGAGGGAAGAAAACGCTTGGGAAGGAAGAAGAAATCTTGGCTGAGGAATATCAGAGATTGAACTAACGTCAGTGTTGAACAGATATTTCACGTTGCAAAAATCCTCCTCCTCAGTCCTAATCCCTTTTGGGATGTGGTGACACCATCAGGCCTTTACAGTTTTTTCACAATTTCCCTCCATCCTTCCCTGTCCTGGGCTAGTTGTTCGGCTTCATGTAACCCTTAATTAATATTTTTGTTTGATCTAGCCAACGGCTTGGAGATCTTCCCCTAGGTCTCTTTCCTTCAACTCTACTCTCGACTATCAGTTTTTCCATCGTACCTGTTCTTCTAGCAATGTGTCCAAAATACTGCAAATATCTCCGTTGTATTTGTTTAAGCAATATATCCTTTACTTTACGTTGTTCTAATATCGATACGTTAGTGCGATGATCAATCCAGAATATTCTTAACATGTGGCGGTATACCCACATTTCAAAAGAGTCTAGTCTATTTTTATCCGCTTTCTTTAAGGTCCACCTTTCGGATGCATATGTGGCTATGGGAAAAATGAGTGCCCTTACCAGCCTTAGTTTTGTGTGTATTGTTATGCTAGAATTTTTCCAAATTGTTACTTACCAGTTTCATCATAGCTGTTCTAGCAATAGTCAACCTTCTACGTATCTCTCTGTCACACCCCCCGTCATTTGTTATTAGGGACCCCAGGCATATGAAACTATTTACTACTTCAAAGCCCCCAATTTCTTTAATGTGTTGAAGATCATTCCAAGCTCTGTCTGCTATAATGATCTTTGCCTTACTCCTATTTAGCTTTGAAAAAATAGGGAAGCATTTTGAGAAGTGATCGTTAACTTTAGTTAGAAGACAGCACAATAGGAAGAAGCTTAATAAGTCACTTAAATATTCTTCAAGGTCATATAGAACCGTAAAACATGTGAAATATGTATACGTGACTCTTAGTTTGAATTTAGAAAGGCCTTGAGTACAAGAAAGGCGCTCTTTGCGACTGAAACAGTAATTAATAAATGCCTCTATAATCATAAAAAAAGTATATATCTGCTTTATCAACTACCAGAAGGCATTTGATAGAGTCCAGCATGAAAAATTGTTGAATGAACTGCAGAAAATGAAGTTAGACGGAAAATACCTCCTCATAATTCAAAATCTTTACTGAAACCAAGAACCAACCTTAAATATTCCAACCATGCTATAAAAGAATCCATATATAAAGAGGTATCCGACAAGGCTGTGTCATGTCTCCATTGTTCTTCAACTTGTACTCTGAATGCATATTTAAACAAACACTCGACCACGCCGAAATTAGTATAACAATAAACGGTAAATATATTTAGCATATCAGACGATAGTGTTCTGATAGCAGAAAGAATAGAAGACTAGGAACGATTTGAACCTTTGGCGAGGTTGGACGTATTTAATTACCAGTCTAATCGCACCTAGTTTTTGTGCTTTTATTTATATCCACTTAATAATTAAAGTGTTGTGTTATTATAAATAAAAATTAGTGAACTTATTGGAGAAAATCTGTAAGTAATTTTAATCTAATTAGATACTTACTTCACAACAAGTTCATATTGTTTATATTACCTGATGTTATTAACAAACGAAAATGGATGATGTTAATAGTCCAGGGCCGTCGAGGCCCCAAATGTTATTGACATCACATAAAACTTCTTCATATTCTGCAGCGTTAATTAATTCAACTCCAAAATTCCCATCCAAGAAACAAGCTATTTTATATAATGCTCTGGAAAATGCCAAACTTGAGGAATATCTACTTGCACTGGGAAAAATTATAGAACCAAGATATATTATTTTTTCATCACGAATTTCAAATCACCGTATTTGTATTTACCTAGCTAGTGAAGAATTAGTAGAAACTGTCATGAATGCTGACAACGGAAGAATAACCATCAATCAACAAATAATTTATGCTCGACGCTTAATTACACCAAATGAAAGATTACTAATCTCTAATGTTTGCCCTAGTATTCCTCACACTTTCATAGAATCTGAACTTAAAAAGTTAGGCCTCAATTTATTAACTCCAATTAATTTTTTACGAATAGGTACAACAAACCCAGAATATAGACATATACTGAGCTTTCGAAGACATACATTTATCTCTCCTTTAGAAGGTACATTAATTCCTCCCTCAATTGTCATAAACCACGAACAAACATCTTATCGTATTTTCTTATCTTTAGAAAAACAGATGTGTTACTATTGTAAACAATCTGACCATTTTGTAGCAAATTGTCCATCCTGTACAAATCCAAATCAAAACTTAACAACAACAGTGCCAACTACTACTATAAATACAGTAGTTAATACTCTTCCACATGACGTCCCGACCACATCAGCCTCTTCAGCGAATACCTTATCCTTACAATCCTCGACTATACCTTCTTCATTAACTACACCAATATTAGCTGCATCCCAAATATCACCCTCAACATCACTCCCAAGTTCTCAAACTACATGCACAGATACAAATATAACAACTACCCAATTATCAACAACACCTAATGTTTCACAACCTCATACATCAATCCCAAACTCTTCTTCAACACTAGCATGCCCTATCAATAGCATATCAATAGATACAACTGATACACTTGAAATAACTAATACACCTATTAAAGAAGTAAACACAGCTAAGCGCAGCCTTGATGAAATTTTATCCCCACCTTTACAAGAACCTAAAGAAAACTTCACAAAACCAATACAAAAACTTAAAAAATCCAAAACTATTGATAATTCTGAGACTATTGCTAACAGTATGGAACCCGTAAAAGATTTTATTACTAATAAACTTATAACACCGATATTAAATTTTGAACAACTAACTGATTTTTTTGAAAATGCTTTAGGATCTCCAGATAAATTGAGTCTATCTAAAACTTATACAGAAGACACGTTAGGCTTACTTAATCTGTTAAAAGAGATCTATCCTCACATTATATCAAAAAAAATGAAATCGCGATGTACTAAAATAATTAATTCAATTACTCGACAACTAAAACCTCAGCTCGATAGCGACTCCTCCATAGAACCTTCTACATAAGCTCACGTTCAAGTCTATTTTACAGTGGAATTTGAACGGTTATTATACCCGTTTAGAAATGTTACAATTAATAATTGCTCAAAATTCACCTTCTATAATTTGTCTACAAGAAACTCATTTTAAAAATAACAAAATTCATAATTTGAGAAATTATACAAGCGTATCTAAAATTAGGCAAAATCAAGAACATGCCAGTGGTGGAGTTTCAATTTTTATCGAGAATTCCTATGAATATTGCAGTATTCCTCTAATAACAAATCTAGAGGCTGTAGCGGTGTGCTTAGTAGGTCCACTAAAAGTTAACATCTGCAGTCTTTACATCGCACCTAATTCTGATCCAAGTATAGCAGATATTTCTAATCTTTTATGTCAGATTCCTACACCTCGAATTATACTGGGAGATTTTAATGCACATAATTCATTATGGGGCTCAAAAAAATTGACAAAAATGGGAAGAAAAATAGAAAATATCCTAAATAATCTGAATTTAAATCTACTTAATGACGGCAGGAATACTCGATATAATGCTGCAACAGGAGAGTTTTCAGCAATTGATTTGTCAATTTGTGAACCAAACTTGCAACCTAGTTTATCGTGGGACACTTTACCTGATCTATATGGAAGTGATCACTTTCCCATCTTAGTTAACAATCTGTTGTACCATAAGCACAATACACACATCACCAAATGGTCCTTAAATAAAGCCAACTGGACACTGTTCTCAACATTGATCTCTTCATCAGCTATGAATCTTAGAAAAATGTTAGACTCAGAACAAGATATTGACGAAAAAACATTATTTTTCAATGAAGTCATCATTGATGCAGCGAATAAATCCATTGGAAAAACAGCTTTTCATCCAAAACATTCACCTGTACCGTGGTGGAACGATGCGTGCAAACAGGCAATAAGGGAATCTAAATCGGCTTTTAATAGATATAAACGATATAAAACTACTGAAAATCATTTAGAATTTAAAAGAATAAGAGCTAAATGTAGATTTATTATTAAAAAAAGCAAGCAAGAGTCATGGCAAAAGTTTGTTTCAGAAATCAATAGATCTACTCCAATTGGTCAAATCTGGAACATGATTAGAAGTATATCTGGAAAAAATTCACAACACTCTATAAAGTACTTAATAAAAGACAATCAGACATTTACGTCCGAATGCAATATATCTGAAATAATGGCAAATCAATATTGTACCGCTTCTAGTGATGAAAACTATTCAGTAGAATTCTTAAATAAAAAACGATTTGAAGAAAATAAAGGAATACCAATAATCAATGACACTTCACCAATAAACAATCCTATAAGCTTGACTGAACTTATTGAAACTCTTAACTCCGTTAGAAATACTAGTCCAGGACCAGATAATATACCTGTGCTTTTTCTACAGAACCTACCACTAGTAGGCCAAGAACTATTATTGCAACTATTCAATTTTATATGGATCAATAAGGTATTCCCACACATATGGCACTCATCAATCATAGTTCCAATACACAAACCAGGTAAACCTAAATTTGAAGCAGAATCCTATAGACCAATCTCTCTCACGAATGCAATGTGTAAGTTGCTAGAAAAGATCATTGCTAATCGACTCATGTGGTATATTGAACATAAACATCTTATTATACCCGAACAAAGTGGATTTAGGAAAAATAGATCAACATTAGATAACTTAATATCATTGGAATCAGAAATTCATGAAGCATTTATATGTAATCAAGAATGTTTAGCCATATTCTTTGATGTAAAAAAGGCTTTTGATACAGTATGGCGCTACGATATTTTAACCACACTCCACAATTGGAAGATTCACGGTAACATGTTTGCTTTTATTTCAAACTTTCTACGGGAACGATATTTCCAAGTTCGAATCAATAACCATTTGTCTGAATCTAAATTACAGAAAAATGGAATTCCACAGGGCTCGAATCTAAGCGTAGCACTATTTTTAATTGCTATTAACAATGTTGTGTCGGACTGCAATCGCACAATTAAAACTTTTTTGTATGCTGATGATCTAGTAATTCTAGCAAGAAATAAAAACATATTATCGGCTCATAATCGTATTTCTGCAGCTCTTAAGTCGATAGAATCGTGGTCTAACAATATTGGGCTCCAGTTCTCCAACACAAAAACAAAAGCTATACATTTTTCACGAAAATCAAATCCACAAAAGCTCCCAAATCTATTTTTAAACAATTCTCCTATAGAATATACAAAAGAAATAAAATTCCTAGGGATGCAACTGGACTCAAAATTAAGTTGGACAAGTCATATACACTCGCTAAGAGTATCGTGCCAAGCTGGACTAAACATTATGAAATCTGTGTCACATAAAAATTGGGGAGCAGATTTTCCAAATCTAATAAATTTATATAGAGCTTTAATTAGATCAAAACTGGACTACGGATGTGTTGTGTATAACACCGCAAACCAAGCATTGCTTAAAACTTTGGATACTCTTCAGAGTTCAGCCGTTAGACTTGCTCTAGGAGCATATTGCACCAGTCCTGTGGACAGTCTACTCTGTGAAGCTGGAGAGCCACCCTTAAACCTAAGAAGAAAATACTTAACTCTATCGTATGTCTCGAGTATAAAATCTAACCCAAAAAATCCAGCTCTTCATCATGCTGTTGCTAACAGGTTCCAGGAGGTCTATCGAAAAATAAATAGGGGTCCTGTACCTTTCTATGAACGAGCTAATAGATACTTATTCGATTTTAATATTGAACTACCTCCCATTTATCCTATCTGTGAAATAAATTTATGTTTTCCTTGGGTTGTTCCCTCTCCGCTTTGTAACCTTAAACTTACAGCATATAACAAAAATATCGTGATTTTTTTAAAACTCACTTTCTCCATGTTCTCACACAGTACAAAAATTACCATTTTATATACACAGACGCATCTAAGACCATAAATGGAGTAGGAGCATGCTTTGTGACATCCCATGAACATTCCATCTATAAATTGTCTCCTAAGACAAGTATTTTTACAGCAGAACTATTTGCCATCAATAAGGCCCTAACCTATATTCTAGAAAAAAAACTTCCCAAATCTCTTATAATATCTGATTCACTTAGTTGTCTGACATCAATTTCCCAGATTTATCCCTCTCATCCAACATTGCAGCAGATTAAGTTAATTTTATACCGTATATACCAAAACAATTTGACAGTAGAGTTCCTCTGGGTACCGTCACACGTTGGAATAGATGGTAACGAAAAGGCAGATAGTCTAGCTAGGTCCGCAGTAACCAATACAACCGCATCAGTGGAAAATCTAACGGTGCATTTGGATTTAAAACCTTACTTAAAATCAAAATTGTACGATGTTTGGCAAAACCAATGGAATAGAAGCACCACTAAATTGAAAGAAATAAAATCTTCCGTCCTTCCATGGAACTCCTGGCGTTCAAAGCGACAACATCAAGTCCTATTAACACGTCTCAGATTAGGACACACTTCTACTACACATGAATACTTGTTGAAGAAAGAAGAGGAACCAGTGTGTTTTGTTTGTGAATGTAAAGTGACAGTGAAGCACATTTTGATTGAGTGTCCAATATACTCAGTGGAAAGACTATATCATCATTTTCCAAAAACATTAAAAGAACTTTTAGGAGAATCTAAATACGTAGCTGACTTGATAGAATTCTTGAAAACTATAAACCTTTTCAATAAAATTTAATACAATACATTAATAATTAAAATATATATTGTATACATTATTATGTAATTGATATTTTGTATATGCCTATGTATGTCTTTATCACTTTTGTATTTTTCTTATGCTAATAACCCTAAGTGGTTGAAGCCAAATAAATAAAAAAAAAATAGAAGACTAACAAAATTTACTAGAGAGAGTTAATAACGCAAGTCAAACAATGGGACTGATAATAAATCTTCAAAACCCAAGTAATGGTAATTAGCAAAACCCATGGAAACTGTCGCATTGACCTAACACCAAATTAGAACAAGTTCACAAATCTAGATACTTAGGAGGAGTACTAAATGATCCAGAAGTGGGATCCAGATATATAAATAAAAATACGAACAAAACAGGCCAGAAACATGTACAATAAATGGAAGCAAATTAGCTATAACCGAAAAGTAAAGTTTGGCGTCCCAAGTAGAGTTATTAAATACTACGTTTGGTCAGTCCTTATGTATGGAGTTACAGCCTGGACATTAAAATGAAATACCATGAGACGGCTAGAAGCCTCTGAAATGTGGCTTTATCATAGAATGCTTAGATTATCATGGAAACAACACATAACAAATCGAACAGTATTAAACACACTAAACAGAAGGTTAGAACTTATAAAACGATTAAGAAAAGAAAGACCTCGTACCTAGGCCACATCTTGAGAAATGACAAATATAACCTGCTACGAATAATAATTGAAGGAAAATTAGAAGGCTAAAGGTGAGTAGTCAGAAGAACAATGTCATGGCTTCGAAATATCAAAGCTTAGACGGACATGAACATTCAACAATTACTAAGAGCGGTGCAGAATAGAGAAGATTTTCATGTAATGATCGCAAACCTCTAGAAAAAGAAGGAGCAGGTTCAGGTTTTTTCAATGTTAAGTAGTGAGAGTAAGGATTCAGATCCGTAAGATCCTGCGTAGACGCCGTATTTGTACTAAGCCAAATCACATAAAAGGTCATCGAATACAATAAACCAGCATATCTATGTTTTATAGACTTGACAAAGGCTTCCGATAGCATCCAAGTCGAAGACGTCTTACACCTACTGTATAAAAGAAACTTACCAATCAATATTATACAAACCATTGAAAACATCTACTTCCATAATCGAATACAGGCAAAGATACATTGAAAATTAACACAGTGTATACCAGTACAAAGCGGAGTCAGACAGGGTGACTCGTTAAGCCCACTTCTCTTCAATATAATAATGGACGAAATAATACAAGGTCATGGTTACAGAATGGGGAACAAAGAAATCCAAATATTATGTTATGCAAACGACGCCGCATTAATCGCCGAGACAGAAGACGAGCTCCAAAGATTAACACATATCTTCAATACAACAGCCAAGAAATACAATATGATAACATCAGCAGAAAAAACCAAATGTTCAACCAAACATCTAGATAATACTTGAAATACTTTGTGTATATATTAAATTGGGTGGTATCCCGTTAATAAATAAATAAAAACATCTAAATACCCACTACGATGTAAAATCGAAATTGATGGGAAAATAATAAAGCAGGAAGCAAGGTTTAGATATCTGGGAATAGATGTAACTAGTTACGGAGATTTTGAAGAAAAAGTAAGATAACAAAGCTTAAAAGCAAGTAAAGCGGCGGGATCTCTTAATGACACAATCTGGAAGAACAAACATCTAAGACAAGACAAAAACAAAAATCTATAAAGCAGCAATTAGACCTATATTAACATACACGGCGGAGACAAGACCTCACACATCTAAAACGAGACGACTACTAGAAACAACAGAGATGAAAATACTCCGACGAATATCAGGGAAAAGTCTGTTGGATAGGGAGAGAAGTGAAAACATAAGAAGAGCATGCAATATAGAAGACATAAATGTATGGGTGACAAAACCGAAACAGGAGTGGAACGAACACATTAGTAGAATGGCAGAGGATATGATAGTACGAATAGCACGAGATAAATCACCAAATGGACGAAGAAGTATTGGCAGACCAAGAAAAATATGGTGCGATAATTTAAACAATTTATTACATTTACTACATTCGGCTTATTCGTGTCCTTTGAAGCGTGTCAAAAAACCGACCGTGGACGGATAGACGTATTTGCTATTCGGGCATTTGCTGATGTGTGCGAATAAAGTAAATAATTTACGAATGCACTCTCCACATTTCGTCTTATACGGCCGAATATAACGCATAACGAATAACACATAGCGAAGTGTGGTGCCGCCATAAGGTTTCTACAACCTAAGTTCACTTTTCTTGCCTTGAATTTAGACTATCAGTAAGTTGCTCGGTGATTTGTTAATATAAGGAGTCGATGGATAAAATTAAATACTGTGATTAAATAAATAATGCCATTTTAACTGTGTATAATTTATTTAGTACAATAGGTTAACAACGCAGAGTGGTCAAATGACTTTAGCAGAACTAAAAAGTTTATTTTGTTTGTAAGATTACAATACACGATATAATCATCATTACCATTAAAATAATTGTAAAATATAAGAAGTACATGAAATTTAATTTCATACATTTAGATAATTTCATTCATTTTCTGAACTTTATTTAGTGAACTCATTTAACACAAATATTGTTTATCAAATCGAAATATTAAATAATCGATGGTAACATATAATAATTAGATTATATTTAAAAAACATAAAACAACCATACAATAATAACGATAATTATAGAAAATTTATCGTTTTCGATGGGGATGAACAATAAAACTTTCTTTCAAACATAAATTAAAAAAAAAATAAACGTTAAGGATTTTATCTTTCGTCTTTATCGTTCGTTAATGTGATTCGAAAGTCTGTGGTTTTTCAAATAAATTCTAGAAAAAGTAGACCATAAATACTTAAAAAAAGACTATTGATTAATATTTATATTTCCAAATGAGGCACCAATATACAATTTTAAATTTAACAAAACTGTTTTGTTGCCCTGAAACATAAGTAGTAAATCGACCTATTTTAGACCTAACTTTATGGGGATTGGTGCAGCCAAATTTGGAACAGATTGATAACAAAGTTAGATTCAAAATTAAAAGTTGATACCTCATTTGATTGTATCGAGTTTAATGCATGAGTCTACATCAAAGAAATAATGGTAGCATGTGCTTGGTATTGGTTATTATATCCATTAATGACAAGATAATAACACTATATTGTTGTTAATTTTATTGAAAATCATGAAAAAAAAAACAGGAAATACTCATGACTCTATTCCGACATAGTCTTTTATTAAAGTACTTATGTTTGGTTCAATATCCCTATCAAATTTTATTTCCTATTTACAAAAAAAACCGTAATTTTAAAAAATTGTTTAAAGAAAGCAGCAGGCATCTACTGTTCCCCAAGCCAATAATCCTACCTACAAAAATAAATTAATGTTGCAGTCACCAGGACACATACTTACAGCAGTCCGAACTACAACTGCAAAACCTTTACAACACAACCTTACAACAGTACGTTGAAGTGAGACTGCTGTTTTCCGAATCTAAATCTGACTATCGGTTCCTTACTTACGTATGACCCGTTTACAACATGTTGAGATAGACATGTAGTGGACGAGTTCCCCTTTTCCGCATATAATGCTTACAGCGTGGACAGGTGAGTGTTATTTCGTTCATGTACATAACATTTACAGAGTGCTGAACGGTGTTCTCCTGTTCGTCTACAGAACGTCCATAATGTATATGACCTCTTAATAGTGGTAATCCAGGAAATTAAACTTGTTCTACTAACAACTTCTGAGTTATTTATTGAGACTTTTTGGATACAAAATAAAGGTTTGATATATAAAGACAATAGAAAAGTACAGAAACATTAATAGGTACTTTTATTTTATAATTTACGCACATTTTTTCAGGAGGTACTTAAAAAATGCCGTTTTTTAAATACAGTAGAGCTTCTTTAAATTGAAAACCTTCAATACTCGAAAAAATGTTTTGTTTCCTTCCCTTCCTCTAAAGTCCCAAAACCTCCATTACTTGAAATCTCAACCCCTCTATTTTAAATAGCCATGTTTTATTTTAAAAAATTTACAACTCGATCTTTTTTAATACTTCTATAACTCGAAGAATAATAAGCTACTGACTTTAAGAATTTGCCGACAATATCGTCTCTTAACAAACAATTTGGGAGTATACAATAAATATAATTGTCAATTATTTATGACTCACTTTAACATGTGCTTGCTTTCTTGGTGTCAGGTATTTAATTGTATGATGTTTGATTTCATTTGAACTTAAAGCAAGTCATTTGTTTCATTGAAAAAATTGTCAGAAGTACTTTGATTCCACCGCAATACACATCAATTTGTTCAAAAGTTTACAACTAAAGTTGTTAAAACATGAGTGCTGTAAAACGTAAACTGAAAACTTTACGTCTCGCTGAAAAGTTAAAAGTTTTCGACGCTGTGAAGAGCTGTCAAAAGAAGAAAGATGTTGCTGAACAATTTGGCCTACTAATAATGAGTACTCTGCCAGGAATAATACAAAATTAATCAAACATCAAAACGGTCAATTGTGAAATCTCCGGGCTTGGAGGAGTTCTTACTTAAATGGTTTGAGCAGTGGCGGAGCCAAAATATCAGTGCTAGTGGAGCACTCTTACAAGACAACTTGTTTTTAAAAAAGTTTGTGGGGAAAGTGCAAGTGTTAAGATTGAAACCTGTAACAAATGGACAAGTGAATTGCAAGATTTTTTACACGGCTACGGACCTGATATCTTCAATGTCGATGAAACGGAAATGTTTTTAAATGTCTTCCTGATAAGACTCTAACTTTTAAAAATGACATATGCCATGGTGGAAAGTCTAGCAAAGAACGTTTGACTATTTTGCTAGCAGTAAATATGTCGAGCACAGAAAAACTCTCATCATTAGTCATCGGTAAATCTAAAAGAACTCATTGCTTTTCAAGATGTCAATCACTATCTTTGAAATATGAAGCAAAAAACAACGAAATAATAGATGATGTAGCTAAAAAAGCAACAATGAAAGAATCCACTCTGCAAACCTATCAACTTCCTATGGGAGATTTAATATCTGCAATCAGGTTTCTCAAACGGACAAAATGGCAGGGACACTACAACAATTCAGACAAAGGCAAATATTATAAAAGAATCCAACCTAAACTTTCCGTCAAGACATGGTTTAAGCAACTTTATAACAGATGATTCATCAAAACTATTTGTCGAATAAGAAGCAATCATTGTATGACTCCAGTCTACAAAAGAAAAATAGGACTAGCAAATAATGATGAATGTCTATGTGGGGAGCTAGCTGATCTACAACATAAGCTGTTAGAATGTCCTTTACATTTTATTGAAATATCAAATTTTTTTACCAAGCTAGTTCAAGTTAATGTTCAATTACCTTCTTACCATCTTTTAGATTTAAAAAATCTAGATGTATATAAAAGTTTATATAGTCATACTATTTGTTTAAAATTAAAGCTCTGACAAAAAAAAAAACAATAAAAAAATAATACAGAGTAACAAAAAATGGAAAACAAAATAAAAAAAAATAAATAAAATAAAAAAAGTTACTAAGAAGATCTAAACCTCCGAGGTGTCGAATCGGGTTTATGTCAGAGTAGTAATAAAAAAATAATAAATAAAAAAAAATAAAAAAAGAAAAATAAAAATAAGTTACAAAAAAAACAGTAAACAGTAAAAACAGAGTAAACTAGTAATTAAGTTTCTAACATTCCATGTCTTAACAGTCAATGCAATACAATATTTTTAAATGTAACTACTAACTCTATCTTGTGTAAAGAGAGAACTCAAAACAAATTGACTGGCCAGTTGATTGTTAAAAGCAGTGCCAATAAAACACACACAAATATGAAGCAAATACAAAAGCATGAAAGACTTCTGTAATATTCAAAAACTGGTTCATACATATTGATAAGAAAATGGCCAAAGAAAAAAGAAAAATCTTGTTACTCATTGATAATTGTACAGCCCATAAAATTAAAGCAGTTTAAATCCAATATCTGCCCGCCAATATCACATCAAAATTACAGCATGTGGATCAAGGTATCATTAAACACTTCAAGTCATTATATCGAAAAGAAGTTGTCAGGAACATGTTGGATAATATGGAGAAAAAAAGAATTCTACTATAGATATATTGCAAGCCATGAGAATGGCTAATAAAGCTTGGTGAAATGTAACTACGGCTACTAGAAAAAAACTGTTATGTACAGTGCGGTTTTCCATCGTCGTCAACAGAAGAAGTTGAAACCGAAGATATTTCTATCCCACCTACTGCAGAATGGAATACAGTAGTGTCTGAATAAAGAATATAATTTGAGGACTTTGTTACGCGCGATGATGGAGTTATGATTGCTAAGACATTATATGATGATGAAATTATCGATTTAGTAGCTCAGAAAACAGATACTAATGATTTATATGACATAGAAGACTTGAAAAATACGACATCCGCTGCATGGGTTTCGCTGCTCTAAAGAAAGAGAATTTTCTGCTCTTTATACATTGGACAATTCTATAGATAGAAAGACACCGAATTATCTAAAGCAAAAAAAATTACTGAGCTTTTTTATGCCATATTTTTTTATTTAAGAATTTTTTGAAATAATGTAGATTTATATTAAATAAAAATGTTTTGTTACTTCTATAACTTGAATTTTTATTTATTTCACCTCTCTAAGTCAAAATTAGTAAGAATAAATCTTACCCTCTTTATGTCGAATCAAAATAAGTGGAAATAGTCCATAAGTCGAAAACTCATAACTCGAATTTTTGGCGTCCCCCTCGAAGTTCGGCTTATAAAGATTCTACTGTATCAATTTATCATAAAAATATCGTGATAAATCTTATATTTACTAATATCTATCATAAATAAATGCCATTTAAACAAAGGAGAGAATTATTGTGACAAATACAATCCTTGTCTGACCAACAGTGTTTTAATTGAGTAGCAGTTAATTACAGCAGACGCAAATTATACTGAAGTTTTGTCTGCGAAGGTTTTAAAATTACTTATTCAAGCTGAATTGGATCAGTAAATCATGGCACTGAAATAGTGGAAAACGAGGTTGACGATCAGATACCTACAAATATTTAGCAGTAACTCTTTGTATTTGTCACTGAAATTATGAAGAGTTTCCTATCGTTTCCGATGGGAGTTGCAAGGTAACTCGAGGCGAAAATACATCATTTCGCGCACTTCGCCATAATGGGCATGTGCCGTAACTTTGAGTACCATACAAATATAGACCAAATGGAGAAAAAGATAATTCGGCGAAGCTTTCATGCTATTTCATTCACATACCTACTATAGTGTATTTTTATGTATGAGAGAGTAATAAAACAATAAATTATGTATGCAAATCCCTAAACTGTTGATACGGGTGACTCAATGGAAAACAGATATTTGTCAACAAGTTTACAGAAGTATATAGGAAAACAATTTTAAATTGAGTATGACCACCAGGTATAAAGGTTGTAGCAGAATAGAATACAATAGTTGTGAGGGTTACTAATCCCTAAATAAGGTTGCCAGTGTCGGAGTGATGGAGGTTAACAGGTACTAATGAATTTGCAAGAAATGTAAGATGTTTATTTTATTGGTTATATATAACCAATAAAAGTTTAATAAGTACCTACCTATTTGCAAAATAAAGTTTAATTCTTTAGATAAAATAAAACGTTTTATTTTATCTATTTGCAAAATAAAGTTTAATTCTTTGCCTATTTGCAAAATAAAGTTTAATTCTTTAGATAAAATTAAACGTTTTATTTTATCTGAAATGAGTGCATTCCACGAAGTAAGGGTTTCAACAATCAAACATTTAATTCTTTAATTCCAGGAATCTACGACAGTAATTGACTAGATAATTACCTTCTAAACTTATTCCACAGAAAATGTGATAGTGGGTTTTTCCATTTTGTATATAGGAAGGTCCAAGTGGCGTATTCAAAATTCTTAACAGTTCACTAAAAGTAGGTACTTCAGTTGCAAGATGCAGTTTATTGTGTATACTAGTGTTATGGAAAATTTGGAAATGCCGTGTAAACGCCGAAAAATTGGTCCTCTAACAGTTAATGAAAAAACATTAATATTTAATTGTTTTAAATCATTTACAGACAAACGTTTATGTGAAAGTGTTGATGAGACCGTTGAGTTAGTTAGCAGTACACTTGGTGTTGGGAAATCTACGATTTACAGAGTTATTAAAGAAGAGAAATGTGGTAGTTTTCAAATGCCACGTAATGCTCCAGGGAAACCAAAATTTCAAATAGAATATCATTTTAAAGAAGGACTTCGACGGAAAGTGCATGAATTCCTCTTTAGACAAGAATTTCCAACATTGGATAAAGTTCTTGTCTCAGTTCGAGATGATAAAGATTACCCAGAAATGAGTCGAAGTACGTTATGGAAACTTTTAAAAGAAATAGGCTTCCGCTGGAAAAAGAATCCCAGAAAGTCTATTTTATTAGAAAGAAGCGATATTGTCATATGGAGAAGACATTTTCTAAGAACCATAAAGGAAATGAGAAACCAAAAAAGAAAAATATTTTATCTTGATGAAACATGGATCAACGAGGGTCATACACCAAATAAATTTTGGCAGGATGAAACTGTTACAAGTCAAAGGCACGCTTTTGTAAATAACTTATCTACTGGTTTAAACCCACCATCAGGAAAGGGACGCTGGCTGATAATAGTACACATTGGCAGTTCAGACGGTTTTGTTGAAGGTGGTTTATTAACTTTTGAATCAACTCGTACCGGTGACTACCATGAAGACATGAACGCTGATGTCTTTCAAGAATGGTTCGACCAATGATAGATCTTCTTCCTAAGAACTGTGTAATAGTAATGGATAATGCAAGTTATCACTCCAGACTTATAGAAGGACTGCCCACAACCAAGTGGTTAAAAAAAGACTTACAGAATTGGCTGAGTTCAAAAAATATTACGTACCATCCCGGATCTATAAGAAAGGAACTTTATTCGTTGTGTGCCCTTCATAAAGAAAAATTTAAAAAATACGAAATTGATGAAATTGCCAAAAATCGTGGAATGACAGTACTTAGATCCCCACCATATCATTGTGAATTAAACCCGATTGAACTGGTATGGGCACAGATAAAGAGTGAAGTTTCAAGAAAAAATACACTTTTAAAATTCATGATGTTAAACAGTTGTTTTTGGAGGCCGTAAATAATGTAAAACCTGAAAACTGGGAAAAGGCAGTAAATCACACTATTAAAGAAGAGGAAAAAATGTGGAAGCTGGACAATATTACTGATAAAATGATCGAGCCAGTTATTATAAATCTTGGTTCTGAAAGTTCATCTTCTGAATCTGATTTGGATTTGTAGCAAGTAGCTGTAAGTTTTATATTAATATTTTTATTCATCTATTTAACATACCTTAGACGGTTTTAAAAACTCTTTTTCTCTTTTGTAATTTTTAAAAATTAAAAAAAATGTGAATTTTTTAAAACCCTTTTTAATGTATGCCAGTCAGTTCTAATATAGTGTGTGATAAAAGAGGTCACTTTTGTTTACATACACATAACACTGAAATAATTCATTTATTTTTTACAATTATTCAAAGTAATTTTTCAATTAATCTTGAGCACGCCCATGGAGTGGTCGGAGCTACCAGTTAAAATTATGCTAATTACTCTCTCGTTCATAAAAATAAACTATAGTAGGTAACGTTCTTGAAACATTCTCTTCAATAACTACAAAATTGAATATACGCGCCACGATCTTCAGCTATAGATAGGTAGAGTCTCCAATCAAGGAGTTAAGTTTGTTTTCCAATGCCAAGGTTATAGTAATATAAGACAACAATATTACGGTATTAGAGTTCAGGATATGCGCGTAACTGAATAAATCAAAGTTAATGATTCAACATCATAACAATATTTTTTATTTCTGTTTAGATTCTTAATCAAAATATTTTTGTCACTTCTGATATTCTACAATTTACAGAAAAGAAATACAGAACGGATGGATATCACAGTTCCTGATAACAAAACATGTTTCACTTCTTTAAATAAAAATAAAGGACACAAAAAAATATATTCCTATCCTAATTCCTATGTACAATAAAATATTTCACATTTGTTATAAAATTCGCTTGTTTCGCTTATTTAGAAAAATCTTAAGATCAACTAATGGCAGTTATTATTTATATTTATATAAATATTTTAAGCATTATAGATAAAGACTGCTTCAAGATAATAATGCTCTACCCGGTAAGAAATTTCAAATTTCTTATAAGAAACTTATCGCTTGTTACATTATTCATAGTCTACGCATTATTCATGTGAAATTTTCTTGTTAATATTAGAAAAGTAGTGATAAATACAGAAATTTGCCTCTAGGACCAGAGAAGTTTCGAAAAGAATGTTGGTATGCATATTACAAATTATGCGCCAATCAGTAGTAACACCCACACAGTGCCACAAACCTCGTACAATATTAATAAAATTGGCTTAAACACGGCTAAACATAGTTTTTTATCATGTAATTATCAGCATCAACTATGCAGGATTATTAGCGGAATAATACTTCATGTAGTGTGTGGGTGTGTCGAGTAATTGCCTTGTTACTAGTACTTGTCCATCATGATTCGAATCAGCAACTGACCAAGTTTACACTCAGTAGATTACCGATCTGACCACTGCCCTACTTAGGCGGCGAGAAAGTTTTGTTACATGCTTGCATTCTTAGTTTGAGTACGCTTATAGTATGAAGATTAGTATATTATGTTTGTTGGCGGCGTGAATCCTTGGCAAGTTCCAAACAAACTCAAACACCATTTTATCTTTAGCGCTGAAACATTTTCAAACATGCACTGCTTTCTTTCTTTTATTTCAAAAATTTCGAAGATTAACATATTTAAAATAAACAATATTGCCTTCCTTTTTATCTCAAGTATTCAAAAAATATATACAAAAAACTCAAAATGTATACAATAAATCTGTAAGCTTTATTCTACATTTCGGCAGTTATACTCAAAATACAATTTTTAAATTGAATAAAAAATTTTTACATTGGCACGATGGTATGAAAAGTAGAATTGAAGGAATTGGTAGAATTGCTTCCTATTTGTTGGGATTTTCAGCGCTCCAGTTTACTGTTTTGCCAATTATACACAATTCAAGTGAACATTGGTAGCACCGAAGAAAGAATAATATCATTCCGGGTGTAAATGCCCTGATACGCCCTGACAAAAAAGACGAGCCAAAGGAAACTCCTTATTGGAAAACCAAGTAAATAATTGCTTATAAAAAAATGTATTATAGATTTTAAAGTTGCCTCAATTATTGATACAGAAGAAGCAAGCTATTGGGCGTAAAGTACAATATTTGAGCCTTCCAAAGTTGTACAAGGAAACGGGAAAGTAAAAAGACAGAAGGAACTGTTCTGCATTAGGTCATCTGCCAGAAGACAAAGTTGCAGATCATTGGCTTTATACAAAAGAGAATTCCCAGACCGATGAAGCCACTGTTAAATTCAATGATCATTTTATTTACCAACAGTAATTCGCGTTAAATAAGTATTTGTCATTGAGAAGGTCGTCGAACTACAAATTATGTAGAAGGACAACAGAACAGACTAAACAGACGCATCGGAAAAGCACGTCCTAATATATTTGAACTGATGAAAGTTTTCCAGGAAGAATTACACTTTTATAATAACCACTTCCTGCCAAATGTCTATGCATAAATACTCCAAAAATAGAAAAAATACTATGAATCAGATAGGCAGTTATATATAGGCATATATAAGTAACCTCATTCAAAATAGATATTTTGAGTGATACATTGAACAATATTAAATATATTGTAAAATCGAAAATTTCATTAGCACAATTCAATTTATACTTAGTTTTATTAAAAATTATTTTAATTTTTACTACATTTAAGTAAGTATTACTACATTTAGTTAAAGATAATTCGATTTTTTAATTTAGTAATGCAAGTTTTTAAAATTTTATTTCACACATTTGATTTAGATATTTATTTTGAATGTAAAATATAAATAAGATAAATTATTTCAAGATAATTAAAAATCACGTACATGAATGTGAAGGTTGCTTATAGTTTTATTCGACAGTATTGACAGCTGATTTCTTGAAGCAATTTATAATTGTAAATATTTTCAGTTGAAAAAAAAATGAACGAAGCAACGATAAAATTAATAGTAGTACTCTTATACATAATAATAACGACTTTTCTTATTTTAATTAACAAACTCTTAACCGCAATATTTCTGTTACCGACATATAAAAATATACTATAAAAATGTTGTAATCAGTTTGTTTGTTGAGTACGAAACAAGCGAACTAACACGGTTGAAGCGGCAATAACAACAAAAAGATTTGATTTAAAAACCTATTTCGGGACTAACAAAATATTTCTTTAGGATTTTTGTGGTACCGAAAATTTGGGTAAGCAAAGTCCGAATTTGCTTTCGATTCCTGAGAAAATTGGAAGTGATACTGAGTATCCACCGACGTGATCTGGATTGGCAGGTTTCTTTGTATCTCCTATCGTTGATATCTGTTTTAGTTCGGATCCCGATGGGCGACTGTAAAAAAAAATGAAGTTTAGTAAAGGTCTTTTTACACTTTTATTAAAAATATCTTCTAAAAATAGTTTCTTAATCGGTGCGTCAATATATTGCTATATATATTATTCAAGAATAAGTTAAGAATAAAGCAAGTCAAATAAATCTGACATTTGCAAATAGGTACTACGGTAATGGAGGTTAGTCCAACATTTATCGGCAAAATGTGATTTCTGCTCTATAATAAACCACAATTTCAACTGACCACAAAACTGTCCAGAAATTACTTAAAAGTGAATAGGTCGTGCGAAACGATTACCTTCAAGGGTAAATTAAGTAAACAATATTAATAAATTCATTGAATACAATCAGTTTAATAGTCTCAGTTTATAATATCTTATATATTTTTATTTTACCTTTTTTTTTCAATTTCTCTGTAACATTTATTTTAACAAATGACGATGTAATAAATCTTGAATTTTTTTTAAATGTTTGTTAAATTTTTGGGCAGGAAAACAGTATAATAAAAAGTTATCTGACGGTTTTTCGTAGCGTTGGAACAAACCTATTTTGAATTCAAAGTTATAAAATTTTATTTAAATGTAATAAAAAAAATTAATATTTTTATTATTGAAAATTTCCATATCTTTTTAAGTTTTAAAATTAAAAATTTAACAATTTAATAAATTAAAAATTAAGATTTTAGTGTGAAAAAACAAACAAACAAAAAGACAGTTTGCAAATCAATGGCATCGAAATTTTATTAAACGTGGATGCATAAGTTAAATAGCTCCGTTCGTACTCCTTTCCCACTTGACCCTAATTATGGTTTTAAACCGACGGCCATTGGTTTGATTTTATGCATTCGACCTCTTTAGGTGTGTTTTGAAGTATAATAACCGTGACCAAATCGCCCATTTAAAATGTCCTTCTATATACGTCTATATTCTTTGATAGTAGACTTGACTTAGATTTCTCCACCAAACTTTTCCCATTGAAAAGCAGAAAATAAATAATAAAGAGTAAATAATAAATTAACTATACTTACGTTCCTCCAAAGTCGACATAGAGATATCTTTGGAGCAATTCATATGTAACTAGGGTAACACCAAATTGTGGGGAAGACCTCATGACACGAGCTAAAAATCAGAATTTTACGTTTAAAGAAAGTAGATACGTGTATAAGAATGAATAAATAATAGTGAAAAGTAATAGTGAAATAAGTAATAAGAGTATATACGAATCTATACAATAACAGTACACTTATCGTAAAAATAGTTACGGGTATAAACAAAATACAATATGAAAATATGCATTTAACCATTAACAGCGTTTTGCAATATTCCCATCATCCTTTGTCAATCCTCTCTCGTCAAGGCATCCTCTTTTTGTAGATTTCTATTCTTCATCACTCTTCTGATGTTCTTATTCCATATTATGCGTGGTATCCGTCGTTTTCTTCTTCCTGGTGATGTCCACTGAAATAATATTATAGGCCATCGCTCGTCAGGCATTCTTAATAAGTGTTTAATTACTTGAAGGAGCGTTGTTCTCTTCAGTCCACCACTATTTCTTCACCTTTCATTCGAGTCCTTACTATGGAGTTGAATATTCCTGTAAGATTCTCTACATATTGGTACATCGTAGTTGTTACTAATGCAGTTAATAAAATAACGGTCGATATTCTTCAATTTATTTCGAGATTTGGTAATATATTTGCTGTGTTAGGTTATTATAAAGCTGATCTTCCGAAAAATATATCTTATATTATTTTTGCAGAACTTTTAAGGTACTACTGCAAATTAGAAGGCTAAAAAACGTATATTTTCAAAAAACATTTTTCTCAGCTCCTTTATTAGATAAGAACATGAATTTTTTTAAATAATATTTTATCTTTGAGTTAAAGGCGCATTCTTTAAGTAACCCCGTTGGAATTTTTTTTCATATGTGCCAATTCTGAGTGTAAGTGTCCGCCATCAGACACCTTATTTTTGAGACGTTAACTTAGACACCCCTAGAGAAGGGGCTATTAAAAAAAATGTTTAATTTAAAGATAAAATAATATTTAAAGATCATGTTCGATTCAAATATTTCATATTCGTATCTAATAAACAAGCTGAAATTTTTTTGTACTAGTACGCCTCGTATGCTCAATAAACTTACCTGTAGTTCCTTTCCAGAACGCGCTAAATCCTTCCTCCTTAAATATCTTTCTAGCCGCATCCAATAACCCATTGTAGGTGGTTTGTCCTGATCTCGCAACGACTTGAAGCCTAGTTTTAATTACATCAGCAGGAGTTACTAATGCTGCTGCAGGCATACCAGCTACCATACCAGCCGAGAGAAGTGTCAATGGACTGTTGTATCCATTTTCGTCAGCAAATTTAGCTTTAGTGTGTGCGTAGACTGGGAAGTAGATACCGCTGAAAGGTATATCACGAAGGAAACAAGCCCTAAAATAATTGGAGATATGTGTCATTAAATAAATTAAACTGATTGAAAATAATTCTTGGTGTCTGCTGTTTAAACAACACAACAAAATTTATATGGTCAGTTATTTTCCGTAATCTGCTTATTTATAACGGGCACAAAAAACCTTGCTACAGATTCTCAATTAAGCTAGTGAAACCTTTTAAATTCGTTATCTCTGGTTGTCATCCTAAAAATTGTAACAACGAATTGGATAAACATGCTATTTCTTACATCAACAAGGATTATGTAATAAAAGGCACCATAATTATAGCTAGAGTGTGATGTGAGTAATTATTGCAGCAAGAGGAAGTAAAATGCTAAATCTATTCCAAATAAACCCAGTAAATATGTTCAGTAGAAAATATCTACGAAACAAAAGTCCCTCTACCAGGAGACACACGTCAGCATACCGGCAGAAAAAGTTCCTCTATCAGGAAAAACAAGTTCAAATTCAGAAAGTAGAAGTCCCTGTATCAGCAGACACCCCAGTAAATTTTAGCAATAATTGGACTGGGCTTCTAACTGAGGAGGTAACATGCAAACAGCCTTAAGTCACAAAAAATTTAAGTTGAGTTTGATATGCCAATGCATTGTTCTGTTGTAGCCAAAGTGATTTATTCTACCTGATTGATGCAAAAAAAATTATTTTCTATGATAACAGCATGTTAAAAACCACCTTTACATGCAAAGCAACTTATTTCCACTGTACTGGTCCATGCAAACCAGCTTATTTCCAACCAACCAATAGAAGCGCTGCAACTGCCACTCAGCTGACCCAGTGAGTCTTGCAAATTTGAAGATTGTCAACGTATTTAGAAACAATTAGTAATTACGTTATTATTTAAAGGAGAATGGATAGTGCAGATGGAAGTGTAAGTGTTAATGAACTAAATGAAACGACTAGAAAGAGAATAGTTACAGGAGGAAAAAGGAAAAGTGAATAAACTACTGTCTGTGTACACTCTGATTCATACAATAGAAATCAAGCCGACATAGACCTAAGCCGGTAAACAAAAACAAATAACCTGGACCTGAGCGAAAGTATTCAATACAATACTTCTTTCCAACTGTCTCCGGTGTAAAAACTTCTGTATGTTTAAATTTTTTTCGCACTGTTATTGGTGTTGGAGAAACTAGAATAAAAAACATAGCCAAAAAAGTGTATTTTAGGTTTGCTGTTGGAGAGAAAAGAGGAGGTCACACTACCAAAAATAAGAACTATCTAAAGAAGGAAAGTGTTAAAGATTACATAAAAAAGCTCAGAGGAACTGAATCACATTGCAACAGAAAGAAGTCCAAAAGATTGTACCTGAGTAGCGAGTTAAGTATTAGTAAACTAAGTAAAATGTATATTGATCAGTGTGAAGGGGAGTTAAAAGTGAAATGCAGCATGTTTAGGAGAATTTTTATAAACGAGTTTAACATAGGTTTTTAGCCTCCTCCACCTGCCTCCGATAGTTGTAAGCTGTCAGCCTTTGTTTTGATCTTCAACAAATTCAGCCACTACCGAAAAGTCCATTTGAGAAAATTATTACGCTAGACAAATTGGGTTTTATAACTTTTGTATTACTGGTCTACAAACTCAAAACCCTATGTTCTATACTTGGACAGAGCAGCAGGCAGGAAAAGACAGTGTGGAAATATCATCGGCTCTCTTTAACTATTTGACAGAAGCTATCGGTTGTTTACCGATGGTTTTGTTTCTCAAAATAAAAATAATATTGTCCTCAGAACACTTATTCATGTTTTGGAAATACAGAAAACATCAATCCAAAAGATTTTATTGTATTTTCCTATACGCGGACATACTTTTTTACTACCGACCGTGTTTTTGGAAGAGTAGAAAAGCAGTTGCGGAAAAACCCATAATTTTAATTAAACAGGAATACCATGACATCTTCAGTGGTATAGGCAAGATAAAAGCACTGGGAGAAGATTGGCTACTACTTGATACTTAAAGAAGCTAAGTGAATACTAAAGGACATCCAATCAATTACTGAAAGGAAAAGGAATCTCTTACAAAAACATTGTGTTGGTAAGAGGCTTGAAATACTACAGGTATAAAGGAGAAGAGTCTTTTGTACCTTTGAGAAAAAAGGGAAAAAGAATCTAAGACAAGTGAGACTGGAAGAACTACCACTTGATCATGTGTTAACCAAAGAAAAGACCAAAGACGTTGACAAACTTGGGAAACAAAAATGTTTGGAGAGGACTGGTCTACTTCTACTCCACGCCTTGGACAAGAGTTTAATTTTTGATGAACCCACTACAGCAGCAGCTGGTGAGGAGCAGGAAGAAATGTGTGACTGCCTCGACGATGAGCGCTGTGACTTGTATATTTAAATAACTGTTTGTTGCATTAACTACCTATTATGACAATGTTCGTCACTTAGGTAAGGACTATATATTATTTTATAAAAATAAAAGTTTCTTCAGAAAACTATTTACACCTTTAATTTATCGGTTTATAAAATTCTCGCTAAGCACTATCTCTCATGGAAACAATCAATGCCCCCTTCTCCTATGCGGAAGGAAACAAATAAGGAAACAAGGAAGCAAGGAAAAACAAGGAAAGTCAAAATACAGTGAGGCCTATATTTAACACAACACATATACAACAACAACAACAATATGTGTTGCCTAGAGGTAGAACCCATAAACACGTAACATAATTTTTTAATTAATATTTAATGTCCCTAGCTATATTTGGCCAAACTGATAAAATTATAAATTAACGAACAATTCACCAAAAAAAGATGTTGGACCGGTCTCGCATACATTTTATATACATATATTTATGACAAATTTGTTATTGCGCAAAATATAAATGTAATACATACAATACAAATACAATGTGTCGATACAATAAATCGATTTGCTGATTTAAGAAAGATTTCATTTAACATGGAGATTTGACAAAACCCTCCAAATGAATATATAAGATATGCAAAGCAGTACCACTCTCAAAACGGAATTTAAGAACAAGTACCAAGTTTAACTTGGTACACTTATGGTTCTACAATGTTTGGTAGAACATATTTATGTGAGAAGATCCTATCCTTAATTATCGAAAAAACAAGCATTGTTCCTTCAACAAGCCTTACTACGTCTACAATGGAAGCAGGACATTAAAAAACTTTGAAGTCAAGTACAACATCAAAAATCGCATTAACTTTATAAATAAGTCTTACTTAATTAAAAACTGAATTAAAAGTAACGTTTTGTAAAAATAAATATGGTTAAAAATGCAAAAATTAGTTTTATCTATATAACTTGTGGTTATTAGTGGTCATCCGCACTAAACATTTATGACCCTTGCATAAAAAAGGTTGCTGACCCGTGTACTCAAATTATTGCAAATTATAATATAGTTTATTATAATAATACTATTATATATACTATTATAGGGGTTCAAAGGAGTAGTGAGACGCAATACAAGGTGTTGTTTCCAGATAACACCTCTAGCCTCTCCTACTCAATTCCTATCCTCACCTCCAAGAAGTGTAATCTTGATCACACGGGTGAACCCCGGTAAACCTGAGCAACCCTATTGGAGATTGGGTAACTAACCCCAATGGAAGGTAGGGTCAGGGCGGACGAGGAAGGGAGAAAGCATAGCTTGTTCAGAAGCTATAGCCAGCAGCCCTGGCACTGGACTCGGGTGCAATAGGCCGATAACCTGTTCACCTTAAACTCAGCTATCACGAATGCTACGAACAATGAACTAACCGGACAGACCAACGGACAACGACCAAAGCTACGGAATAAGGACTTAATGATGGATTTGCGAACCTGGAATGTCCAAATCATGCTACAGGCAGGCAAAAGGCAAAGTATTGCACAGGAACTATTGAAGTACGAAGTAGACATAGCAGCCCTCCAAGAAATCAGATTTAAAGGGCATAGTTGCATAAATAAAAAAGAATACAGTATTGATAAGATAAGATATTGGTCTATATATAAATGAAAGCAAAACAAAATATATGGAGTGCACAAATTCAAATCAACATGAGAATCTGAAGGTAGACAACCATACCTACAAATATGCCTCCACTTTTCCCTACCTAGGCTCAATAATAAATGACAACAACATCAGTCAAGAAATACAAGCACGGATTCTTAGCGGTAATAAGTGCTTTTATGCATACAAAGACTACAAATGAAAAGTAAGTTACTGAATCGTGAATGAATGAAAATTAATTGAGAATATTTGAGCTCAAAATACCAAGGAAGATATTTGGACCAACCCAATGCAGCGATGATTCGTGGAGAATTAAAATGAACCACGAGCTGGATGAACTAATGCAGAGCGCAGATATTGTTAGATTTGTAAAGTCACAAAGACTAAACTGGCTTGGTCGCCTAGAAAGAATGCCAGATAATCGAGCTGTAAACGTAGTCCAGAGAGGGAAGCCCCAAGGAAACAGAACAAGAGGAAAGCCCCGTAAAAGATGGATAGACGACGTAGAGAGGGGTCTTAAACCATGAACATCAGGCAGTGGTGAAGGAAAGTATTCGACAGGGCAGAATGGAAGAACATTGTTAAGCAAGCCAAGACTCACAAGGGGTTGTAGCGCCATTAGAAGAAGAAGATTATATATACTATTATAATTAGTAGTATTTGTTTTTTGCTTTCTGTAAATCAAGCCATAAGTTCCATTATTTATTAAATAACTTGCCATCATTATTTTTTGACAAAAAAAAAGATGTTACAGTAGGCGGTACAGTAGATTAGAGCGAAACTTCATACTATGTGTTCTATATTTTTAAAATTTAAATAATATTTTTAAAATTGAATAAAGTAATTTTATTATTTATTTATTATTCATATTTTAAACAAATTATATTATATTTAAATAATTCAATGAGTTAATATGTTTTCTCCTAACGCCACCTGTTTACGTATTAACAAAGCGTACATTGTTTACTTCAGAAAGATCTGACAAATTCAAACAAAATATTAAATTATAATAAAATATAAATAAATATCATTTGATGGTAAATTTAATTATCATATAAATAAATAATATGTTTAAAAATAATACATTTTTAAACATTTAGACTTTTAAATTGTGACAATCGTTGCGAATTCAATCTTTTATTGACAAATATTCTTTTATTGCCTTACTTCTCTTTTAATGTCTGTATTTTGTTAATTATTTTTCATGTAGTTTTTAATTTAAACCTCCTTGGAATAAATATATGATGACTAGAAAAGAATGTGTAGTGAATCGATGTGAAGAACCGCTATTTTTTTAAGCTACCCGTGACGACGCCATTCTGTGGCGCTAGTTCTGTGACGCTCGCCTCAGCATTTTACTATAGAGAAAAAATACTACGACAGTATGAAAGCTACGCTTTAAAAAATTTAAATTTAGCAAACAAAATATACTTTATCGTAAAAACTATGTCCCACCTTGCACCTTTGTACAATCCTAGAAAACCTAAGTCTTTAACTACCGTCCAGGCCCGTACTTTTGCACCTCCAGCAATTTCACCAGCAACTTGAAGTCTAATTTTCACTATTTCCAGAGGATTGGTAAATACCACTTGAGAACCACCCGCCTAAAACATGACAAAAAAATGAACATAATTTCTTAAACAATTACATATTATTAAGTCTTACTTTAAATACTTACACAACAACCGGCCAGTACTTCACTCCATAATGGAATATTACCATTTTTGTCCATCAGTTTGTCCCTGACCAAATCGTTTACCTACAAATGGAGAAAAATAGAATATAAAACACTTTACCAAAAAAGGTATCTGTAAATTGTTTATTGATGTCGAGAATCTTACCAAAATATTTTCCAACAAAGTACTGTAGTATGTAGATATTAAATAATTAAAGTGTTAACATGACAGAAAAATGGTAAAGTTTCTTAGAAAAAAGTCAAGGAAGCATATACGAAAAACAAATTTTATGGGATTCCCTAAAATCACACACAATAAATGGTTTAGGTAGTTAAACTAAAGCAAAAAAAGAAAACCAAATAAAAACAATGCAAAAAATCGTTAAATATGAGTAATTAGTCACCACTTCTGATTGAAATAAGACCGCAATTCACGAACACCATCACAAAAACATCTGGAGTGGAATACGAGGGTTGTCTTTTTAGTTTTGCAAATAGCCATAAAGACAAAAAATATATTTAAAGTACTTTATTGCTTTTCAAAATATGTCCCACTAAGATCGATACACTTTTTCAAGGCATCGATCACTGTTTTAAAGGCATCGATCGCTGTTTTAAAGGCATCTCCTGGCGACTGGAATCGCTGCACACGCATTGAATTCTTGATTTTTGGGAACGTGAAGAAGTCGTTGGGACTTAAGTCGGGGCTATACGGTGGACAGTTTAACAATTTAACGATATTTTGAAGCTCCAAAATATCTATTCTCTTTTGGGCAGTGTAAGCACTTACATTATCCTGATGTAGGATGATTCGCCGTTGTGTTTTGCTTTATGGGAGTTTCGCGATAACTTCTGGTAAACAAAAGGTAATATACTAATCAGAAGTAACCGTTCTTCGATCTTCTAAAGCAATTGTTGCCACATGACCAGATTTTGACACAAAAGTTACTACCATTTGCTTTGACACACTTCGCGAACGGATCACGTTTTTTGGTTTTTTCCGTTTTTTATTTTTTTTTATTTTCCGGTTCGATAGGAGTAAATCCAAAATTCATTAACACTAACAACACTATAAACGTTTTTTGAGCTTCTTTTGTTGAACCGTTCCAATGTTTTTCGACACCAATTGACGCGAACCGCTTTTTGCTCTTCTGTTAGCAAATGAGGGATCCAACGGGAAACCAACTTCTTCATGTAGGATCTTTTGGATCGAGGTCTTTGAAATACCCAAAGATGCCTCTATTTCCCGGTATGTTACAGGGCGGTCATCTTTAATTAGTTGACGAACCGCATCAATGTTTTGCTGTCTGACTGCTGTTTTGGGTGGACCTGGCCTGGCTTCGTCGCTGAGACTGGAACGACCACGTTGAACTTCGTAATACCAGTCATTCTCAAACACAGAAACTATTTCAGCGAGACATTGCTATTGGGATAATCCTCTCCGAAAATTGTAAAAAATAATCTTCTTTTTCTTAAAAATAATAGCACAGCAAGTCGAAAACAGAGCCCAGGAGTATTATGGGTCTCTTAACAAAAAATGACTACCCTATTGTCATTTATTAACAAACATTTCCACAAGATAGAAGAAACAAAACAACAAAACACCACTAGCAATACAGAATCACTCACAAGAAGGGACTCAAGGATGACAACAATAACATTAAAGTGCATATCAGAAAAATTAAAAAGAGCAGGAAATAAGTATAATATCACAACATTTAAAACAATTAATACACTCAGATCTATCCTGTCCAAAAACCCAGCCCGCTTTGGTTGCCAATACTAAAAGGAGAGTGGGAAGAATGGGATCCAACCAACAAGAATATACCAAGAATAGTGGATTAAGAAACTCCGAGACACATAATAATCATAATTTGGAGTTCCATAGGGCATAAAATCCATCCTCATATATTTCCAGCCAAGCATGGCTGTTGCCTATGACATCAAGGCCACATGCCAAGTAAGTCTTCTTCTTTTTATATAGACATGAATTTGTCTGTTTTTCAATGTGCCTCCAGTAAGTTGTCGTTCCACCATTTCCTTGGTCTTCCTACTGATCGTCTTCCTATTGGGGAACCGTCTCTTGCTGTCTTTACTACTCTATTTGTTGTCATTCGGCTTATATGATCGTTTCATTCTACTCTTCTATTTTTTACCCAGTTTGTGATATTCTCCACCTTGCATATATGTCGTATATCTGTACTTCTAACTCTGTCCCATAGTGTTTAACCAGTAATTTTTCTGTGTTTGTTCTGTTTTGAGCTTTCCACTTCTGTTTTGAGCTTTCCGTAGCTAGATAATGCGATGCCTAGATATTTAAACTCGCATTTGTCTTTTTTGGGGAAATTAACATGTTAAATTTTCTGGCGGTTATATTATATTGGTACAGCATGTGTTGTAAATCATCTTCACTTTAAGAGAGTAGTATTGCGTCGTCTGCGTAGCAGATTATTTTAAGTTCCTTTTCTTCTATTTGGTATCCTTTTTTAGTTCTTACTTTTTTATTATTTCATCCATAATCAAGTTGAACAATAGAGGACTCAGGGAATCTCCCTGTTTTGTCCTATTGCCAGATTCAATAGGGTCAGTTAGTTCTTCTTCTTTTACTTTCATTGTGTTGTTTTGGTAGATATTTTCAATCGTTTTTATTATTCCTAGAGGTATTTCTCTTACGTACAATAAGTGGATAACGTCCTTTAATTTGACCCGGTCAAATGCCTTCTTAAAGTCCACTAAACATAGATATGCCGGTTTGTTGTATTCTAATGATTTCTCATGCACTTGCCTCATTATTAATAGAGCGTCGGTGTATGATCTTCCCGACTTAAAACCTTGTTGTTCTTCTGCTAGTGTTATAATTTCTAGTAAAAGGTATAAATAAAATACCCAAACGGGCTATATCACAAATACAGAACGTTTTCGGAATGTGTTATTGATCAGTTATTTTCAACAGGTCCTCGAAGACACTTTGTCTCAGGACCAAGTAACCGATGTAGAGCCATACGTTGCCATGTTACCAATTCCAACGGTAACTTAGACATCTTAATTTTTAATAGTATATAATGTAACATATTTGTAAATTTATATCATTTAAAGGGTTTTTACCCATATATTTTAGTGGCTCATAGCATGTGCACTTTGTTACACTGATGATGGAATTTACATTCCGAAAACGTTCTGTATTTGTGATATAGCCCGTTTGGGTATTTTATTTATACCTTTTACTAAAAAGTTTGAAATAAAATTTTTATTTTATACAGCCTGGTATACAGCCAGCTACAGGAACTTAGTTTCCTAGTGGATTATAATTTCATTCAGTTTATTTGTTATCACTTTAGTTGTTTATTTTAGTATTGTGTTTAATAAATTCATTTCTCTATAATTTTCCGGGTCCGATTTGTCTCCCTTTTTGAAGAGAGGTATTAGGATGCTTGATATCAATTCTTGAGGAATTCTGTATTGTTCTATTATTGTTTGTTAATGTTTTCTTTACCTCTTTATCCTCAATATTTATTTTTTCGTTTGTCGTCACATCAAATAGGGATCGAAAGTAGTCTGTCCGTGTTTCCTTCTGAATGTGTTTCGTTTTGATTAGTTCGTTTGCCAAGCAAGTCAATTTTCAATTGTTTAAGAAGACATAACTTCAACTTTTGGGGTTATACACTCTGTTCAACACAAGTTTTAAATGACACTTGTTGGGTCTATATAGTTAGTATGTATTATAAACCATTGTCCAGTTAGCAGTGTAAATTACACTTGCAAGTATGAACTAAAGAGTTTGTTATATAATCATCGTTTATTCCCAACAAGATATTTCATAAAAAAATGAAATAAAGATCAAAAGAGACATGGCAACATTTTTGACAGATAGCAATCAATGCAGTTTAGACATATTTATTTGACAACAAGTATGATATAAAACAAAATAACACAATATCACCAGGAAAATAGTGGTAAAACGTTACTATACAATCAAGGTCCAAGATGAATGAACATCTGACAAAAACGAAAATAAACTGCGATTTCGACTGACATTGAGAGAACAACGCGCGAAAGTATGAAATTAAGGAAACATTGTTTGGAAAAGGATTTATGAAAGGCAATGTATATGCAAAAAAGTGTAGAGCAATAGTAGATCACAAACTTTTTAACAGTACACATCACATAACACGCGTTCATTATAGAAAATAACTAAATTAAAATGATAAAAATAATATGTAACGGCTTTATAATCTTGCAGAAAGTAAAATTTATCAAATAAAGTATACTTACCGTCAATTTAATAGCTTTTTCGGGAGCCACACCCAATAGTTGAGGTACCAATCCCCTGTACAACCCAAATACACCTTCGTGTCTAATAACCTTTTTGAAGCAATCGAAACTGTTTCGGTACATCAATTCTCCAATAAAGGAGCCTGCCCTCTGATTTTGCATACGTGTTTTAACCAAATCTATGGGGTATACTGCAGTGGCACCAACGGCTGAAGAAAACAAAATATATAGTAAATATCACGATCTTCTTTTAAATTAATATTTTAAGATATTTATAAACTATAATGGCACTACATATCTCCTATACTGCGTTCCACGTTAAGAAAATAACATTAGGCTTATGGAGATCAGTGTTGCCAAAACTCTCAGGCATGCGGTTTACTAGATTGTGGATATATTTTTCGAATTTCCATTTTCAATTAACATTTAACTGTAAAGTCAGAATAACAACTGAAGAACCACAAAGCCTTATTATCATTATGTAGTCTCAGAGAACGACATAAAATCGTTGACATACGTACACCGTATTATTTTAAGTTGCAATTTCCAAGTGGTCTGTTTATTTGCTTTTAAATCTTTAATAGCCGGCAAAGTGGATGATTTAACTAAGCAATATTTTCTACTGATTTCTATGATTCATGATATTCTTACCGAAAAACAAATAAACTGTCGTTACTATAATTAAAATAAGATAAAATAAAACTATCTTTTGTAAATACTATTTATTTAATTAAAATCATTTTCCCTACTTTTCATCTCTTGTTTCGAATGGGCATATTTGGTAAATTACGTTAAAAAACATTAATTTAATTCATGTCTGTGAAAACGAAAATACAAATTATTTACAACCCTGAATCGTGCTTGTCTTCGTTCATCGTGGCATCGCTGCGCTTCTATCGTCCATAAGAGATACATGGCCCTATCTCCGCAATGTTATTTTCTTAACGTGAAACGCTCTTTAGATCTTTTTTGTATTTAAATTTACACTATTAGCAGAAGTCAACACAATTCCTGTATAAAACTTCGTTTAACTACAAAACTGCGGGACATAATACATGAAGGACAACAGACGAGATAAAGTACGAATCAATTAAAGACTGTATTCATCAAGCGGCAAAAAAAGCTCTGGGAAATAAAGAGGTATATCAAGGTGACAATACACAATGGTATGCACAAGAAATAAAAGAATTAGTAGAGGGAAAAAAGAAAGATTAGAGAATTATAAAACGTGGCAAGATACGAAAGACTTCGAAGAGCTACGGAGGCTAGACGAATATATGTAAGATTCAACAGAGAAGTTAAAAGAGTGGTAGCGAAAAGGTAAAATAAAAAGAAAATTGTGATGATCTAGAGGAATTGCATGTATAAGAGGAACAAGGAACAAGGGTTTCACAGGCGTGGAAGACCATAAAGAATCTGTGAAAAGAAGGAAAAAATGGAAACAGTATGTAAAGAATTGGAAGAACACTAAAAAGTCCTATTAACAAAGAATAGAAATCAATTTAAAGGAAAAATAGGCGAAATCAGATCACTAGAAGAAGGAATGGAAAAAATGTTTAGAAAAAAGCAGATTTATTTCACGACTGTTAGCATTACCCATTTCAATAGGGAGATTATAAGGCAAAATTATAAAGAATATAATTGAATCGAAGTATGAGGAAATAGAGGAAAAAACTGGTTTCCGGTCAGTATAATATATTTACTCTTCAACAAATAAAAGAAAAATGTAAAGCTCGAAATCTACCAAGTCACCTCGTATTTATAGATGTGAAGAAAGCTTAGGATACTTGCCATTAAAAAAGCTATAATTCAAGGAACATCAGAAATATACACAGAATATTGAATACAGCAGGACGGAAATGCACAAGAATTCTCTAATTTGGTCTTTGGCGAAACCGCTTAGCAGTGAAAATAAAATTATCAATATATACAGCCGTAGTAGAACCAATAGTTATCTCATATGTCGGACAAAAATGAAGCAAAGACCCTCAGTTCCGGGCAGACCTTAGAAGGTCCAAGGGTGCTAAGAATCTCCCGGGTTTGACTTTAAGTTATTTGATGTTAACTTCACAATTTTAAAGAACCATATTATATCTTATTATTAGATTTCAACAAAATTAAATATATTTGGGGAACGGGCAAAATATATACAAATTCTGTGTGTTTTAAGAAAAACTTTTCCACTTAATCAAAATTAAGTAAACGATAATTCAGTAAACAATTTAACTAAACTGAACCCAAAATACACATTAACAGATACTTCAATAAAATATAAGAATAAAAAACCAATCAGGAATAAAAAAAAACTTACCACCAGCAATCGAACCCAATGCAAATCTGTAAGTACTTTCTAAAATTTGAATAACAACTCCTCTATCTTCCGGGCTCTGAAAACAAAATAAATTAATCGTATTAATTTCACTATCATATACACTAACTATCACTAGATAGTTTCTCTATCTAATACACTATCATATTATGTTATAGCCTTATTCTTTAACAATATCGCTGTAATAATATTGTTGCCAGACACATAAATTGTCATTGTATACCGGGTGTACCAATCAGACTGTCTTTTTTTTTATCAAAGTTCGCAACACTCATAATGAATATTCTAGCATTTATAAAATACTGAAATTAAAACCCAACTATAGCCTCAGGTTTTTTTAATATTTTGTAATTCATTAGCTTATGTTGGATAATAAAAAAGTTTGGTTAAAAGTACCTAGTACGTACTCATTTAATAAACAATCCTAAAGTAGGCTATTAACAATTTGATAGATGTCAAATTGTTAACAGGCATAAAGTTTGTTGTGAACATTAGTAAATTTATTATTTAAAGTTTCAATAATTGAAATTATTAAAATTGAGTCTCGATTACCGATAGAAAGGATATTTCTTTCCGTGGCGATGATATTTCGTTTGGTTCCTCCTAGGCATGAGATCTATATGCAACTAGACCTCTACGAGAGGCATATATATAATATGTTACAGGATCCAACTTATAAATACAATATATTTTGGAGACGGCTGTCGCCGTATTCTCGTTCTCCTCCGCCAATCCACCCGGCCCAAGGCATGCTTCTCCTCCAAACCTCTCGATTCCATCGCTTTTCTAATTCCTTCATTCCATGAGCGTCCAGGTCTAACTCTTTTTATTCTTCCAGGGGACTTCCATCTGTGAATTTTTTGAGGCCAATGTTCGTTAGGCATTCTCAATAGGTGTCCAAACCATTTTAAACCTCTTCTTTCTATTCTGTCAATTACCGTTTCTGTAGCATTCATGTTATTTCTTATAGATTCGTTGGTCTTCCTTTCCAGCCTTGATGTTCTAGCACTTCTTCTCAAATAATCTGATACTTCAGAGCCATAACAAAGAACTGATTCCAACCATTGGTTTGCCCTATTCTTTTTTTGTTCCTTTTTGAAATGTTGCGATCCCACCATAAGGAGTTCAGACATCCTACAATTTTACGTCCCTAATTAATTCGGTGTTTAATTTCGGCTTCTCCCAAGCCGTTCTTATCAATTAAATATTTAAATTTTTACACTTGTTTGATTTCCACGTCCTCGTCTATCAACACTTCAAACCTTGCATTTGAAATGATAACTAAATATTCTGTTTTCTTCCTGCTGACTTGTAACCCCCATTATACATATTCTCTGTATAGACGCTTTATCATAAATTCTAGATTATAAGAATCTTGAAGTCTAGGACGACTTGGTCATCCGCAAAGTCCAGGGAGAACAGTACGTCATTTCCTATGGGGATTCCCATTCCCTGGCAGTGGTTTTTCCAATTTTGGAGGGCTGCCTCAATATATAAATTAAACAGTAAGGGTGGCATACTGCACCCTTATCTTAGTCCTTTAGTTACTTTTATTGGCTCTGATAGTCTATTTCCGATTTTTAGGTAAGTAGTGTTATCCGTGTATACTTCTGTGATTATTCCTAAAAGGTATGGACGAATGCCTAGTTGTTGTAAAGCTTACCACAATTTAAGTCTTGGAACTGTATCATACGCCTTTTCTAGGTCGATGAAGGCTAGATGTGCTTCGGTACCAACCGCTATTCTTTTTTCTCTTAATTGTTGGAGTATAAACAAATTATCAGTGCAAGATCTACCAGGCGTAAATCCACTTTGGTCTTCGATAATTAGATGTCCTACATCATCTTGTATTTTCCATTTATTATCTTTCCAAACAATCTCCCGAAAGTAGGGAGGACACTTAACCCTCTGTAGCAGTTAGGATCTTCTCGATCACCCTCTTTAAAGATGGACACTTGGTGAGCGGTTTTCCATTCAGATGGTACTTTAATTTGTTGGCAGCATTGATTCATTAGAAAAGTTATTCGTTTTATTAGGAGTGAACTTAAGTAACTCTACAGCTATATTGCCAGGTCCTGGAGATCGTCCGTTTTTCATTTTAATTAACGCAGTACGGATCTCGTTGTTAGTAGTATTAATGTTTCTATTTGTTTGTCTCTTCATACTGTATTCCTTTCCCATATATTCCAATCTGGACTGTTGGAGTAAATTTATATTATTATATAGATCTTATAGATATTATATCTATAGGAATTAAGTTGCTTAAGGAATTATGGGTGTTTTTCTTTAGATTCGTGATAGTTCTCCATGCGTCTGTAGTCTGAGAACCACCAATCAAATTTTCAACTTGGACACATTTTTGTTAACAGAAATTGTTTTTTGCTTCTTTTATTTGATTGCGTACTTCTCCGTTTTTCCTTCGATATGTTACTCTATTGATAGATGTTTTATTTATTAGCCATTTCTTATATATTTTGTTTTTTTTTTTCTTGTATCATTTCTATTACGTTTTCTGTCCTCCATGGTGGTTCGTGGTGTTTTTTGTCGTTGTTCTCTGTTCCTAATATGTCATAAGCAATTTTTTTTATTATCGTTTAGAGATTGTTGTATTCTTGTTCTACATCCATATTTCTTTCCATCTCATTTAGTTCCTTTTCTAATTTAAATTGAAAAAAGATGTTTAATACTTGGTTGGAATAAAAGGTGCAATTTATATCACTATACACGTTTTGTACTGTGTAGTATTGCTTCTCTCACTTTCGGTGTTCTGTTTGTAGTATTGTTTAAAGGGGCGCAAAAAATTAGCTAAAGGAAAGTAGTGATCTGTGCCACAGTTAGATCCTCTTTTTACTCTGCAGTTTTGACACTTAAATTCTGAATTCTGTCTCATTTTTTGCTATAGAAGACTCAGAGAAATTGGGCGGCAAGGGGAATATCGTCGAAATTGACAAAGCAAAAGTCGGCAGAAGAAAACGCACCAGAGATCGCTTTTATCCTGACCAGTGGGTCGTAGGTGAATTCGAACGGAACTTCAAAAAATGTGGCCCTAGAAACCAGAGACACCGACACTTTGTTGAGAATAATCCAGGAATAGATTCTTTTGGGACAACAACCGTAAATTATTCTAAACAATTTTTCGATCCTGAAACAAGTACCCACACAAACAACGTGGAAATAATGTGGAGGTAAGAAAGATCTACCCTTCCCAAATACAGCGTAAGGCAAAATCACTTCGTAGGTTACCTTGCAATATTTTATTTCAAAAGAGCTTCCTTACTAATGTAAACATTAACCTAATTTTCCAGTTTTTTCCACATTCTGATAATTTCGTTTATGTAATGATACCAGTCAAAAATTTCACGTAATTTTTTATACATGACAATATATGACAGGTGATACATTATTTAAAAGCTCATTGTATCAGTTAAATTATAAAAAATATCTCCTAGCAAAATCATCATTACATTGACTTCTAGTAAAAGAAACTATTTGTTGTTTCTAGGAGTATAATCAGTTCATAAGATCTTTCAAATAATGTATCACATACCATAACTCTATGTAAAGCTCCTCTCCAAATCGACAAGTTGGTTATTAGTCCGTCGCAGTATACATACTCAGCTAAGCACGTGGCCTTCTACCAATAAGTAGAATTGCAGAAATACTAATACTAATACTTACCGAAACGGCGTGGATTTCGGCTAATCGATTCGTTATTTGCTTAAAGTATTGCTCAGGTGCGATGGCGTACAAATCGTTATAAACGATCCTCCTAAAAACAATAAAACCATAATTACTTCAAATGGACAAAGTACTTTTACAATTGCACAAACCCATCCCAAAATTCCTTATCTTCTTTTAACAATAATCTGGATTCCACGGGAAGCAGCAGTGTCAAAAAAATTCAAATCAAAGACTTCTATTTTTTATATATACAAGAGATATTTACTTACAATGTCATGCCACAGACTTCTAAGCATTTCAAATACGTAGATAAAATTATTGCTATGTGTATGTAATGATAGTCAAAAATCAAGAATCAAGGGCGTTGATTATGTAAATAAATACTGTAATATTTACTATTTGCTTATATAAGGTAAATTTGCTCGGCCTAACATATTTTCTGAACCTTGTAGCATTTGTAAATTCCTTGGTATATATTGAAATTCCCTCGTATATGTATTAAAACACCGAAGCGTAATTTCAGTGTATTTCTCTTTCCTTTCGTACAAGTTAAAATACCAAAAAATAATCTTTCAATTCCTCTTAGCGTCGACGAGTTGAAATAAACCATTTTAGAGTTTGTTTATATTTCACAGATGCGTTTTTCTTCGGTATTTCTTTTGATCGAAGCCGCTTTTTTAGATATTTTGCGCGTTGCAAATAGACAGAAATATTCTCGTTCATATGTTTTGTTTATACTAAGTTGGGAAGCTAATGATTTTTAAGAATCACTCACTTAACTCACTCTCGCTGAGGCCCTGTCAGAGACAGCCGCTTCGAGCGTTTGTCCAAATTTCACATCAAATTTGAAATGTTTTCTCGTTTTTTTTTGTCCCTTTTTATGGAAAAAAAGTAGTTTTGTGGCAGATAATAGTAGCAGTTCAATGTGTAGTTGCAGTTAAGTGAGGTTTGGAAGAATCGTTGTTTCCATCCTCGTTTTGTTTGTCCCTGGTCATCGCTCCAGACTATAGATGTAGTTTTTTTGTTCGTGTGTCAAAGATTCCCCAGGTCTCCCAGAAAATAAAGGCTCTGCTTCTTAATTTTTTCTCTTTTTGCTGTCTCTTTCTTTTCCATTATACTCTGTATTCATTGTCCCAGGCAGATTTAATCCCGTTTAAATACAATATTAACTTAAACGTTCCACAAGAAAACAGTTTCAGAACCTCATTAAGAATGTTTTGTCTAATTCTAGGCCTTCGATGATTTTTGGTTACTAGGTACCATAAATTTCATCTTTTCATCATTTTCATTCGGAAGATGACAGTGCAATTTCAATGCGGCATCTTATTTCTTTTGTCTGATCAGTATCTTCTGTGATCCATGCTCCAAGGTATTTGTACGAAGATATTTGTTCAATTTCTTATAGAATGAGCCACTATATCTGTCATCAGCAAAGACCAACAGCAGTTTTGAATCTTAATAGGCAAAACCGTCTGTCAGCTCCGACGATATTTTATTAATTGCAGGTTTCATGGCAAAATTTGACATGAAACACTTGAACATTGAACACTTTACCTGTGTCTATGATTTTGTAACGCACATTGGTGTTAATTCCAAAATTTTCGTGGTATTCCCATTTCTAGCATTGCAAGCCACAGACTGCTACTGTTTATGCAATCATATGCTTGCTGGAAATCTACGACGATTTGGTGCAAATCCCGGTTCAATTCCTAGTTTTTTTTTATTAATTTAACGTAATAATTATAATTCGCGAATGGCAGCACAAATTTCTAATCTTGCTGATATCGTGGAAAAGAAATTGAAACGACCTTTCAAATGCGGCATTATTATATACATATAAGTAAATGCCAATAATTGTTTACACAATTTAATTATTATATTGTAATCATTGATAAGTACATACAGTTCACTTACTTATAGACCCTCTCGTAAAAGGAAAGGATAAACAGAATATCATCAGATTTTGTAAAACTGTCAAACGAGTCACAATTGGAAATTTACAGATTGTAGTCATTGACGAAATAGAACAAAGAAACTCGGAATCAACCAACTACCTTGATCCTAATTTTTAAACCTCAAGATGTGCAACGACAAAATCTTAAAAACAAAACAGATACATACCCTGTTTGATGAAGAACGTCACACAATTGGAACAAGATGTCGACTTCCAAAGGCGTCATTTGTGACATAGCCTGGGCTGAATGCATAAATTCCTCCTTGCTGACTTCTTGTGTTCTATGACCGTTGGTGACATTAAGATAAATACGTTTGACCAATTCCATATTATTTAATAAGGAGTTAAATGCAATAAAATATGGAAAACTTACGCGGCTGCCTCCTTGTGATTGTGTCGCTGCCTAAAATTAAACACAAAAAAAGAATATTAAAAATATAAGGTATCCAAAATAAGAGCTGGGTGTTATTTATATGTTGATGTTTTAACCAATGGTACATTGGCGATGGGTATGAAGAGCGTAGCACACTACTTATTTCGCTTGATATGCGCCATTTCATACATACCGCGAGACATTTGTATCTTCCGGGATATCGATCTCGCATTACTCCAAGTGACGATTTATTGTGAGTGAATTTGGATGTTCAAAAATATAGGACCAACTGCCAGAATTGAAAACGATCCAGCTTCAATTAATAGACCAAAAGTAATAGTATAGGCAGCGATATCCGGTAAAGGCATCATCGTTCCACATTTACATGAAGATCAACGTAAAAAACACTCACTGAATACTGAAAGTTAGTGCGAACCCCTAAGGGGCTTTTTAACCCAAGAGTTGCGAAACTTTCAAGGATACTCAAGAATATGCTTGAGGCGAGGCTTCTTTCCTGCACTTAAGTTTTGTACTGGAAATTCAACATGTAAGCCATGTTAGGTTAACATCAACTTTCGTGTAACATGCATTAAGTTGTAACATCATATAAGCTTATGAACATAATAAGCTTTCAACATTAATACATGAAATAATAGCAGTTCTAGCAAACAGCTTTCTGAAGATAACTAAGTACAACAAGAAGCGGTATTTATTTATTTAAAGAACTATTTATTCAAAATTAATCTTTTTATTTAGGTATTTTTATAAAACATAATCAAGTATTGCTTACTTTTCGTATATTGTTACGCCAGCCAGCTTTGCAACGCCTATGCCAATCGAAACTTCGCGATATCCCGAGATGGGTGGCCTGACGCGAGAACTCAACTGCGTTAATGAAGAATGATTTTAGGGAAATTAAATTGTAGTGAGTTGTCGATATAATAAATTTGTACCGTTAAGTAAATAAATGTTATAAATTAATTGTGTTTTTAGGGTTAATGTTAAAAGGTTGTAAAGAAATTAAAATAAGTGTTCTCAACAAGAGAGTCCAGTGCAAGCGCCCAGCGTTCCCTTGCTAGAAAACTGGCGCCAAACGTTTCCTTGCTACTCAATTATTGAGTATGTAACTAGACCAGTTCTAGAACCCTAATCATGCGTAAAAGAATTTCACAATTATCTTAGGACCTTCCCGAAACCGTCCTGGGCCCAAAAGATTTTAGATGTTTTTTATGCAACTATAATGTGCAGCCTAATACCATGGTAGCATAAAACAAAACAAATAAAGCTAAGGATACAAGAGAAAAAGATTTAACAATTTTTCCTTTATCTGTTCAAACGAATGAGAGAAGTAATAGGGAAAATAACAGGGAAAACATTAATAAAAAAAGTATTCGAAGGAACTGTGTTACTCAATTATTGAGCAAGTATCTAGATCAGTTCTAGAATGCTAATCATGTTCGGTAAAAAAAAAATAAAGTTTTCACAATTATCTTAGGACCTTCCCAAAACCGTTCTGGGTCCAAAATATTTTAGATGTTTTTAATGCAACTATAATTTGCAGTCTAATATGATGCTAGAATAAAACAAAACAAATAAAGCTACGGACACAAGAGAAAAAGGTATAATACTTTTTCCTTTATCTGTTCAAACGAATCAGAGAAATAACAGAGAAAATAACAGGAAACACATTAATAAAAGAAATATTCAAAGGAACATTTAGTTCAGAACAATACGGTAACATTATTGCCGATTTCATGTAAAGTGCCATATACCTAGTAGCTACTTGGTTTTTGAAAGAAGGAATGTCGGTAAATTCTAATAAATCGAACACTCATTATTAGGAGTAATATTACTCTCGTAATATTCAACGTCTAGACCAAAAATTAATAGAATTCAGATACGGCAACATCGAAGAAATATACGAGCATATAAAGGCGAGTATAAAACAAGCAGCATTCGAAGCCCTTGGAGAGAAAGAACATATAACAAATAAACAGCACTATTATGAAAGAAATGAACCAACAAAAAGAATAATTGAAAAAAAAAGGAACTATACAGAAAATGGCTGACTACAAACAACGATGAAGTTTACAAAGAATATAGAGAAAAGATAGAGAAGTGAAAAAACAAATAACACAACAAAAAAATGAAGAATGGGAAAGAACCTGCTTAAATATTAAAACATACATAGGAGGTACAAGAACTTCGGAGTCATGGAAAGTACTGAGAGGATTGAAACAAAATTCAAAAGAAAAAAATAAATTGGGAAATATACAGGACAAAGAATGGAAGGACTATTACAAGGAACTGTAAACAGGACAAATACCACAATTCATTGAAAGAAAACAGGCGAAGACGAAGCAGATCCCCACAACAAGAAATAGAAATAACAGATAGGGAAAGGAGAAAGGCCATAAAAGCAATCAAAAATAAGAAAGCACTGGGACCTGGAGGCATCTCACCTGAGCTTATAAAGTAAGGCTCAAAAAAATTACACCGGATGATAAAATGGATATTTCAGAAAGCCATAAATGGAGAACAGCTCTCAAAGGAATGGACGGAGGCATATATGACATCTATATTTAAGAAAGGAGATAGAAAACGATGCGAAAACTACAGAGGAATAAGCGTAATATCATCAATAGTTAGATTATATGAAAAGATAGTGCGAGAAAAAAAAAAAGAGCAAGCGATAATATAAGCATATACCACATATACACACTGGAACAACTGTTGGAAAATAAAACGTCCATTAAAATGGGAACAAGAATCATAGGAGACTTCACCACAACAAAAGGGCTCCTGCAGGGTTGTTGCACATCTCCAATCCTATTCAAAATATACTTAGAGAAATCCTTGACTACATGGAAAAAAAATGAGAAGGTATGGGAGTACCGATACGAAACGAATACCTATATACGTTGAGCTTTGCAGCCGATCAAGTAGTGATTGCACAAGACCAAGAAGACCTCAGTTATATGATGAAGAAACTACAAGAAGAATATATCAAGCATGGCCTAGATGTTAACCTCGCGAAAACAAAGTACCTATCTATAAGTGAAGAAGACATAGAAGATCTACAGATTGACGACAACGTAACAATCAAAGGAAAGGATAAATTCAAATACTTGGGATTTATAATTACGAAAAAGGCAACAACAGAGGAAGAAAGTAAGCAAAGATTAGGACAAACAAGAACAGCAATCCGACAACTTAACTCAGTAGGGTGGGATAGACACCTAACCCAGATTTATAGAACATTAGTGCGAAGTACAGTATAGCCCAAAGTAAACTGAAACATCTCTGTCAAGTAATCCTTAAACAATTAATTAGTAAGGCCTAATTGTTAAACAATATGTTCAGTACAGAGAAGAAAGTGTTTCTGGTGGAGCATTATTTTCGCTCATACGGAATCGGCCGTCGTAATGGTGCAAGTCTGTGATACGTGTGTGATCAATTCACGCAATGGTTTAATAAACATTCTTCAAGTAATGCTGTAATTTTAAAGGTTATTGGAAAGTTAAGAAATACGGGTAATGTATTGCGCCAACCAAAAGGAAACTCGAAGCGTCTCAGGCCAGTTAACAACAACAATAATTATAAACGTGTTTTTGACTGAATCTTGGAAAATCCGAAAGCCAGCCATACGAGGACAGTGTTGCATCTTGGCTTAAAAAGAACTTCCTTTCAAAGAATCCTAAAGGAGCTGGGTGCGTTTTCGTAAGTGATTCAGGTACATCAACAATTACATCCTCGAGATTACCACAGTAGAGTGGAATATTCCGCCAGAATTCTGGCGTTACAGTGTGAAAATCCTGAATTTTTGAAAAATGTATGTTTTTCAGACGAAGCACATTTTCATTTGTCGGGTCATGTAAATCGTCACACAAATCGATTTCTGGGCTTTACCAGACCAGATACAGTTCAAGAAGTTCCTTTATATGTGCCATGTACCAAAGTGAGTGTCTGGTGTGCAGTTTCGGGACAGGGAATCATTGGTCCGTACTTTTATATCGAAGAAAATGGTAGGCAGCTCACACTTAATCAACAGAGGTACATACAAATTTTAACAGGCTTTATCCCTGATCTACGTCCATTCTATTGTGCACTTAATTTGGCATACGGAGACCAATTTTTCCAGCAGGACGAGGCAACTTGTCATACTGCTGTCGCAATTCGTCAATTTCTTCAGGGATATTTTCCAAGCATATTTATTTCACAATTCAATGATTTCCCTTATCCTTCAAATTCTCCAGACCTCACATCTCCAGACGCATACATTTGGGAAATGGCTAAAGTTGCCGTTTATAAACGGGCACCACAAACCATCGATGAATTAAAGGATGTCGTTAGAGCCTTCTTCGCGGACCTGAGACAGCCCTTATTCCATAACATGACGAGAAACTTGGAACATCGGTATGAAGTATGTCTTGAGCGAGGAGGAGTACATTACCTATTGGTCATATATAACGGCTGTCAGATCCAGAATTACGGGTTTGGTAGACCAAGACAATGGGGGCTATGCTATTTCGTTTATGTGAAATAATTACATGGTGTAATTATTCTCCAATTTTAACACTTTTATGTAAAAATTTTCAAATCGGGATGAGATATCATCTAAGTATAACGGGTTGCCTACCTTGATATATAATTTACCTTATATAAACGTAATTTTTAACCTGTATAAAATTACATGCCGTTCTCGCTCTTAGTTAAGTTATGTTATGGTATTTGTTAAACCACTTTTTTGTGTTGGAGTGCCTTGATATTTTAGTGTTTTTTTATATTTATAATTATAATAAAATATTGACTTTATTAAACAAAACAAAAAAAAACAACAAGGAACCAATTGGAGTTGGTTAATGTTGGACTTCTTAAAAAACAACAAAATAGTGATAACTGGCAAAACAATTGCAATTTTTATAGCCCTCCGCCTTCCATCTATTACAGGTCTCAAAGTTTCCACAACTTGCTTAGCATTATTTTTTGGTACCCTGAAATACTTTATGAAAAGCTGGTCGTCTATTTCAAATGGGTTACTGGAGTCTAGTAACTGACGTTGCTTTATATTTAACTAATTTCTTTCTGTCACATCATTCAGTTCATTGAGCAATAACAGATTTACAAAATTCATTTTTTTTAAATATAAACAAACAAATAAAACAAACACAAAGCTAAAAGTTAAGATAATTTGAATTAATTGACATATCTTCAAGATATGACAGAACCGTAAATAATATTTTATGTAATTTTCTGCTGTGACTTGTGGCATTTTAGGCATAGCAACGCAGGACATGACACATTATTCCGTTTTTACACATTATGTTTTGAGAACTGTAATCTGATGTAGGTTTTCTGAATTATACACTTGTATGTAATTATTTACGTAAGCAATCCATCATAGACCCCAATAATAGAGTTGCAAAATAAGGCAAATCGCTCGTGTACAAATTATAGGTGCATTGAGATTTTGTCCCACTGCAGCTTTAGAGATAATACTACATACAAATGAAAAAAGGATAGCTCTAAAAAGACCATTTTGGTTAACACGGTGTCACTATAGAAAACCCGGCGATCTAAGTGGAAATTTTCAAGATTCCGAAGAGTTTATTTAAATGGGGTTAAACCACAATTGATTGTAATGAAAATTACATTTTATAAATGTTATATGAATTTTCGATTTCCACTCAGGAGACCGTTTTAAAAAAAGATTATTTTAAAATAGTGTGATATTTTTATAACCAGATTGTATGGAGGTTATTGTTTTCAAAAACCAGACACATAACCATGATTCTAGTTGACAAATCTGAGGCTGATGTCTGTACCTTCAGGATGATATCGAATTCTGATTGCTTTGTGTGTTTATGTTTTATGTGTTAATGCATTATGTGTTTATGTATTATGTGTTTATGTATTATGTGTTTATGTATTATCTGTTCATGTATTGTGTGTTGAATACATATTATGTGTAATTGTAGATGATGTATGTAATATGTATAATTGGAGTTGATGTGTCTATAGCCTTCTATTCATCTGCTAATGGCTTCTTCTTTCAGTGTTGGCAACCAGAGCTTGCTACATTCTGCTGATGGGTTTGCTACACATTTTTCTTCATTAAGTAAGATAAGAACTGCTTCTTTTATTTTTATCGTTTGCATGTCTGTTTCTTTCAGGACTATTAATGCATCTTTTGATTGTACTATGTGCTCATTAGCCCTGGCATGTTTGTAAATCTATGATTTGTTTAATTCTCTGTTTTTTATGTTTCATGCTCGTTTATCCTGACACTTAGTAGTCTTGCGGTTTCTCCCACATAAAAATTGATGCATTCACAAGGTAGTTTATAGATCCAGTTCTTTGATATCTTTTATATGTTGTTAGTTTTAGTTTTGGACCACATATGTTGGTTATTTTGAATATTGTTATGATTTTGTACTTGTTTCCCACCCTTTTTAATTTTTCTGATTATCCCTTTACATATGGTATTGTTGTCATTTTTGAATCACTTCTTGTAGGCGTCTCTGGATACCTTATGGTGCTTTGTAGTTTCCTTTCCTCAATATTGTTAAATTCCTTGTTTATAAATAACAACGCGTACTTAATCATGTTTTGTTAAAACAAAATCACTATCATATAGTGATTTGATAATTCCCTTTTTGACGTTTATGTTGTGATTCGAGTGGTAATTTAAATATCTGTTGCTGTGGGTTGGTTTTATGTAAACTTTGGTTGTATATTCTGTATGCTCTTTTGTGATGAACACATCCAGAAAAGGAAGGGTGTTGTTCTTTTCTTTTTCCATGGGAATTTTATTGATTCTTCTTTACTGTTGACATCCATCATAAATTCATTCAATGCTTCTGGTCCTCGAGGCCAAATAGAGAACACATCATCTACATAATATATTCACTGTACTGTAGGTTGTTGGTCATGTTTATTCCCAATGTTTTGTTCCAAATCCTCCATGAAAATATCTGCTAATAATGAAGATAAGGATGAGCTTATGGATAATCCAAAATCTTGTTTGTAAAAATCATTATATTGATTTATCATCATTTTGGCTTTACAACCCTGTGTGGGTCCTAGCCTCCCCAAGAATTTTTCTCCAGTCGTCCCTATCCATCGCCTTCCTCCGCCAAGCACGTATTTCCATATTTCTCATATCTTGGTCTATGTTATCTAGGAATCTTGTTCTGGGTCTTCCTCTTCTTCTTTGACCAATAGGTCTATCAAGGAGCGTTTTTCTAGCTGGGTCGGTTTGTTCCATCCGCATTACATGGCCTACCCACCTCAGACGTCCTATCTTTATGTGTTTTACGATATCTGGTTCCTGGTATATCCTATAGAGTTCATATTGATTTATAATATCATTATAATGATTCATAATCATCATATTACAAAGTAACCTTGATATGGGTACTAGCGCAAAAGCAATTGCTGGTAACGAGATTGCTAATAGTACTTATTTTATCTGACGTATACCAAAAAAGGGAAAAGCAACTTTTCTGTGTTGCATACTGAAAATTATTTCAGCGCAAAGGCTAGCAAACCGGTTATTACAACCTTTTGATCGCTATGTCAAACTGAACTCATAGTAATCGCAGGAATTTACTGGACACTTCTCACTCCGATATCATCTCGGTAAATGGGTAAAAATTGTAAGAAATTACAGAGGGAACCGCCAAACATTTTCATTAAAATTCAACAACCATTGAGGTTGTATTGTCTGCCAGAATAATTGTTTACCAACACCATAAATATCTGAAACAGGTATTTTTAGAACCTGGGCAGCTAATAAATCATATTTCCCAAATGAAAAACAATTTTTCATATTACGATAATTGTTTCGTTTTATTAGGTGATTATGTGTATTTTAAAAATACATAAACTTTGTTTATCATTGTGTATGAATCACATTTCGCAAGAGAATTACATTACTGATATTACAAATAACTCACCTCGATTAGATGCGACTGAACTTGTTTGGTTAGTAGATGACTTTTTATACTGGTCATGATTTCTTGGAAGGCCGAGAGAGAAATAAACCCACTGCCATTTGTATCTGCCCTTCTAAAACCTTCGATGGCGTACTCTTCATGGAAGTCGTGAAGAAACTGCGAAAATTCGTTGTAGGAAACTACGCGGCTCTTGTCTTTACCAAAATACAGCTGGATAAACGGTGAATCCATGTTGAAAGGAATCTTCTTGTGCAGTTCAGTTTTCTTCATTACCTCAACGAATTCACCTAAGATAAAAAACAATGATTGTAATAATTCTTATAAGTTGCAAATTTTATGGTTAGCTAATAAACAAAATAAAGGACATTAATACACGCTTTAACCCTTTAGCGACGGGACGTCTTCGATAGCATCAATAAGCGTTCTGATAAATGTAATTGCTTTAATATCCCAATAACGTTCATGGAAGTAAAAGATATAATGAATATGTCTTTATTTATGTCAGCTCCTGGTTGTATACATTATGGCAAAATATTTTATATTTGGACCTATCCTAATCTATAGCCTATATCCTAAACTGTAATTTAGATAAATAATATGGACATCTTAAATTGTTATTATGAATGTGTTATTTATGAATACAATAAACATTTTTGGCTTAAAGTACATTTTATATGCCTCTCTTCTCATTCCAATTGCTATTTTGTTCTAAGTCAGTCTTCTTCTTTTTATGTAGACATGACTCTGTCTGTTTTTCAATGTGCTTCCAGTAAATTGTAGTTTCATCGTTTTCGTGGTCTTCTTACTGATCGTCTTCCTATTGGGGAACCGTATATGATCGTTCCATTCTACTCTTCTATTTTTTACCTAGCCCTTGATGTTCTCCACCTTGTCGTATATGGCTACTTCTAGCTCTGTCCCATAGTGTTTTGCCATCAATTTTTCTAAGTGTTTTCATCTCTGCTATTTCTAACTTCCTTTTTGTCCTCTCTGTGTCAGGTCGTGTTTCTGCCGCGTATGTCATTATTGGTCTGATGACTGTTTTGTAAATTCTGCATATTTTTATGTCTCCATATTGTTTCATTCAGGCAACCTGCGGCTCTGTTTGCTCTATGCACTTGATCTTCCACTTCTGGTTCGAGCTTTCCGTAGCTAGGTAATGTGATGCCTAGACATTTAAACTGCACCACTTGTTCTATTTTATCTGAACTTCCAGCTCCAATTTACATCTTAGTAAATTTGCTGTTATATCCATGCATTTTGTCTTTTTTGGGGAAATTAACATGTTAAATTTTCTGGCGGTAATATTAAATTGGTGCAACATACGTTCTAAATCATCTTAACTTTGAGAGAGTAGTATTGCGTCGTCTGCATAGCAGTTTATTTTAAGTTGTTTTTCTCCCATTTGGTATGGGAGAAAAGTGGTATTCTCCCTTTTTTAGTTCTTACTTTTTTTATTATTTCATCCATAATCAGGTTGAATAATAGAGGACTCAGGGAATCTCCCTGTCTTATCCTATTGCCAGCTTAAATAGGGTCGGTTAGTTCTTCTTCCACTTTTACTTTTATTGTGTTGTTTTGGTAAATATTTTCGATCGTTTTGATTATTCCGGAGGAAGTCAGTCGTGAGTTATTATTACATCATAATACTCGTATTACAAAGTAATTAGTATACAATGGACGTACCATCAACTAGTTGCAATTCTCTCGCGTCAAAACGTCCGCGCTTTGAAGATTTAGACAGTGATGAGGAAGAATACTTGAGTGACAGAAAGTATTGATTATAGTGATACAAGCAGTGGCAATGATAAAGAAACAGTTGGAGGCAGTTTTACTTAGGGAAATGTGAACAATTTTGTATCTACAACATACAATTTTAATAATGTAAGATCACGCATATCGCTTTCGAAGGTGATTACTTTCTGAAGTTTTTTATCAAGATTTTATGCATCTTATTGAAAATGAAACAAATAGTTACTACAACGGTTGTGTGTATAATGCAAGTTCAATTTATCAATTAAATACATTGACACAGCCATAAGTAAATTATAAACTTTCTTTGCTTTAGCAAGGAGGGAAGGAATACTGATCAAAAGATGAAATGGTAAAAACCTAATTTTTTGCAAAATATATGACCGAAGATAGATTCATACAATTGCTTAGATACTTACACTTTGTCAACAATGCAAATCCAGTACAAAATGACAAAATATAAAAAATTAGATTTGTGTTTTAGCTATTTTGTATGGTAGCTAGTTCTTTTTTAATTATGGGATCAATTGGATGTGTCTTGTAAATGTTAATGGTTTTGATTGAACTCCAATTAATAAATAAATAGCAATAAATATATATTCTTAATATCATCAATAGGAAGATTATATGGGAAGATACTGCGAGAAAAGATAGAGCAAGCGATAAAAGGCAAAATCGGGGAGGATCAGGCAGGCTTCAGGGCAGGAAGATCATGCATAGACCACATATACACACTTCAACAACTGTTGGAAAAGAAAAAAGCAAAAAATAGAGATATACATTTGGCATTTGTGGACTTGAGAAAGGCGTATGACTGTACCAAGATCAGAACTATGGGAGGCAATGTACAAATTAGAAATACAGACGGAACTCATAGAAGCTACAAAAGCTCTGTATAAAGAAAATAAAGTATCCATTAAAATGGGAACAAGAATCATAGGAGACTTCACCACAACAAAAGGGCTCCTGCAGGGTTGTTCCACATCTCCAACCCTATTCAAAGTATACTTAGAGAAAGCCTTGACTACATGGAAAAGAAAATGCGAAGGCATGGGAGTACCGGTACGGAACGAATACCTATATACGTTAAGCTTTGCAGACGATCAAGTAGTCATTGCACAAGACCAAGACGACCTCAGCTACATGATGAAGAAACTACAAGAAGAATATACCAAGGCTAGCCTAGATATTAACCTCGCGAAAACAGAGTACCTATCTACAAGTGAAGAAGACATAGAAGATCTACAGATTGATGACAACGTAACAATCAAAGGAAAGGATAAATTCAAATACTTGGGGTTTATAATCACGAAAAAGGCAACAACAGAGGAAGAAATTACACAAAGATTAGGACAAACAAAAACAGCAATCCGACAAATTAACTCAGAGTGGTGGGATAGACACCTAAATATGAAGACAAAAACACAGATTTATAAAACATTAGTGCGAAGTATTATGACATATGGGGCTGAAAATTGGATCATAAACAAGAAAAACAGCAGTAAGATAGTAGCAACAGAGATGGAATGCCTGCGAAGATGCTGCAGAGTAACAAGAATGGATAGGAGAAGTAATGACGAAATAAAGCAAAGAACATCAATAGAAACAGACATACTAACATATATAGAACAAAAAAGACTAAAGTGGTATGGACATGTAAGAAGAACTAGCGACAGCAGATGGATAAAGAGGATAACCGAATGGAGCCCCATAAGAAGGAGGAAAAGAGGACGACCCCGAAAATCCTGGAGGAACGAAGTATACGACGCCATGAGTAAGAGAGGTTTAAACGATAGAGAATGGGACAACAGAGAGAGATGGAAACGGTTGAGCGAGGGAAGGCAGTGAATACTGTAGAATCCCTGAGTATATATATATAAATATATATTCAAAGGCTAAAATGATTAAATTTTATAACGTACCTCACACAACATCAACGTCGTCGGGAGGAACAAAAGAAACGCTGTTAGTTGAAGTAAATGTGTTACAGGCACGACTATTGACAACATGAGCGAGTAAGAGTGAGGAAGCGCAGGGGTGGTGGTGACTGGGATAGGAGGTGCAACGCGTATGCGAGGGATACATCGAGTTAGAATCTATGGAGAGGGCATCACGTGACTAAAAACGACCTCACTTCGGCCATATTGTTAAGATTGTTTTGACACTTTTGACAGATCGGATATGTTTGTTTACGTTTGTTGTTTTTCGAATATTTTTAGTTTTATAATACTTTTATAGAAACTGTAATAATATATTGTGATAGTGCATAATAATGGTTTCTTGTTCTCAACGTAGTTGCAGTAGCAGAAGTAATGTTAATAACAAATCTTCAGGAATAACGTTCTACAGGTTAGTATACAAATATGTAAACAAAGTAATGGCCCGTACTTCAGAGAATAAATTAATAGTATTTGACTGTATTAATTTTTCTTTATGTATAATATATCGTGTTTTTAATGTTTACCGGGGGATAAATAAATTATAGTTTATTAAAAATGTATTGCACTTTTTTAGATTATGATTAAATCTTCTGACTAACTAGTCATATTTTTATAGTAGTTTTAATATTATTGAGTCCGGCCGTGATCCCACCGCCATATTGGTATCATCGTTAGCCACGCCCACCTACGACGTTTTTAATACACACGTTAATCTGCTCATAGCTTCTCCATAGATTCTAACTCGATGGAGGGATATTATGAACATCGGTGTAACATCGCGAGTGGGCTTTGACTACGTCGTCACAGAATAATAAACAATCAGAATACCCACTCTGCTTGAAAAAATAAGTACGCGCATCTTGTTCGCGCAGACGGAATCAGCCATGTTTTAGTCGGAACCAGTGCTGTTCAGTGACATTTTATCTTGTGCGCATAGAAAAATTAATCAGGTTTAATTTATTTACGGCAACTATAGACATAATATGCACTATTTTATTCGTACTTTTAGTTAAAGAATAGATTAAATTATTTCAAATGTACTAAATTATTATTCTCTAAAAATTTAAATTACAGTTCTGTCGTAGCTCGTCACAAATTTCTCAATTCGAGTCTATGTTTTCGTTTAAAATATGGCGATCGCGTGCTGACAAACTTCAAAGGCGACATCTGAGAGTGAGCATTCTGATTGTTATTTATTCTGTGACGTCGTGGTCAAAACGGATTGGTATCTGTCTTTTTGTTAATAGTTTCTTTTTCTTGAAAATTTTGAATAATAATTTAAGCAACCTATATTCATTATTGTTAACTTTGGATAAACACGAATCTACTAATACAGACAATTCATCATCAACAATATAAGTTTCATTATATATGAGATATACAACACCTCTCCTACTTCTTCTAAAATAAGTCTTTATACCTTTTCTGTTTCAAGAAGTTCAGCGTCTATCAGGTATACTATTACCTTTACATTGTTATCATTAAGATCTAACGTTCTATCGATTTAAGTTGGCAGTAACGAATTCACAACCAATTCATTTGTTTCTGATAAGAATGTTTATAACCTAAATTTTATATTATGACATGTTCTGTAATTATTTTAACATAATTTTATTTAAGTGTTCATGTATATGTGTTTTAAAGTGTTTTAAATATGTATTTGTTAAAGAACGTTTTTTTTAAAACAATTTTGGATAGTTTTCGCCATCATTTGTAGGGGTCAAATGAGTTGCTCATTTCATTTAATAAACATCACGACAACTAACCTCAATTAGTGTAAGATGCAAAATAATTATTTTCTGTATTTTGTACTAATTTTGTTTATTGTAGCACCCTGATGATGCAAATAAAGATTTGCGAAAGCTTGGTTTACTAAAAAGAGTACTTCTTTGTCCTATCTTCCGCTGCACACCCAAATATTTGAGTTTTGTATTCTATTTGATCAGCGTTGATGACAAGCGTTTATCGCTTTTTCACTATATATATATATATATATATATATATATATATATATATATATATATATATTGCATATATTGCCGCTGTTGTAGGAACCGCATGAACAACTCACTTTCTACCTTCGGATATTCGGGGGGTTTGATGGTTTTTCTCTTCCCTGGACCGCTTTCCGTTTCGCTGACGAACTTTTCGATCTTTTCTTTTCGCCTTTCTTTAATCTTCTTAATGTCCGTAATGGTAGATTTGCCAATACCGAACTGTTTTGAAATGAAACTGTAGCTAGTTCCTTGCTGTATCAACTTGAGAATTTTGGTCTTTTGTTCGATGGAGTCAAATTCACGTGTTTACGTGGAGCCATCGTAATACGAAAGCATTAAGAGAACTAAATAATATGTAGGTGGGCAAGGAAAGTAAAAACCGATGTTCGTCATGTTGATTCATGTCGATTCAATCGTGGGGGAGGCAGGGGGTCGCGCGAGCCCGTTTTCGGACTACGGCGTCGTTCAGACGACCTTGGGTTCGGATTAACGCGACCGTACTGTATATATATATATATATATATATATATATATATATACATATATAGACGGATTTAATTCGAGTCTCTTACCATTCTCTTACACGTGTTTCTAGGTCTACCCATGATTAGAGAGACTTGTAAGAAGACTGCAATTAAATCAAAACGCCCCGGCTAGTATGACAATTATAGACAAAATAATTACCAGATTATGATGTTAGCGACCTCTATGTCTAGGGGCCTCTTATGAATTTATTATTTAAATAAAACTTATGAAATAAAACAAAAACTTATTTCTATAAGTGTTTTTGATTAATCACTGCGGTGCGGCGTTGGTCGTGTGGTACAGCTTTTACTTATGCGGGTCGCACTGTAGTAACTTACGGGCCGCTGGTTGCCGACCGCTGATATATACGAGTAGAAAGGGATACAATATTAACTTTTACAAAAGTTTATAGATCGAAAGAAGTTTTCATCTTCGCATGTAAAATATTACATAACAATTAGGCGCGGTTTATGTAATACTATAATGAATATTTTATCAACATTGCTCTAGCTATTATAGCTATCATGATAACTTCCGGGTTCATAATATTCCCCCACATCCCTTTTAATTCGAATCCGTCATCTTTTTATCTGTACTGATGTATTTTGGCTGCACTAATCTCTGAGCGTAGAGGCAGACGCACCGCGTAAAACTAAAGGATGGAATTTAAAAAAAGAATCTTTCAATCGAATATAAGGAAATATTAATAAGATCTAGTAAAGAATAAATGGTCAATATAATTTATGTAAGGGAGTGAAAAACTTGCAGAGAAAGATTATAATCTTATATCTACTACGAGTAAAATTAAAATAAAGCGTTTACCACGAATATAACATATGATAAATAATATAATGGGATACTTACTGAAACTAACCATGCCATTTCCATTAGTATCGAATAATTGAAAAGCTGTTTTATACAGAGCATCCGGGAAACAGAGGAGTCCCTCGAATGCTTGAAATTCTGAATAAGAAATGAGTCCATCTTTGCTGGTATCAACGATTGCTGCCAACAATTTTACTGTATCCTTGTTGTAGTTTTGGTCGTCCAAAAGTTTTAAATATTTTATAACGAAATCTTCGGCGGTCATAAACTTCTCGCCATTTTTGTCCACAGTGGCATATCTGTTGAATATTTCGTGTAAACTAAATTCATTTGCTCTTCGTAAAAATCCACCGCCCTAAAAAAGAAAGAAATATATGATTGCGTGTAAATCACAAAAAATATTTGTTTCGGATTATTAATGAGTCACATTTTCTGTTGTCTCAGTGTATATTACTATTTAATAAGATTGACGTTTTCAAAGAAAACAATGCTTTTATCAGTTACCTTGTTTTGAATTATAACTATCATAGTACAACGATTAAATGAGCTGATAGTGTTTTAATATGGTAAACAATAAATTTAAAGTAATATGTGTTTTTCCAGGTCATAAAAAAATATGATTCAGGTAGTTAAAAATAAAATTACATAATGGGTTATCATTTTTTTAAGACAAAGAAGTAGTATTACATAATACATAGATTTAAAAGCATTGATCTGGCTTGAGAATTTTATTTTCACTATTGTCACTTTATTGACAGCAGTTCTAAATAATGATATAGTCGAGTTTCCGTACCACTGTCTTAGATTTTTTACCCATGATGTTCTTCTTCTACCAAGACCACGTTTACCTTGGATCTTTCCCTTAATGATCATATTTATGTAAAAGTTCATATTTTTCAAGGTGTCTCATAATGTGACCGAAGTATTCCAGCTTGCGACTCTTTATTGTAGTAACCAGTTGTGTTGTTTGCTTCAGGCTTCTAAGGACCTCCTTATTTCTAACTCTGTAGAACCAGCTTATTCTTAGTACTAGTCGTTTGTATATCCACATATCAAAAGCTTTTAAGCGTTTAACTCTTTCCTAATTTAGGTAATCCTATCCACTAAGATAATATACTAAAAATTGTATAAATCAGCATATTTGCTAATTTAAGCAATTTCTGGTAGACATAAATAAATCAGTAGCTATCGGTTTAAACGTATTGTGTTACTTTGAAAATTATTAGTCATGGCGGCGTCAACTAGTCGTAAACGAGGTAAGTAAAAAATCGTTTTATTTATAGCAGTTTTCACAAACTAATAATATATATATATATATATATATATATATATATATATATATATATATATATATATATATATATATATATCAACATACGCAGTAACGACAATCGCCTTATAAACAATGTGTTCTGGGAAAGGCCAGAGGGAAGGTCTGTAGGGCGGCCTAAGAAAAGGTGGAAAGATGAAGTCAAAGAAGATCTAGAGAAAATGGGAGTGCGACAAAGGGGAATTACTGGCACAGGACCAACAAACATGGAAGGCAATAGTAAACGCGGCAAAGACTCACGAAGAGTAGTAGCGCCATTGATGATGATGATTTCATTTTTATTGTACATTGTAATGTGCATTAGGTTTTAGTTCTAATATTATTTCAGGTTTTAATCCAGAAGATCCACTGGATCGTGAGGTGTTATTGGCGCTATTAGACGATGACCAATTAGAACTTGAAAGTGAAAATATGTTGCAGTATTTGGAGAATCATTCAGATATTGAATCTAATTCTAGTGATGAAGAAATAAAAACAAAGACAGGACACGATGTCGCAGGAAATCAGATTGGAACGGTAAGAATTGTGAATATTTTTTTTTGTGTATTAAATATATAACTATTTTTTTTTAGGAAATGATAAATGATTTTTCTCAAAATGGAAAAAATAAAAAATCAAAAAAACAAAAAACTTAGATGAAGTGGCAGAAAAGAAAATATGTACCCAGAAAAATAAAACCAAGTAAGACTCGTAGTATACAACACAATACATCTTCATGTTGTGACTGGCTGTATGGCACTTGCCTATGCCATTAAAACAAAACAAAAAAAACACAATACATCAAAAGAGGAGAAGTCTCCTGTGAATTATTTTTTACAGTACTTTTCACTATCATTTTTTGAAAAAGTTGCTGAAATGACCAATACAAACTGGCGAAACATTTAGACCAACCAATAAAAATTAAATTACCACTTTGACTCCACATCATTATCGGTTGTATAAGCTTTCCTCCAATTAGAATGTATTGTGATAGTATTTATAATATTGGTTTGTTTTTAAACAATATGAGTAGAGATATATTCTTCTTGTTACGAAAAAATATCCATATAGTAAACAATTTAGAAAAACCAGCCAATTCAAATGATAAATTATTTAAAGTTAGACCGTTTTTTGATGCACTCCGCAACAGATGTCTTGATCTGCATAAAAGATAAATATTTCAGTGTTGATGAACAGATAGCACCATTTACTGGAAGACTAAATTCAAACAATACGTGAAGAATAAGCCATGCCCATGGGGTATTAAAATTTTTGCTATGTGCGGAGCCAAAGGAATGCTTTACGATTTCCTAATTTATCAAGGATCGACGACTGAAATACCAACAGATTTGATGAACAAATTTGTAAACAAAACAGAGGATATAATGAAGAAGTGGTTAATGCAGAAGGATCAGTAGTGTTGGTAAGATGGCAAGACAATAAATCAGTCGTTATTGAATCTAATTATATGGGAAAAGGCACTGAGGACACATTGAAGAGATGGGACAAGGGCAACAAAAGATTCATAGATGTTCAAAGACCAGAGGCCATCGCATCGTACAATAAATATATGGGTGGTGTAGACTTGTTGGATCAGCTTTTGTCATATTACAGAGTATTTATCAAATCAAAAAATGGACTTTACGAATGATCTTTTATGCATTTGATCTTGCTTGTGTGAATAGTTGGCTAGAATATAAGGCCTTTATGCAAACACAGAAGGCTAATCCTAAAGATATCCTTGATCTACTGCATTTTAAGATGAAAATTGGTGAAGCTTTAGTTGTTATGGGTAAACCTGTAAACAAAAGAGGTCCTGGTCGTCCACGTGGAGAGAATTCTCCTCGACAGTCTACAATTCTTGATACGCCAAAAAGAAAAAAATCAGAAATACGACCAGCAAAAGAGATTCGGAGAGATTTCATAGACCACTGCCCCCCGTATGACGATAAAAAAGAAGCTACTCCATGTAAAAATCCGAACTGTCATGCAGGAACACATATTTTTTTGTGAAAAATGTGATGTTCATCTATGTTTCGTAAAAGGAAGAAACTGTTTCAAAAACTTTCACGCAATGTAATGTATTACAATTAAGTTAAACTTACAAAATAAATCTGTCTGTTAATTTGCAACTTTTTTAACTTGATCCTAATGTACATTGTTCAAATGTCATACATGTATAATATATATATATATATATATATATATATATATATATATATATATATATATATATATATATATATATATATATATATATATATATATATATATACAATGAGTAAGTTTCTAAAGAACTAAATCTTTTGGTCACGAAGATATCGGTCAAAGGAGAAATAATAAAAGGAAATCACAGTTCCATTCCTATATTTGAAGACGTTTCGCTTATTGTATTTACAAGCTTCATCAGTTCAATGAATGGTGAGTGAAGAATGATAAGGTGTGAAATAAACACACCATTCTATTGGTAACTGTGGTCAAAATATTAAAATTGTGGCGTTCAAATAGTAGCTAAATGTTCATATGTAGTAGCATTCATGTATAACAACGAGACAAAATTTTAGTTTAAAAGTGAAAGAAATGAATAAAAACTACTACGAAGCACTATAAAAACACGTCACATTGCACGTAAAAAAACTTTTAACAGTAAAGGCCGATTCACATTAGGCGTTCAGGTCACGCTCCGCTCAAGTTCCGCTCACGATCAAGAATTGTGTACACTATTCACAGTAGGCGCTCAGGTGACGCTCCGCTCACGATCAAGAATTTCGGTATACTATTCAATTTGGCGGGACTCAGAGAATAGGCACAGTTCTTTGCATATATAAATTTGTTTAACATGTTTAAAGATTTTTCTAACAGTGATTTGGCTGTCATTGCTTTATGTTTGAATGAAGAAGAGCTTCAGTCAACCAATAAACAGTCAAGAATATGGGTGCACAATATTTTAAAAACAAGGAAAACAGAAGGGGAGTTTTTTACTCTGTATAAAGGTCTCTGTGACGATGAAACTAAATTTTTTCAGTACTATTTTTTTATTGTACCGTATTTTATGTACCGTATCAAAATACAGTCTATCTCCCTGGTTGTACAATTCCTTACAGCAGCGCACCAATTCAATCAACTGTTCGTCATCCATAGAGCTGCGAAAATCGTACCTTCACCTGACTGTTACTAATTCACACTACCCTGCCGCTCCGCTCCACTCAGATCAAGTCACGATCAAACTATTCTCCTGGAGAATCGCCGCGGTCAAAAGAGCGGGACGGAACGTGAGCGTTGTGTTTACTGTGAATAGCACCATTTAAGATGCGTGTAAGAATACTTGACCGAACCTTGAGCTGAGCGTGAGCGGAGCGTGACCTGAGCTATAATGTGAATCGGCCTTAAGGTGTAGAGATAAAAACAAAAAATTGACAAAACACACCGGCACAGAGCTGTTGTTATAACAAAGTTAACAATTAAAAAAGATTTTATACTTCACTTTAGGGCGCATCTCAAAATTACAGAGTTCTAACCGGAAAACGAATGTCAAGTTACCGGCAGTTACGTTGGAGTAGTTGTGTGAATTCTTTATTATGTGAATTAAAATCTTTTTTTAAATGTTAAAAATGGATCTGAAAATCGTTATGAAAGTTACCTTAGGTATAATAGGTACCTTAATTAATTTTATAAATAATCTTTTGTTTCAATACATGCAGCATACAATTCGTAAAAAAAGTTTGAGAAAAGAAGCAAAAAATCAAATTGAAACAAAATTTTATATAAAGGGTTTTAAGAACCAACTATTTATTAGGATGGAACCAAACTAACAGAAAAGAACAAGTATCAAAAGAAGATAGTTACAAAAGATGCTTGATATTGATGACCATTAGCCTCTATGCATAAATTTGCCCTTTTGCTTAGAGAACACCGAATTCTTGCAAAAATTCCAAAGTTATTTCTAAATTCATTGCAAGCTTCTTGTATCCATAGCTAGAGTTGTGCACGATTTTGTATCGGAATGGAATAAACAAAAGCTTTACGCTTTAATGCGACCTTACTGGCCAAGCAACCTTACAGCCTCGTCCAATCCAGTGGTCTTCGTAGTTATTATCAAAAAAGTCTCGTACATTCCTGCTAAAGTAGACGGGACAACCGTCATGTAAAAACTATAAGGTTTGACGAATATTTAAAGGTACATCATCTAACGAATTATATAAAACATTTTGCAGGAATTGCTGATTACTTACATAGCACCCTTTAAACGACTAGGCAATTCCACAGGCCCAAGTAGATAATCGTTAACTACTCCTATCCAGAAGTTTATGCTAAACCTATGCTGATGCTTAAATTCTTGAACAACGTAGGGATTGTACGAATAATATTGTGCATTATGCACATTAAAAATTCCATTTTTTGTGAATGTAGCTTTGTCACAAAACAAAATGTATTTGATAAAGTATTTCGTATTTATTTACATATTTTACATTTAGGGAAGAAGAGGGAGACTTGATCCCACCGTTACATTTTTTCAGATAACTTTTTTTATAACCAATCTAGAACCTTGATAATTTAGTGGAACATTACAAATTTATTAAAGTTTTGGATGTTATACACCCGAAAAATATACTGCTAATAAATAACGAGTTTTTGTACAATCTAGTAATAGAGAAAAACTAATCATGTCTCCCCATACTTCGGGAGACTTGATCCTTGTGTATGGGTGACTTGATTATATCAAGTATCCCATTTTCAGCATCCAATATATATTATATTGGATGCTGAAAACTAACTTTACTCAATCATGACATGACAAATAATATTATTAAAAATAGAAACACTTTCTGGCAGAAAATTATATTCAAAAAGTTATAAAAGAGAAAAAAAAAATATTGTTGAATATTGAACATTCTCAGTGATTTAGGAAAGACAAAACATCCTATGCGCTTACTGTAGCTCCTAAAAGTCGGGCTTGGTAACTTTTTTAAAATTTGGTCACGTGCGGCTTCACCCATGTCTTCTGGCCACTTAAAGGTTTTGTCATCCCTTTTTTGGGCAAATTTGATTTTAAAATCCTCGTTCTTTCTTCCCGTTATCTGTCCTACGTAACGATAGACTAAGTTTCTTTCGGAGATAAAGCTTACAATTACCCAATCTTGCACACTCAATTCAAACTCGTCACCTTCTGCTTCTGATTCGCATTCAGTATCTGTCTCTACTTGCATTTCATCATTAGGATCATATTCAGACTCTGCCGATGGTAGCATAATGTCACTGCCCCCGAACTTGAAGATTCCTTCAAATCCTTAAGTTTTTGTTTAGCCATTTTTTTAAGTGCTCTTACTTTGGCCCTTTGTTCTTTTTCTATTTTTTTTTTCTTCTTTAGCTCGAACTTCAGCTTCAAGCGCAAGTTTTTCTGATGTAGCTGTGAGAATTTTCGTCGTTGCTCGCTTTCTACCCTTTTTTGAAGTCCTGGGCCCTGCTTTAGGATGAGGTCTGATCATTTCTGGGTTACTAAAAGTGGCAGAAGTGAAAGGCTGGTTATTGTGCTCCATTGATGTTTGTTGTAGCTGATCATTTTGTAAAGTATCTCCATAAGGCGGTATATGGTTTCCAATTGCATTGATTGCACAACAAACAGCTACTGTTGCTCCACGTTCCCCTGATGTAATTTTACCAACGTGCTTTTCACCTTTACATGCAATGATCTTCTTTGGCTTATGGACAGTGGAAAGTCCAGTTTCGTCCACGCTCCAAATTGCTTCTGGCCCAATTCCATGGTTTTCAAGAACTGTCTTTAAATTTCCGAAAAATTTTGATACATTATTTCTGTTGAAACTAGTTGCTCTAGAAAGACTAGTTGCTTCCGGAGAGCGTAGTGATAAGGTCTTCATCCTCTTTAGAAATCCGTATAACCAGTCGTAACTGGCTTGCTTATGTTTATTCCACGAAGCAGGTATTTTTTTACTATTTCTTACGACAAACTCGTACGCCAGTTCTTTTGCTTGTTTTCTTGTAAGGCCATGATGTAATTTGCTGGCAACATCTAAATAATTTTTAAACATAATTTTCTCTGCATTTGTAAATATTTGAGCCTTCTTGTAATCAGGAGAGAAGGATATTTCAACATTTTCGGATCGTTGTCTGCGAATGTATCTTTTTAATGTCATAATATTTATTTGAAAACGACTTGCCGTTGCCTTGAGAGACGTACCGTTATTAATAACGTCTAAAACAGCTTCTTTAAACCTCTGGCTGTCGACTGGTGTTCTTTTCTTGGCTCCTTCCCTCCTTTTGTATTGACGTGGCATATCTATAAAATAAAAAACATTCATCTATAAGGAGTTTCTGGGAGACTTGATCCCGGGATCATATCTCCCAGATAAGAAGGAATCAAGTCTCCCCCAAGAGGTCATTTTAATATTTTAGTGTATAAAAATATGACAACAAACTAGAATTCACTGCAAACTATGCAAAACGTAAACTAAATGATTATGGTGTTAAATAAAAATTATACGAAAGACTCACCTAAACAAATAGTAAAGAAAATCAACTTGAAATAATTCTGAAAACACTTCTCGGTAGCGACAAAATAATTGTAATGAACACGTGCCCTTCGTTGTGTATTCTAACGAAAACTAAATTGCATGGGATTTACTGCCATACTAACAGCTACGCTATGTTGCTGATTTTATAATTCTAGGCTGCTTATTTACTGAAATTTTAAAGAGTGATCAAGTCTTCCATATGATCAAGTCTCCCTCTTCTCCCCTAATATTTTTATAACTGTATTATAATATGATCTTATTTAATGGTATATTTTACTACTTATTTACTTTTAAAGTACAGTATATTATTTTTTTCTATTCAATAAATTTTCATTGTTAATCTGGCTAACATATTTAATCTGTTTTTTAGTTCGAAGAAATTTACTTGCCTTTGTTATTTGGTCTCGCAAAATAACAGAAAACGCTGTAAAATATCAAATTTCTGTAACCATTTAGTTAAAATTATCGCCTTTCAAAAGCGCATAACAATAGCTCTGATTAATGAGGGTTTGCTTCCGTCGACCACCACTTAGAATTTGTAGGTGCAGATTTTTATTTTTACAAAGGCAAACGACACTGTTTTATCGAAACAGCGAACGAAAAGCATCTCCAGTTGATCGGTTACGTCCCTTTTTCATTGTATCTGCGCACCTGCGTCGCAACGCGCAGATACAACTCTACTATGCTCTGCTTGCTACGATTAATACATCATATTTCAAAGGTAAGTGTTTTTTTTGTACAGATACAGCGACCTTACGTTTTACACAAACCAAAATGTATCTAAAAAAATCTTTATTTTGATTTTTCTGATTTTGTAACCATCTAGCGAATTCTTTAAGAGCAGGAAAATTTCCTTGTAGTAATGCTTGTACCTTTGTAAAATGAAAAGGATATACATTTTCGTTGTGTAAGATATTTCCTACCGAAGATTTTGAAATTGTGGGATACATGGCAGATGTCGCTGAACGCTAATTTCTGGATTTTTCTCAACTTTCATTAAAATAACATCTTCATGTGCTGCTGTTACATCATCACGTCCCCTCTTTCATTATTTTTTGGGACCACTGAACCTGTTTCTGTTAATCGTTGATGAACAGCTGTCAATGTTTAGTAAGTGGGATCACGATTGGGAAATTTTTCAGAGTATCTACGTTGTGCTGTTCGAGCGTTACACCTCATTTCGCCATAAACTAAAGCATATCAGCCTATTTCCCATTAGTAAAAACCATTTTTGTTCAATTGAAATTAATATAAACTTTGATAAAATGAAAGGCAGATTCAAGCACAGTTTTATTTCATTTATTCATTTCATTCATATTTCATATTATCAAAGTTCATTTATTCGAGCATTCAACCTTATATCAATGGAATTAATAAATTTAAATGCCACAAAGTAAAAAACTAAAAGAAAAACTTCACGAACTGATCACAATTTGACAATGAAAAACGTAAGTTATACTTCTGTTGACAGGTCACGGCCAACTAGTGCAAAAAATATTAATTTAACTTTCATGACGAAAAGACAAAAAATTTTCAAATCGATTTTTCTAAAAAACGGTGTATCCTATCGACTTAGAGTAAGAGTACCTTTTAGTACTAGAATAACTAAAAATTTAATAAACTAATATGACGAATGCTTAAAAGGTAAAGACAAAAAAGTTATGCGTTAAAATAACCGTTGACCTACCCAAAACGGACGACTATGATCGGTATTGGAACTTCACAATTGATGAAATCGATTCAACTCTAGAGCATAAATAAACGTAGCAGTTTTCGTTTTTCTAAGCAAAAGCGTTCTGGAGGTATTTAAAAACAACTATTTAGAAGGCGCCATCTTCAAAGAGCTCTAGCTTCCTTAGAAAGCATTTTCGGACTAGGTGAATTGGGCTAAATCGTCTTAAAATTAACTGAGAAATCTCCGTTCTTTGTTTGTCAGGAGAGTTTCTGGACACCCTGTATAATTATAAAAAAAGGCTTGAAAAGAAAGAACATGTTTCTGTAGAGACGGTGTCAAAAAAATTAAAACACAAAAATACATTCCAAATTTTCAGGGTAAGTCTCTGGAGAGTTTTCAAACAGATTAGGTTTAGGTTCAAAATTGAAGTCAATTGAAAAGCTTTGTGTGAAAGAGTTAATGTCGTTCACAAAAGAATCCAGTTTTTCAACTATAATAATTAAAAAAAAACACGCTTAATTTTTTTAATTGAAACGAAACGTGAATTTTTGCTAAAGGTGGAATAAAAACGGATTTGGCAGGACGAGAGTTTAAAATCCATAAAACACACGGATACTGCGGGAAAGAAATATATTGCACGCGGTTGGAAAACATGGTTTTATCGATGGAGTAACGAATCAAAATATTTTATTTCTTTAGGATTATTTCAAGCCGGGATTACTACAGTTAGTCAAAAGGAATGAAAAACCAAAAATATTTTTAGTAGACGAAATTGTACATAGTTTTGAACATAGTGTGTTAAGATTGCCCTTTACCATTGTGAATTCAAACCCACTGAACATATTTGGGGAACATGTAAAACTCACTACGATAAATATATGGGGCATGACAGTTACAGTAACGCAGCAATTTTTGAAACATGCCAAGAAGCATTGAATGCTGCAATTTGCGAGACAAGTGTGCGGAAACGTGAAGTTAATAGAAGAATGTTGGACGCGTTAAAATCGCATCGAAGCAATTACCCAGCCATCATTTATAATCCAAATGAAGATACCGATAACAGTGATTATGAGTATGGATCTAATTTTTGATTACACTGTAAGGTAATATGTTTTCATTTTCTCATTAAGAAAAATTTTGAGTGTTATTATTTTATCACTACAATTTAGAAACTATATAATGTGTAATTTTCTTCTTGTTTTGCACTAATAATTGTATACTTCTCTAAATGAACCTAAAACACATTCAGTTAAAATCGTATTTTTGCTTGCGTTCGACAGTGCTTCAAATATTGGGAGAATTTGCTATTAACTTTCTCAGCATGTCAAAGCTTTCATCCCTAAATCAAAATAGCCGAAAATTCTTGAAATATACTTTAGTCTAATAAAACAATTATATTATAATAAAATAAAAAATCTTGATATAAGAATGCCTTAAAATTGCCTACCTCTTCGAGTTCCATTAAGTAGCTTAAACCTACAGTATCACTAAAAGTGTAAGCACGAATTAAAAACGATTTTGTATGTAAAAGAATTTATCTCATTATAAAAAATCTAAATGGATGTGATGTTACAACTTTTACTTTTAGTGTTTTTTGTTATCAGTATTGCAAGTACACTTTTTATTAATTACGTTCAATGGGAGTATTAATAGAAGTTAACCGCTGAAATGTTTAATTTTTAAACTAATAGCGATATTACTATTCTATTTTCATTTTGTACTTGTACCAGCATATCAGATTTATGATCTGATAAGTAATCAATTCATTATTCGCAGAAATATTTTACAACCATTTAAAAATGAAATACTTTTAAGTATGTTAGTCAGTCTACGACTCAAATGAAGAAATGATATCAACCCTTATACCGACAAACGAAGACCGGAGATTCCTCAGATAATTTTAAGACAATTTAACCCAATTCACCTAGTCCGAAAATGATTTTTAAGGGAGATAGAGCTCTTTGAAGATGCCGAATATGAGAATACCGAGAGTTCATAAAGTAAACTACGGCCTATTTGTAGTACTATAAATTGAATCGGTGAGATATTTCAATAGATATATACTAACAGTTTCAAAAGTAAATATTTTTAAAAATCATATGATACATAAGTCGTACATCAGTACGGCCCTGTTTGGCTTACACGTGGTTCTATTGACGATTGGGAATTTGTAGAATGAATACGGTTTAACATTCCATTTTTTGCCAAATTTATTTAAGATAGCAGTTTTGTTCACTTTACCAAGCTGTACAGACTTAGTCAAAGACAGATTCCACCACATTAAATAGATCATATTAAGCTAGTTTTACTGAAGTGAAATCTAAAAGGATAACATTCCTGGAATATTACCCCTTTTGACCTCAACGAAATTATTGTCATCATTGACATCTAAAAGTATAATATTCCAGTTTTATATATTATTGATTCTTTTTTGTTTTTTATTTTCTACTCCTTTCTACCTAACTTAAGTGCAAATACAGGACCATCAATCTTAAACGCTGAAGTGGAAAAAGCCATACACCAAGCCAAAAACAACAAAGCCAGTGGACCAGCTCAAATATAGAGCGAATGGCTAAAATTACTCTCAAATGGCAATATAAAAGAACTCACTGTACTTTTCAATCAAATATATGATACCAGTGAAATTCCATCGGACTGGCTAAAATCGATCTTTATTCCTCTACCTAAGAAACCAAACGTTAAGAAATGTAGCGATTGTAGACTCATTAGTTTAATGAGCCATGCCGTTAAAATACTGTTGCATATTCTTCTAAACCGAATTAACAAGTGCGAAGAAATAATTAGTCAAGAGCAGTTCGGGTTCCGGAGATGCCTTGGAACTAGAGAAGCACTATTTTCTATGCAAACACTCCTTCAACGATGTTGGGAGGTAAGAAAACCCGTATATATGTGCTTCATTGATTTTGAAAAGGCATTTGATCGCGTTCAGCATACCAGACTAATTACCGCCTTGCAGAGCATCCAACTAGATGAGAAAGACATCAAACTTATTGCCAAACTTTACTGGAACCAAACAGCCATTATTAATACCAATAACAGAGAATCAAAGCCAATCAGTATTGAACGAGGCGTAAGACAAGGCTGTATACTATCTCCCACCCTCTTTAACGTGTATTCTGAGAATCTATTTAGGGAAGCTTTAAAAGATCAAAAAGGAATTATCATAGGAGGAGAAATAATTAACAATATACGGTACGCCGACGATACTGTGATTCTAGCTGAAAACATCGACGATCTGCAGGAGCTAATCAATAGAGTTGACATGGAATGCACAAATTGGGGACTGTGGATAAATATCGATAAAACTAAATACATGGTGACCAGTAAAGTGGATATCGGTGCAACCCAACTGATATTAAACCAACAACCGCTGCAGAGAGTTCAGAGATTCAAATACCTTGGATGTTGGATTACCCAAAATCTAGATCCATCCTTCGAAATTCGATGTAGAATTGAACAGGCAAGAAACTCATTTCAAAAATTCAAGCCTCCATTATCCAATAACTCATTAAATTTGGAAATCTGTGAAAAGTTTACAAGATGTTACGTGTGGTCTGTACTTTTGTATGGATGTGAAACTTGGACTTTAAACGCCGATATCATGAATAAAATCGAGGCGTTTGAGATGTGGTTGTATAGAAGGATACTAAAAATTCCATGGACTAGCAGAACTAGAAACGAAGAAGTTCTTCGAAGAATGGGACATCAACGAACTCTATTAAATATTATTAAGAGGCGTAAACTAGAATATCTTGGACATATAATCAGAGGACCAAGATATGAGTTCCTTCGGCTAATTCTCAACGGTAAAATCGAAGGAAAGAAATGGATAGGACGGAAGAAACTCTCTTGGTTAAGGAATTTGCAGCAGTGGACAGGTTTGACAGCGGACCAATTGCTACACGTAGCGCAAGACCGAGATCAGTATAAAAATATTATAAGCATGGTAGTCGCCGACGTTCCGTAGGGATATGGCACTCTAAGAAGATTTTCTACTCTTTTCTGTTTACTTTTCACTTGTCACTTGACCATATTAACTTCTCTCCAAAAGCATATTGTGACAGAGTGTTTGTTATTACATCAGCTTTTAAGGTTATGTTTTGTATTGTATGTTGTGTAAAGTGAGTTTAGTTTGTTCTAATAATTAGATAATCATTTAATGGTTTATGATGTCAAATATTAATAACTCTAATAGTCAGTCTCCTGTGAAAAGTAGAGGTACTGGGGTGACAAAATTAAAAGAAAAGAAAGCAAGAAGGGATGGATCACATTTTGTCACTTCCAAAGGTGTTTTGGTTGAAGAAAGGAAGACTGGGCCTGACTGTTTATGTAAGAAAAAATGCACAGATTTATTTTCCCCTGAAGAGAAAGCAGGTATTATTAAACTTGTATACAATGGTCAACCTAAGAATGAGTCAGGCACTTTTTTGACGGGCTTTATTATCAGATCCGATGTGACTAGACATAGGCCTAAAAATGAAGACCCTGAGCAAATACAATCATCTTTTAAGTATTTTTCATTACGAAACAACACAAAAGAGGAAGTTTGTAGAAAAGCATTTTTAAGTTTACATTCAATAAGTAATAAAGCATTACAACGTCTTACTAACTTAAAAAATAAAGGCGAGCTTCCATATGATAAAAGAGGGTTTCATGAAAATCACCCCAGAAAATCGAATGATATTGTTCAAAAAATCCAAGATCATATTAAATCATACTCACAGAAAACATCTCATTATTCATCAGACAGTTTTATATTTAGATGGAACCTTAAACGTAAAAAAAAATCTATGATATGTTTTTAGACAAATATCCTGAAATTTCGTCAAATGATGTCAAGTATGAATTCTTTTTAAAATACTATAATAAAAACTAACTTTGATTCAGCAGGCCTCAAGTTGACGTCTGTTCAGTCTGCGAAGAACTCTCTGTGAAAATGAAATCTTCTCTTAACCAAAATGCAAAGTTATCAGCTGCGGCTGATATTGTTATACATAAACGAAGAGCTAAAAAATTTTACTCTAAAATAAAATGTGTTCCAGAAATGTGCAATAACAGAACAGACATTATGGTAATTAGTTTTGACTTTATGCAAAATGCATTACCTGTGCAGGAAATGTTTTACCTGCGTAAACTATGGTTGTATGTCTTTAGTGTCCATAACCTAACAACTAATGAAGTAAAAATACCTCCTGAAGTAAAAGAGTTGCATGTTTTTAGTGACGCTTGAGGTGGTCAAAACCGTAACCACACCATTATAAGAATGTTCTTAGCACTAACAATGACAGGAAGATTTAACACAATTCACCATTATTTCCCAGTTCGCGGTCACAGTTTCTTACCCAGTGATCGCGACATTGCCACAGAAAAACGTGCTATTCGTAAACATGACCGTATTTTTACACCAGAACAATACAATAACATCATTCAAGAAGCTAAAGTAACAGCTACAAAATTTCTAGTAGTACCATTGGAACATGCAAATTTTCTTGATTTCAAACAATGGTGACCTTCAATATTCAAGAAAACTACAAAAAGCTAAGACAAGACACAAGATTTTAACATCAGCAAATTCAAGCACTTCCAGTATACTAGTGAGAAATATGGATATGTCAACGCTCGTTGAAAGCTGACAAACTCGTTGATGTCAGAAAGATTATGCATTACATACCAGAAAAACATAAACATTTCTACGAACAGATCCTAAGTTGGGACCAATTGATTCCAATGGAGGGGAATGATGAAAGTCTTATTAGTGATTTAAGTGACGATGAATAAACTGTATAACAGCATTTAAATGTAAATAAATAAGTTTATAATAACAAAATAGCGTTGATTTTTTACTTGACTTCTAAAAGGATAACATTCCAATAAGTAAAATAGTAATTAGTCAATAAATGTAAAACCTAATTGTTACATAAATACTTCTGCTATGTAATTTTAGTAAATTTTAATTGTTATTGTATTTTTTTTTTACTTTTTGTAAGCTTTTTGTAAATCCGCTTAATCATGAGATCTAATAAAAGTACAGGTACAATTTCTAATAACAACTTCCAATGTCTTTTAAAATGTAAGGAATATTGATCATTTTTATTGGTTATTGGTTGGCTTTATGAATTAAATTATTCAACAGTAAACAACCACAGTAAGTATATGTTTATAAACTGCATTTTCTTTATACTGAATTAAGCTCACATTTTTTTATAATTAAAAAACTCTAACGCTTACTCCTAATAGTTACACTTTCTGGTAATTCACTAGTATCTATTGTGCTGGCATGGCTTTTAGTTAAAAAAGTAATTAAGAGTTTTATGCTGTTATGCATTATTATGTAAGTTTGAAGTAAAGTTAAAAAAGCCAAATGTAAAGAACAGGCCCAAAACGCTAGATATTAGGAAGCTTTCCAACAATAATATTAAATAACAGATGCAGGAGAATTTAAATACCGAAATAACAAAAATCCTTAAAAATAACAATGAACCGCTGGAAAAGTGGAGTGAAATTAAAGAAGAGATTAGGACTTCAAGCAGTAAGTTTTTACTACCTGATAAGAGAAAAAAAGAAAGACTGGATGACTGCACAAATCCTTGACATGATGGAAGAGAGACGGATATATAAAACTAAAGATACTGCCAAATACCGTGAAACCCATAGACGAATTAGAGCTGAGATAAGAAAAACTAGAGAGAAATGGTTCTCGGAGAGATGCAAAGAAATCGAACAGTGCGAAAAGGTATACGGCTATCACAATATGCATAAGAAGATAAATGAACTCACAACAAAGAAAAGCTGCAATATTTTATCGAAAGGGCTGTGCGATGATAATGGAAATCTACAACTAGACCCCGACAAAATAGTTAGAATCTGGGAAACTTATGTGGAACAACTGTTTAATGATGACCGTCCTAGTGGGTATACACTGAGCAATGATGATACTGGCCCTTCTATTCTAAAATCAGAAGTGGAGAATGCTATAAAGGGTCTTAAAAATAACAAAAGACCAGGCAACGATAACGTATACGGGGAAGTATTGAAATTGCTGTGCGAAACAAACAGTCAATTTCTAGACTCACTCGTCAGACTCTTTAACAATATTTATAACAGCGGGGAGTTTCCTGAAGACTGGCTAGAGTCAACTTTTGTTGCCATACCGAAAAAATCAAAAGCAAAGTCTTGTGATCAACATCGGATGATAAGTCTAATTAACCACATTTCGAAGGCATACACCAAGGTTATTGACAACAGAATACGCAAAAAATGCGAGGATAACATTGGAGATTCGCAGTTTGGGTTTGAAGCATGAAGCAAATTTTCACCTCTAAAAGCCTCACCCTACCTCTCAAAATTCGACTTCTGAAATGTTATGTATTCCCGGTTTTGTTATATGGAATGGAGGCGTGGACAATGACCGCAACATTGATGAAAAAAGTAGAGGCCTTCGAAATGTGGGCTTACCGACGTATATTACGTATATCCTGGACTGAGCACGTGACCAACGAAGAGGTACTACGCCGGATAGGTAAAGAGAGAGAGAGGTAGGAGTAAGTATAAAGAAAAGAAAGTTGGAATACTTGGGTCACGTTATAAGACATAATAAATATAGAGTACTACAGCTGATCGTTCAAGGGAAAATAGACAGCAGAAGGGGTCCAGGGAGGAGAAGACACTCGTGGCTCCAAAACTTGCGGCAATGGTTCGGATAGTCATTTGCTGAACTATTCAGATCTGCCGTAAACAAAGTCAGAATAGCCATGTTGATTGCCAACGTTCGGAACGGACAAGGCACATGAAGAAGAAGAAGAATGCTGTTAAAAATAGTTAAAGAGATAAAACTTTTATTTTAATTTTCCAAAAGTAAAGGTTTTAGATTTTTATCCTTTTACATTTCACCGATTCAATTCTCCTTGTAGTGAACTGTCAAAATTTTTATTGAATATTATATAACTATTCGCAAATAAAAATGACACATTTATAAAAATATAAAAATATAAAAATATATATACCTATATATATATATATATATATATATATATATATATATATATATATATATAAAACATTTTTTTTTAATAAATTATCGATTGATCTATTTAGGGCAAATCAATCAAGCAGGTTTTACCTAATTAAAAACTGCATGAAAAATAACTAACAAAATATAAATATTAAATTAGAAATAAAAAATTAAAAGAATATTTGTCAATAAAAGATTCGAGTCACAACGATTGTCGAAATTTAACTCATAAATTATGTCATCCGAACAATATTGTCATCATCTGTTATACCAGACATTAAAAATAGATGACAAGGTGCTGAAATAGAATGCAAAAGAAAATAAACTAACAGAAATTGAAAATGCCCCAAAAAACTGGATGGATGAAAAGAAAACAGACAATGCAAACGAAGAGGAAAATGAGTCAAGATATATTCAAAATAATAAGAAAAATACAAAAAAGGGAAAGAGAATTAAGGGAACAACAAAAAACGTTGGAACACGGAATGTGAGGACGCTGAGGAAACAGGAAAAATGGAAGAACTAGCGACACAGTTAAAACAACAGGTGAAGAAAAACAGGGATATGGAGGAACGGCTTTTATGGTGATTAGGGAAATGAGACATACAGTTATGGAATTGAAACCCATAAGTTAAAGAATATCATACATAAGAGTAAACAGCAAACCGAACAAGTTCTCCATAATATTTTAATATAAAATAAAATTGCTTCAGAGAGGTTGCAGGTGAAAACTCAATACATGACAACAAACAATAATGGAGATATACTATGTAATTTAGCAGCGGCATTAAACATGGACATAAGTAGTACGAGATATAAACACAAAGACATACACAAAATATCGTTGATGAGACCAGGAAATCTGGAGGGAAATCAAATAGACCATGTACTGACTAAAAAAGACACACAAACAATCGATAAATAACGTTAGATCTCAAGAGGGGCCAACATCGATTCGGACGAATCGATGTTCGCCCCTCGAAGGCGAAAAGCACAGAGAAAATGGGACAGATCAATTGAAAGACAAAGGAGTAAAAAAAAGATTTTTACAAGAAGTAAATACAGAAATGTAGTTCAAAGAACAACAAATCCAGGAACAGTGAAAAAAATCAAATAAGAAATAAACAATGCAGCAGAAAAAGTGGTTAGGAAAACGCAAAATAAAAGAAGAAATAATTGGTTTGACGACGAGTGCAAATTAGCAGTGGAAGAAAAGAATAAAACAAGATTGAAATGGTTAAGAACAAGCAAAGAATAGGAACGAAAAAAATACAAAGATTAAAGCAAAAAGCAAAGAAATTATTTAAATAGAAAAAAAAATCAAAAAGTAGAAGAAATTATGAACGAGATAGAAACAGAAAATAGAAGACAATTCAAAACCATTATACCAATACTTAGGTAGCCGAAAACGGAGAGCTAATATACCTATAGAAACAGAAAAATGGCAGAAGTATTTCGAAAAAATATATCAACAAACGGATAGAGAAGATGAAAGAGAAACAATAACGAACACGGAACAAGATGAAGAAGAAGAAGAATTGACCTATAAAGAAGTGAAAGAGAAAATATGCAAACTTAAAAACGGGAAAACAGCGGGAGAAGACAGAATATGTGCAGAACTTATAAAATACGGTGGGGAGGCACTATACAGAAAGATTTATGAGCTAATACAGAATATATGAAGCAAAGAAATAATGCCCGAAGAAGGGAATTATACTGACAATCCCAAAACAAGGAGGCCATAAAATATGCAAAATCTACCGAGCAATTAATTTACTGAATGTAACATATACAGTAATGACAGATATAATTACAGACAGACTAACAATATATAGAGAATAAAGCATAGGCGAATACCAGTAATGTTTTAGAAAAGGAAGATCCACGATAGACGCTATACATTCGCTAAAACAAGTGATAGAGAAAACATACAAGTACGACGGAGAAACACATATACTTTTCCTAGAATTTAAATAGGCGTTTGACAAACTAAACAGAAGAAAAATGATCCAAGACTTATAAGAGAGTAATATACCAAATAAAAATAATAACAATCATAGAAATGACAATGCGAGATGCCCAAGCAACAATAGACACCGGAAGAGAAAGAACAGAAATAATAAAAATTAAAAATGGAGTAAGACAAGGAGATGCGCTTTCAACAGTACTATTTATTCTGTCACTAGACAAGATAACAAAAAAGCTGTCAAATGCATAAACTATAAACAAGAATGCAGTACAAATAAAAGGATATGCGGACGATATAACCATAGTAGCAACAGATAAAAGGGCATTAAAGAAGTCCTTCCAAGAAATAGAAAATGAAGCCAAACTGACAGGACTAAATAAATAAAAATAAAACAAAATACCTGAACGTAAACAAGAAAAAGAACACACAAATGACAGAACTGACAATAGATGCACACAAGAGGTTGAAACATTCAAATATTTGGGAGTACTAGTCAACAGAAGAAATGAAAGTGTATATATGAAAAGAAGAATTCAAGGGGGAAATACAGCGTTGTTTAGAGATAAGAAGATAAGTCGAAACACAAAAATGAAAATCTACAAAACAACCATAAGACCAATAGTAGTATATGCTGCAGAAAGATTTACATTAACAGCAAAAAAAGAAGAGCAATTGAAAGTTTTTGAGAGGAAGATTATGAGAAAAATACTGGAACCAAAGAGGGAAAACGAAGAGATAATGAATGAATCAAGAAATACAAGAATGGATGGGCCAAGAGAACATAGTTAGAGCAATAAAAGCACAAAAAATTAGATGATATGGACACATAATGAGAAGAGAAATCCGTTAAGAGTTATAACGGAATGGATTCCACCAGGTAAAAGAACCAGACAGGCCTAAACTGCGATGGAGACGACAAGTGAAAGAAGACTTAAGGAGTATCGAAATTAGAAATATAGAAAGGACAATCAAAGAGAGAGAAGAGAAGTCACACGTTTTCAGAAACTGTAACACCAAACACAGAATGGAATGTTCTCCCACACAAAAAGGATCTTCAAGTGGACACAGCTTCGGCTTGTTCGGGAGCATATAGCTTATGCATATTTATTTAGCATATTCTATATATATATATATATATATATATATATATATATATATATATATATATATATATATTGTTATGGATCAGTTTATCGATCAAAACTAGAATAAAGAGTTTTTTTTTTATTATTTTAATATATAGCGGGCATATAAGTTAAAATACAACCCTGTACTTATTTGTAATCGTTAGCATAAGAAAAGACATTGTTTCCGTGACGGACTAGTTTTTCCTTGAAGGACTAAGTGAATAGTGAAAGGACAATGGAATTCGTGTAATTATATATTTAAGGAATAAACTTTGTAATTGTATTTTGCGGTGGGCATTTTTCGAAAGTAAATAAGAATTAGATTTAGATATGAGATAACAAGAATTTGGAAGCTTATTTCGGTTGAAAAAGGCAAAATTGTTAATGGTTTCTGAAAAGTAATTTGAGTGAAATTAGTTTATTTGTTTTAAATATTATGTTGGAAATTTTCTGAATCGAAAATTAGTGGGAAAGATGAATGCTTATGATTGGTTAAAAAGGAATGATGGGGGATGAGAGAGTTTGAGAAGGTTGTCTGGGGAGATTGAAAAGATTATTATGTTACCGGCAGACCAGAAGAGAAGACGTGTTTTTTTGTGTAGTCAATCGGAGTAAGAGTGTTTTTCGTTCGTTAGTGAAAAAGGTGGAAGCTGAGAGCAGATCAAAAACGAGAAGATTAATACCTCTTTTGAGTCTGCATAGTCCACGAGATCTAATTGAGAAAGAAAGGAGAATTTGTGAATAAAGAGTACCGGTCAAAAGAGGCTTGGGCTTGTGTTTTCGGAGGAGTAGTTTGCTGGTATGCGGTTTGGATCGATGCTGGGAACGGGAAAGATTTGATGGTAGCCGGACATAATCAATCAAGGAAGGAACTGTGGTTTGATCGAGAGGAGACATCATTGGTGTAAAAAAAATAAAGGTCAGTCAAATAATTTGAATGAAAGAAAACTTTAAGACAGTCTAAAGATAAAATCAAATATAAGCATACGAACCAAGATTCCAAGTTTTAAAGAGTTATTTTTTTGTGAATAAATTATATTTTTTATATGGTAAATTTTTTAGTAGATATTATTATAAAACAGATCAATAGATAGTTTGTTAATTAAAATTAAATTTAGAGAATAGGAATTTGTTGGGAAAGATAATTGCCCACAAAAAGTTATTTATTAACATTCACCGTATTGCTTATTAAAAATAAATAATAATTTGTGTGCATATTTATGTTGTTTTAATGTAGTTCCGTTTCCTGTCCTATCCCGATTATGAGCAACTAGAAGATACTGAACCCACTAGAAGAGATATATAAAGTAAACTGATTAAAGTAAAATTAAAAAGGCACCCTGAGAATTTTTAATAGTAATTGAATTGTATGACTCTGCATAAATTAGTGAACTAATTAATTAAATAATTGGATTAATTAAATTAGTCTTAATCAATAATAAAACATCATAAAGCAGATCACAACAATATATATATATATATATATATATATATATATATAAAGAGTATGATTTTAATTTAAATAAAATATTTTAGTTCAGTTAACGTGACGTGCGTTACTTAGAGGGAAGGGGTAGGCAGGGTCAAAAATTTTCAAAAATTGCGTTACGTATTACTTGAACGCCCTCAAAGGGAATTAGTTATCAATTAAACGCAGCTGAGATGTGGACCTACAAAAGCATACTAAAAACAAGTTAAGTAGACAAAGTAATCAATCACCATATATCAGTATCAAAAATAGCCGTGATGATTACCAACCTCCTAACCTAAAAGAGGATATATCTACAAGAAAATAACAAATCAGATGACCAACCCAAACTGAGTCTCGGGGACTAAGCAAAGAAACTAAAATAAAAACTTTTTATAACAAATCGCAGTGACAACATTTTCTAACTTAAACTTCCAAATATTCTTGGATTTTTTTACATGGCTGTTCATCGACAAATGTGTCCGTGTATACCTTCAGACGAGGCCATAATTAAATGAAGGTGGAGGGAAAAATGTATCATTTGTCAACATCATTGTCAGTTTTGTCGTTTTAGTTAAAAAATAGGCATTCTGAACATTTCGCCCAAATAAAAAATCATACTTCGAATAGCGTACAAAAGACTACGGCATGAAAAAATAATAAACGAGATGTAAAAGATTTGTGTTAATGTTCATCGGGATTTTCAATTACTAAAGTGTGGTAATAGCTTAAATTTTTTGAGAGGCTGTAAACTACTGTCTCAGATTTAATTATTTTAACTTATAATAAGTGGCTACTAATCATTTTGTAATATCTAGTATGCAGTATGCTTGATGCGGCTAATTTTAAATGAGTTTAAATCAATTTTTTTCACATTATAAATATACCATGATTCATATTTTACATAATTGCGGAGATTACTCTTCTTCTTTTTTAAGGACAACAAACCACAAGCAAGTCTTGCAGTTTTTAAGTCGTTTGTGGATTTTGTAGAACACGTTGGATTTATTGGATGAATATATACGTTGAATCGGTGAGATGGTAACAATTTAGCAGGTAAATTAAATAAATTACTGAGTAGGCAATCAACACTGCAACAATAACTAACACGATAGGCACATAATTTAATACAAGTTGCATCTTTAATGGATAAGCATAAATTTTGAAGATTTTTGTTAGGTGTTCAGTGGATGAAAATACGGACATAAATATTCTTCTAATTTTAAAATCGGTCATGTGATTTCTGAAAGTAGTTATGAAAATATTTTTTAATATATCTGTCTATATTATATCACCACAGAGTCGAGATTTGTAAAATTTTATAATTTGCGTATATGCCAAAAAGCAATTATCCTTACCTGAAAACTGTTCAAATACTGTTTAACAAAAGCAAAACAACACAATTTTTATTCACTGGTAATAATAACAGTGATTTATTATAAGAGGTTTGAGGTCATTTATCACATCGTTAATAGATACACAAAACTTTCAAAATATCTAAAATATTAATAAGATACAAATAAATATTAAATTAAAACAAACCTAATAAACATACTCCATTTTATTACAACTGACCTCTACTGTATAAATAATATTTCGGTGGAGCGGCATGCTGATTTTTTCGTAAAAAAGGTATTAACTGCCCATGGCTCGGAAAATCTAACGTACGTCCCCTACAACACAGGTCCACATTGCGTCACAATGCCATGTAAAAATAGTCACAGCATACATTTTAGTACAGCGTGCATTATGTCGAGAAATGAATTCGCACACAGATTTTTCAATCCGACCGATATTTTGGCGTAAATACAAATAAATAAAAAATATTCGTAAATATACATGTGTGTATAATATGTGTAAAATGATGTTTAAAAATTAAGTGTCAAATTTGAAAGTCACTATTAGCAACGAAGAGCTTTTTGTTCAATGAAAATTTTGAGGTAAAAAGGTTGATTTGTGAATTGTCCAGTTTTACAATCCACCAATCCTAATTTTGCACGTGATAGTTGCCCTTAACTTTATTGAATATGTCTAACTTATCGAAAAAGTTTATTGCCAATATTTTTGACACTATGCCAATGGCAGGACACTAGGCCATTGACTCTGTCATTTTATAAAGAAACTAAGACGTTTAAAGTTGTTTTATATTGTCAAATTGACGTCTAAACATGATAAATTCGAAGAGTGTTACCAAACAGAGCCTTGTTTTGTATCTACTCTAAATCAGCTGTAAAACTATCCATTTTAGTAAATTTTTTAGTAAATCAACTATAAAACTATCCATTTTAGTAATATTTTATTATTATTGTTTTTTCTGAACAAAATAAATCCAAAAAACAATGTTTAGTCCGGTAAAATAAGGATGCAACCTCGGAATGAAAGATAATAAGCTGAAAATTTGCATACGTCTTTATTTTGATGGTATAAAACTTACCTCAAAAGTCTCATATAATCACGTGTCCGCGACTTAAGATATTTAAGGTCAAAGGTCACGAAAATGAGTTTTCTGCAAATATCTCGTTTCCCTTACCCTTTATGACATTTAAGGTGGTAAGAAAAATTGTAGAATGGAAAATTCTCTTTAATTTTTGTCGCAAGTACTTTTATGTACCTTCAACCCTTCTTAAGATAGAGCGCAAAGAGTGGGGGACCGCTTACCTGTGTATACGGTAACGCGAAGTCAGCCAGTAGGATTCAATAAATAATAAGTTATATAGTTAATTATTTACTTAAAATACTATTATTATCATTAAATTTTTATTATTTATTATTTAATAAACTATATTTATAGATATTAATTATAAAATATATATTTTTTATATAATATTTATTTTATTTTTAACAAACATACAATATTAAATGAAATATTTCAAATGAACTTTAATGTTATTTTTAACAGCTGTATATACGATAAATTAAGGTCAAGTGCAGAATTCAACAATAATCATTTTTATATTTAATTAAATACTGAAAAAATCATATTTATTATTTTTTTAAATTATATATTTATTTATTAATCCAATAATCGATTTATTAAAGTTACAAATATAATATATATTCTTTTATTATGTATGGTTAATATTTTTGTATTAATTTTCTTTTTCTTCTTCTTCTTCTTCTTCCTCTGACTGCTCAATATCGGATTCATCATCATCATTCTCGTTTATTAAAGTATCAGAATAAAAATATTCAAGAATATCAGGTGCATATTCACTTTCTTCATTGAAATCATCTGAAGTTGATGAAGGGTTTAGACATGATTGTCCATTACACTGCCCACAAATTAAAGTACATTGCAATCCTGATTTCCTGCATCCGCAATTAGAACCACAACCTTTCTTGCAATTGCAAAATATTGTATTCAGCAGTTCTTCTGGTGCTGGCGGTAATAATGTTGTTATTGGTTCCAGAAATTCATTTTGCATTACCCAGCCGAATTCTTGGGGTTCTAAATCATTTCCCAACCAAATTTGGGTCTGATAATAGACACGAATGATATGCTGACGAGCTGCTGCACTTGAAGGTGATAGACTTGATAACTGCACTGGTTTGTTGAGTCTTGTTGATTTGATGAACTGGGTGTATCGAAAAGAGTCTATATCGTCTTCTGATGTTGGAGCATTATACGCTGCTAAGAAAATACGTACTCCATTTTCAAATAATTCTTGTATTAACTTGTTACAAATATATATTAACTTGTTACAAATAAAACACAAATCAGCCATTGCAATTAAAAATATACACTCAAAATTATACGTCTGTCGATGCTAAGATGTCGTTTTCAACTGAACGATAAAATAAGTTTTATTCGGTAAAGAAATACTAACGCAGAGAAATAGCTCTACCCTACCATTCCCATCATCAAGTGAAATATCCCTCCACCGCTATTGTGCGTATATACATAGAAGTACCAAACTCATTCGCCACGGTGTGTAGAAAGTCATATTAAAAAAAACCGGTGAGGTCATATATAACAAAGAAGCATCTGCTACAGCTTCGCAGAAACAGCAAACGCCGTACAAGAGATTTGTATTTCGAGATATAATATTCGTAGTAATTTATTTAATATTGTATGTTTGTTAAAAATAAAATTAATATTATATAAAAAATATATATTTTGTAATTAATATCTATAAATATAGTTTATTAAATAATAAATAATAAAAATTTAATGATAATAATAGTATTTTAAGTGAATAATTAACTATATAACTTATTATTTATTGAATCCTACTGGCTGACTTCGCGTTACCGTATACACAGGTAAGCGGTCCCCCACTCTTTGCGCTCTATCTTAAGAAGGGTTGAAGGTACATAAAAGTACTTGAGACAAAAATTGAAGAGAATTTTCCATTCTACAATTTTTCTTACCACCTTAAATGTCATAAAGTGTAAGGGAAACGAGATATTTGCAGAAAACTCATTTTCGTGACCTTTGACCTTTAATATCTTAAGTCGCGGACACGTGATTATATGAGACTTTTGAGGTAAGTTTTATACCATCAAAATAACGACGTATGCAAATTTTCAGCTTATTATCTTTCATTCCGAGGTTCGCCCCCCTTTTTGCCTTATTTTACTGGATTAGTTAAAAAAATCGAAAAATAAAAAGATTATGCAATTTCCGTCTAAATTGTTTATAAAAGTTTATGTGTTAAAAATTTACTGAGATATAAGCGTTAAAAATTAGATATTTTTTTATTTTTCTTTTACTTTCCTTTGAAAACATATTCTTTGGTATTTTTATATGAAATAATCCTTTTTTTATGCAATACATAATTGAAGGGCCACGAGAAAGAATGATCAGTCACATTTTGTTCATTTTGTACAAATCGAATTTTAAAGTCGTTTATTTTAGTTTAGGAAAATTAAATAAAACATTTTTAATTATCAGTTAATTAGTATACCTAAGACTTTTTAATACGCAAATGAAAGAAAAATGGTTTGCTGATTCTATATGTGCTTGAGATCTTTAATTTTTTAATTAAGGAACTGGACTCTGATCTATTTTGCGCGTTAAATTTCGATTAGTGGATCGTCGAAAAATTCCACATCACTACCTCCATTCGTACCGGCATGGAAACTAGTCTTTGGTAAAAGGAATGCGCTTCAGGGTTTGTCAGGAATTAAGTTGGGTGCAATAAATCATGCCACTTAGCAGTCTTGATAGGCAGAGGTTCATTATACAGCTTCTTTAATCGAACAGGTTCCAATTTTCTCTTACGTGCCTGATTTTTCGAGGGAACTGCCATGGCTGTAAGATATAGGCCAACATAGTGATCTTTGTGTAATATAAAACGTAGGTGTTTTTTTTCAATTCTTAGAATCCTGGTAGGCCTGGTTGCGGTAGGACATTTTGGTATTTTGGACAGTCGTCCGGTATTTCCGTATAAGATTTAGAATTCACAAGACTCATGTCCTTATCACATTCTAGGTAAGAGTGTCCATAAATAGGAAATATCATTTTCACTAGGTCGAATCGGTTAAGCCTTTGCACTACGTACTACGTACTACGCAGTAATTAAGGTAAAATTTTTGTATTGACCGCCGCACGAATTACAAAAAATTATTAGATGGCTTATGTTTGAGTCCAAAATATGCAAACGAAAGTGTTCCAACATCGAACAGACATCATCGGCACCCTTTCGGGCAACACTTTCGTCGTACGTATAAAACACGAAGTTGCATTCAACAGAACATGAATATTTAATGATATGAAGTTGAGTTGGCAACGATAGTAAACATCAGATGTTGAGATGTTGGGAGGTTTTTTTGGTAATGTATCGTTATGGCTTCCATTGTCTCGTTTTTACGTGATTATTTTTTATATATTTTTTTTTTTCATGGAGTAAAATTGCTTACTTTCCCGTAAATGGATCGTCTTCACACGCACTAGTGTCTGCAATATTGTTGTCAATGATTGTTTGTTATTTTCATCAATGCAGTTCTTAATCGCAAGAGCTACATGTTTCTTTAGGTGGGTAGCCGAATGATATATTGAAATTACTCACAAATATCTCATGAAATATAGTGTACCCTATTTTATTTTTATTGTGTGACTCATTATACATTCGATGAAGTTTGGCTGTATTAAGTTCTGCAGTAACATGCAAAGAATAATGAGATTTCCTTCCTTCCAGGGACTGTATAAAGCTCATTATCATTGTTCTTGTTTCATCGGCCAACTTATTATGTCTGTTTTTATAACCCCCGTCCATCTTCTTTAGTGTCGCCAAATACAAGTAAATAAATTTTTTTTATGGTTTGAACACGGCGATTAGTGATGTCCTGTAAAGACAAAAATGCTTTATAGCAAACAACAGTATCTTCTAACGAGCAACTCACATTTACCCGAACTCTATAACTATAGGAAAATTGATTAAAACTTGCGTCAGCTTCAGGATTTCGGCTTCTCCGTCTACCAACAGGTATAACCGTGACAAGACCTGAAAATGTTTGTTTTGAGCATTGTAGTCCCCTAACTCATTAAAATGAGCAATTAATCGTTGCCTTTTGTTTAAAGGGATGACTTAAAAACAGTTGTAACGAATACACTTGCAGTCTTCCCCGACCTCGTGAGTGGTGGCACGTAATTTTTTCATTACATCACTCATTTTGCCGGTTTTCTCCGTTTTTTAACCCTAACGTGGCTTATTATTTTCTTTAAATGTATCACTACCACTAAGATCACTTGACATTGTAAATTTACTCAAAAACAAATTAGTGAAAACTGCGAAACAACAGCAGTTCGCTTAGCGATAACAGAATAGAGCTGATGATGGTATAGACAGACAACAACGACAATCTACGTTTAGTTAGAAGGTCGTCGGAACTTGATCGTTATTAGCCGTCAGCGCGAGGAACGTGATCGTTATTTTCCGTTAGCCAATATTTAAATCTGATCGTTCTTTCCCGTGGCCCTTCAATTGTAATGCACAAAAATATTGGTATTTAAAGAACGATTTCCGAAGTGGAAATCTGCGTTTTTAAAGTAGTTGCATGGTTATTGAAAAAAGTGGAATTCTTCCGAAATAATACATAATTGATCTAAGAGTAATTTAATGTTAAAAATAAAATTATTTAGCTAAAATTTAAAATCAGATTATACATTTGATTTATCTTTAAAGTAAAGTTAAAATATTTTTAAATGCAATATCTACTTCTTTTGCAACTATTTGTCTATAGAGTTTTTTTCAGAGTCAATATTCTTTGAGCTATTTATGGTTGAAAACAGGGAATTTTCGATAAAAATAGTCAAGTTCATGAATAACTCACAGAATATGGCTTTAATCAAAAATGTATGTAAACAAAAATGAACTTTGAAGTTTGGCCCTGAATGAGCCACCGAAAGTCGAGTTTATTTTGATCTCAACAAATTTGCAAATTTTATGCAGTAATTATTAACAGTTTATTTGTAAGTGACAATTATATGAAATACTAGTAAGTGAACATATCATATTAGTTTTGATTAATATTAATATAACGTGATAAACCAGTTTTTGGTTGATTTGTAATTTAACAATTATTATCAATAAGATATGACTCAAAAACATTATTTGAGTTTTATTACCTGTTTGATTACTAGTCAGGACCGTATTATTTTTGAACACGTATCTCGTGTTAAAATCAAAAATGGAACCTAATATTCAGAGTCTCTCTAACACACCACATGTATCGCAATTACAGACAAATACTAATAAAACCTATTAATTAGCAACTTGTACACAATTTCCTTCAAAACATTAAGTAATTGTCTTCAGCGCTTTAGAAAATACGCTACTGCAAGATTACTTAATTCCTTTGGGTAACCTAATTCATCCCAAAAATATTATATTTTCCTCATGACTAATTAATAATCGGATTTGCATGTACCTTGTAAACAAACAAATCGTGGACGAAATCATGCAAAACCATGAACAAATAAAAATTCAAAAGAATATTGTACAAGCTAGAAGACTAATTTCACCAGCGGAACGTATTGTTTTCTCAAACGTATGTCCAACAAAACCACACAGTCTGTTAGTTGATTATCTACTAAGTACTGGACTTAATATAGCCTCTCCTGTCACTTTTTTAAAAATCAGTTCCACTCTTCCCGAATATAATCATATTTTGAGTTTCAGAAGACACATATACGTCAGTCCCCATAATATCTCTGTGTCCGACTTATTCATCTTAGACTTCGATAATACAACATATCGAATATTCTTATCTCAAGAAACTATGGCCTGTTATAACTGCAAAAAGTCTGGACATATAGCCACCAACTGTCCCGATAAACTAATTGATTCTAATAACAGTCAATCTACTACTTTTTCCTCGCTTGACATCATGCCTCATGAATGCAGCTACATTCATATCAAACGAACAAATTTCCATCCACGAAAAATCAACAAATAATCTGAGCAATCCTAACATTGCTAATGGTCAAGAAGAAGTTAACACCATGGAAAGCTCCAAAGTAATTTAGCCGAAACGTAGTACCAATGATGTTCTTACGTCTCCAGAAACAAGTCATACAGAAAAACCATTTGCTGTACCTACATCCAAAACTAAAGTCAAGAAGGTTAAAAGCAACGAGGAGCATACATCCATAAAATCAACAAAATCATATGACCTTAAGCCTGCTAAAGATTTTATCCAACATCATTCACCCACATTTGTTCTCAAGTTTGACCAAATGAATCTACTTCTAAGCAATGTTATCGGCGTGCAAGATCCTTTTAACATAATTCAAGAGTTTACTTCTGTCCATTTGTGAGTAGTCCATAAGCTAACTTAATTTCATCCGCAATTAGAAGATAGATCAATCAAACGTTGTATCACCTTCTTAAGAAAGAAAATCCTCCGAGACTTGGGTAACGACACCTCTAAACCCGAGGGCGAGTCATCTTAGGTTAGCCCGTAAATTTATATTTCCGTATATAACATAATTCACTAAACTATTGCAATGGAATATAGATGGATTTTTCCATCGACTTCCAACCTTACAAAAACTTATTTGTGAATTCTCTACCGAAATAAGTTGTCTCCAAGAAACAAATTTAAACCCGCAAAAAACCGTAATTCCAAATATTTTAACATTTTTAGAAAAGAATGAGTACATGACAATAATTACTCTTCAGGTGGAGTCATGATACTTGTCAACAAATCATTTTATATGTAAAATTTACCTTCCATCTAGTTCCTCAGCTACATATGAAGATTTAAAAAGCCTTATCGAACAGATACCCTCTGTTTATTTGGAGTTCTAAGCGTACTGATCACAGAGGAAAACTTCTAGAAAAAGTAATGCAGGATCTTCAATTAAATTTCCTAAATGATAGGTCACCTCCAAGATTTAACATCTGCACTGGAGAATCGTCCGTGATAGATTTAAGCTTGTGTGATCCAGGTCTATATCCACGTCTCTCTTGGACTGTTCTCGAGTATACTCGAGATGGTAGTGACCATCACCCTATTATCATTGAGAATCTCTCGGGTCAGCCTTTCCCAATATCTTTCTTGTCCAAATGGAATATAAATTCGGCTAAGTGGATCGATTTTGAAAATTATATAAGGCTTTATAGGAAAAAATTATACAAGGTTTTGGAGAATCTCATACTGAATGATAATATAAATGATTCTTTAGGTACTTTTAATAGTGTCATCTTGCAGAGTGCGGAGCTCTTCATCGGCAAAACAAAGCCCATGTGTAACGAAACAGTACATGCCAGCAGAACATCTTTTAATAGATTTAAGAAGCATAAAAAACTCGAAAATAAAATAAACTAAAAAAATTGAAAGCTAGAGCTCAACGTTTAATAAATCAAACAAAAAAATCCAGTTGGGCCCAATATGTCTCTAGCATTAACAGCTCCACTTCTGTAAGAGAAGTATTGAAGAAAATACGTAAAATTTCTGGCATAGGAGTCATCCCCAATATCTAGTCTCAAAATAGGTAATCAAATTGTCACATCCCCAAACTAAACAACTCACTTAACGATCTAAAAGAAACAAGTCCTGGGCCTGACGATATCTCAACTATTTTCTTAAAACACCTACCCACATCTACTGTAAATTACATGCTTCAAGTATGTAACTTCATCTGACAACGACACCAGTACCCATCGGTTTGGTCATCTATCATCCTCCCATTTCTCAAAAGCCAAAAATCTCGTCTAGATCCCGATTCCTATAGACCGATAAGCCTAACTTGTGCAATTGACAAGCGACTAGAAAAGATTATTAACTCAAGGCTGAGTTGGCATCTAGAAAATTCGAACTTACTTATAAACGAAGAAAATGGTTTTCGAGAAAACCGATCCGGGATAGACAAAATATTAGACCTGGAAAGTAATGTTCACGAATCTCTGGTAACCAAACTGCATTGTATCGCAGAATTTTTTGCCTTAAGAAAACCATTTAATACATGTTGGAGATTCAACATTTTAAAAAACTTACAGTCTTGGAATATTCGTGAAAATTGCCTTCATTATATGAATATAATTTTCTTTCTGAAAACAGATCTGTTCGTGTAAGAGTTAACAACTAAAATCCACAAGGAAACTAAGTTCCTGTAGCTGGCTGTATACCATGTATCACAAAAAATTTAAGTAAAAATCCTTTATAAAAGGTATATAAATTTTGAGCCACTAAATATCAGGGTAAAAACCCGTTAAAATTTATCATTTACAATTTGGTTTACATTATTTGGTATTATATTTTAAGATGTTAAAGTTACCAGTGGATATGATAACATGGCGACGTATGACTCCACATGAAGTTGCTGGTCCTGAGACGAAGTGTCTACGAGGACTTGATGATAGCAACTGATGTACACATGTACACCTAGACACTGATGATGGAACATGGTTTCCGAAAACGTTTTGTCTTCATGCCATAGCCCGTTTGGGTTTCTTAATTTATATACCTTTTATAAAGGATTTTTACTTAAATTTTTTTAGTTAACAACTACTATTCCGAAAAGCAGGAAGAAAACCCTCAAGGCTCAATTATTAGCTCTACACTCTTCTTAATCGCCATTAATGACATAATTAAAAACCTCAAAAAACCTCTAAAAGCACGTTTATATGCTTGGTGGTTTATGTAAAAGGCAAAGATATTAACCCATTAGCGCTCAGTGGCAACTTTAGTTGCCAGTGACTTTCAACACCCGTAAAATCTCTTGTGTATTGTGTGTGACCTATTTTTAAGTGGTATATAATTTTTAGCGTGTCCACATGTATTTATAACCTACAAATTTGCTTGTAAACTTGATAGGTACTCGTTAGTATTTATTTCAATATTAGAGTTTTGCAGCAACCAAACTTAGTCCTAAAAAATGTAAGTATTTTTTAGTTAATTTATAATATTTTGTGTTCATACTCAATTCATTTTAAACCAAAGGTTTATTATATATACTGATCTAAGAAAATTAACTGTTCATTGAATTATAACATAATTATGGTACCCTAAATTCACGTGGCAACTTTAGTTGCCACTGAGCACTAGAATGATTTATTTTTTTCTTTTAGGTCTAAAGATAATACGTTTAGCGTAGATGAAATTATGTAAGCTTGTGAAGAAAATTACGGATCAAGTTTTTTTAGAAGAATCAGGTCTGTAGAAATAGTTCCTCCTATAGAATCTGCTGAAGCTGATACAGACGAAGATTCAGATTTATCAGATGACGAAACTGAAGGAAATCCAAATCATTTACCAGGTAGAATCCTCAGATCAGAAGCGATTGTTGAGTTGGATGAGGAAATTGTTGAGAATCATTCAAACAGTACAGTAAATATCTGTTTGGATGAAAAAAATATTGATTTGTCACAGCCAGGTACTTCAAAACCTATTGGAAATAAAAAGCGAAAATAATTGCATCTTCAAACAGTGTTTGGTCTCAAAATAAAGAAAACAGTTGGAATTTACCTGCCGTTACTATACCCTCTGGACCATCGACTATGGAATTTTTAAAAAACTCAGTAAATTCTCCACTTCAAGCTTTCAAATGCTTTTTTACTGATACTCTAATTGAACATATCATTACACAAACTAATCTTTATGCCGGACAAAAGGGAGTGCATAGTTTAAATGTAAGTTATGATGAAATTTCTGTCTTCTTGGGAATAATCTTATTATCTGGTTACCACCAACTGCCGAGTAAGCGGATGTATTGGCAAAATGAACCTGACTGCAAGGTAGCTATAGTTGCAGAAGCAATGCGAAGACGTCGATTTGAGGATATATTACGGTATCTCCATCTAAATCATAACTCGCAGATAAACACTGACAGGTTTTACAAGGTCCGCCCTCTGTTTGATTATCTAAATAATTCATTCAAGCAAGTACCAGTTGGAAATTCAGTTGCTATAGATGAGAGCATAGTCCCGTATTATGGACGTCATCCTACAAAACAATTTATACGGGGCAAACCTATTCGTTTTGGGTTTAAATTGTGGGTTTTAGAAAGCCTTAATGGATTTGTGTCTCATGCTGAACCATACTGCGGTGCACATACAAAGCTTCCTGATACGGGACTCGGACAAGGAGGAAATGTAGTACTAGGACTTGCTGAATATGCCACGTGCATTTCCATACTAATTATGTCTTCATCGATGTTATCAAGGAACCTCGTTCTGGGTCTTCCTCTTCTCTGACCAATAGGTCTATCAAGGAGCGTTTTTCTAGCTGGGTCATTTTTTTACGATATCAGGTTCCTGGTATATTCTCTAAAGTTCGAAGTTTTATCGTCTTCTCCACACTCCATTGTCATTTACTGCTCCATAGATTCGCCTTACTACTTTTCTTTCGAAACATCCTAACATGTTTTCATTATTTTTTGTTAGAGTCCAGGTCTCTGAACCATATGTTAAGACTGGGCGTATTATTGTTTTGTAGAGTTTTATTTTTGTATTCCTCGATATAATTGTGAATTTAAGGAGGAGATTGAGCCCAAAATAGCATCTCTAGGCCGTGCAAATTCTGCAGTTTATCTGTGCGGTAGTATTATTTTCAGTGTTAAGGAGCGCTCTCAGGTATACAAAATCGTTTACTTCTTCGATGACGTGGGTTATTAAACCCATTTTTGTAGCTGATTCTTTTCTCTCTCGTACAGCGTTTTCCATTGTCCCAACAATATTGATATCATCAGCATAGGCCAGGATATCAGTCGTAATCCATTATCGCTACTGATGTTGTGTAGGCTATGCTTTCCTATCGTGGGCATGAAAACTCGCTCTCGTCCTATTCTTGCATGATAAATAATAAATGTCTGAAATGACGTTTTAAACGAAGTGTCAAATTTGAAATTTATTATTACAGAGGAAAAGTTAGTTGCTTCATAGATTTTTTATAAAAAAGAAGATTCAGTTGTTAATTATCTTGTTCGTAACAATTATTCTTACGACTGTTGTTACATATGTTACAATTTAACAAAACCTTGTTGTAATTTCATAATGTGGTAGTATGGACAACTTGAAGAAGTTAATAAGAGGAAACTCGCTTGTCGCAATTGGTACTTTTAAGTACGTCAGAATATTTTACAATAACAGACTAAATAAAAATTATTAATAAACATGTGACCAATAAAATCAGTGTTACTTAAAAATATCTAAATTTAATGCGCGATAAGGATTAACGAAGATTGCTGCAACCTTTTTAGTTTTATAGGTATGTTATCTTTTTGTGACTAACAAAACTTAAAGAAATTTACCTTTCTATTGTACAAAAACCATTTTCTCGTGCTAGATTCATGATTGGTATTTATGTTTTTGGGAGTCTTGGGTATTGGTATATGATACATTCTGGTACTTGATTGGAAGCATGCAATGTCTTGAAAAGGAGTCTATTTATTGTTCTACCTTAAAAGGAGTTTTGTTCACATGCGAATTTTAAATTGAATGGATGCCTTTCATTTCTTTTGAAGCTATCATAGTCTTAAACTACATCACTCGAACTAGATAACTTGTTTCTGATTATGGCGCGTACAAAATTTTTCAGAGCGACCGATACTTTATGTAAATACATACGTTTGTATACGAATTGTCAAATTTGAAAGTTGACATAAATCCGTTATCTATCAATCCCTTAATACATATTCTCATAGTTGTTGGTTGTTGAAAAATGTGTTCATATATAAAAAATTATCTTAAATATTTAATTTGATGCTGACAAAACGCACATTAATAAAATTACATTTCCCATGTGTCAACCCCGTAAGGTAGGCAACCCATAAGACACTTTTTTCATTCATAATGTTTCATTCAAAAAATCATTCCAGTTCTTGTTAATTCATCCATTAGTATTGTTTTTTAGAATATATTTTTGGGAATAAACCACAAATCTAACTAAACTGAAACATGGATATTAAAGATATAAATGTAGAAGATATATATATATATATATATATATATATATATATATATATATATATATATATATAAGTGGGTAAATTATATATTTATTGGAAGCACTGGAAATATAAATTCATGTGAAAATTCCTAAACAACCATACCTTTGAGCAAGTCAAAGAATTCACATATTTTGGATCGCTAGTAAACTCAACAAACACGACAAGCGACGAAATAAAAAGAAGCATAGCAATAGCAAACAGAACTGTTCACGGTATCCAGAAACATTTAAAAAATAAAAATATAAAACGTGCAGTAAAGCTCAATATATACAAGACCTTAAAAAGACCGGTTTTGATATATGGGGCTGAAGCGTCGACCTTATCTCAAAATGATGAAAGACTTCTTGGTATTTGTGAGAGAAAAATTTTTAGAAAAATTTTTGGGGCCGTAAATGAAAATGGGCTATGGCGTCGAAGATACAACTATATCAGTTATACACCGATCAAGATATTGTGAAATTCGTTTTAAAGTGCAGAGACTTAGATGGGCTGGACACACTGCTAGGATGTCAGATGACAAATACACGAAGAGATTAATATTTTCAAAACCAGAGGACACAAGAAGTAGAATACAACCACGAAGGAGATGGGAGCAGATGCTGGATACTAAAGTTAATACTCAACAAAAAGATCGAGGGAAAAGGAGGGATTGGTAGGAAGAAATAGTCAAATCGTCATGGAAGCTACCCACGCCTAATTTGGACACGGTGCTCAAAGAAGAAGAATGTAATAAGAGTTGGTCTTAACCATGAAGTATATATCTATCTAATTAGTCGTTTCTTCATTACTGAGTGTCGTGATCTCCTACCATACGAGCAACTAACTTTTTACATCGGCTTCTATCCTGAACTGCTCTCACGGACTCATATAATGTCTTGCCACTGTCTTTCTGTACTTGATCTGTCCATCGAGTCAGTGAGTGTTCTCTGACTCTGCGTCCTTTAACATTTCACGAAATTATAGGTCATTCAAGATTACCATTACTTCTTGCAATATGCCTGCGAGACAAATATAGGAGAGTGAGTCTGAATGTTAAGCTCTTGGAGCATTGAGTGATTTGTTCTGTGCTCTGTCCATGAGATCCGAAGTATTCTTCTCCAGCGCCACATCTCGAAGACATAAATTCTTTTCCTGTTGTCCGATTTCGTTGTCCATGTTCTGGGCAGGTAACTGAATATAGAAAAATTAAGACACGTACCAATCTCATTTTGGTGTTCTTCAAAAAGACATTTTTCATAGTTTTGATAATAGATTCATAGCGCTTTTGGCCATTCCTATTCTCCTAGGTATTTAGGTTTTACAAGATCCTGCATTACTTACGTAGGATCCTAGATAATTGAACCCGTTAACCATTTCAATTCATTATTTAGAGCTGCTGTAAATAAAGTCACGATAGCGAATATGGTAGCCAATATGATACCAACGATCGATAACGGTCATGGAACAAGAAGAAGAACCATTTCAAACTAGTCCAAGGCTCCGTTTGTTTGCAGTGAGTTTGAATTATCAACTATCATAATTTTTGATTTGTGTTTATTGATTTTTGAGACCACAGCTTCGGTTTCCTCTAGCTGTAGCAAGCTAGACATTATTTATTAGTTCTCGTTATTAAAGTTGTCTGCATACCTAAGGTTTGAGATCTTTTTACATGAAGTATATGAAACTTATATATACTGAACTCAGAGTAGTCACTAACTTATCAGCCACACTTACTTAATCACCCCCAATGGGATTGCTACCTACTGTAGAACAGACAAAAAATGTTAACACGATACACGCTTACTTATCTCAAGAACTCTTCATACTGCCAAGCTTAATAGACAAAATTACAATATTTAATATATACAAAACACCAAACGCAATATGGCTACCAGAAGTGCTTCCTTCATTCCCGCATCCATCAATATATACATAAGATTTCAATAGTCATCACACTGCAAGGGGCTATAACCAACGCAGCCTTCAAGGCAAACAAGTAATTGAATGGGCAGAGCTCAAATGCGGAGCACCTTTCCCAGATGCAAAAAGCCTACATTTTTTTCCGCTAGATGGAAAAAGGCTACAACCCAGTTCTAACATTATTTATATCCACCAAAGACGACCATAACCATGCCACCAGATAAGTTCTTGATAATTTCCCAAAATCGTAGTAACAACTATGGGAATTACTATTCCCATTATAAACTCAATTCCTCTGCCTACATGGAACTTTCGTAAGACAAACTGGGATAATTATCAACCCCAATTGGTGAACGATATCAGACATATTGAATCTAAGGTAGAAAACTACGTAAGATTTGCCAAACTTATAATTAGCTGTGCTGAAAAACTCATTCCACGCGGCCTAACCAAATCCTACATTCCATGGTGGACTGAAGAATATAAAGACCAGTATGATCAATACGAGCAAACCAGAGACCCAGAAGTAGGTGAACAACTTCTAGAGTCTCTGAATTCTGCAAGAACCACCAGGTAAAGTGAAATTCTCGAAAACCTTAACTTCACGCATAGCATCGCACTACCTGGAACCTACTCAGAAAACTAGAAACAGGCCCTAACATCTCGACAACTAACTCTTTATCACCAAACCCATAATATATAGCGAAACGCATTGCCCAACTCTCCAAACCAGCCGTAGAAAAAGTTCATAAAAGAGAAGTACGATACAAGCTTAAAAAGATCAAAACTGCATATCAGCAAAGCCTGACAATGAGGTAAAATAGAGACCGAGGAACTTAACACACTAGACTTAATTAAGTTTCGAAAGGAGCTACTAGATTTCTTCAACTAGATGACGCAAAATGGAGCAACCAGAAGGAAGCAAAAGCGCCCTAAACTATCCAAACAAAGCAAAGTCATCGCAATCTGCAAACAAGGCAGAGGCACTTCAATACTGGAGAGTTACAGATCAATCATCCTTTTAAGTGTCTGCTATAAGATCTGATCTAGACTTTTACAATCTGTCAGCGGAAAGATTTTCGTAGAACAACCTATATTTATGCCAGAAAGGAACTACAGTGATCAAGTTCTTTCATTAACAACATTTATTGAACATGGCTTCCAAAAATGGCAGTAGCTTTCATTGATCTTACTTGCGCTTACGACATGTTTTGTAAAGGTTTACTACTTAAATTGTACCAGATGGTACCATGCAAATCATTTAATAACCTAGTAAATCAATTGCAGTGCGACAGATTATTTCAAATGAGCGTTAATGGGAAAACTAGTAAATTCAAAAGTTTACTGAATGGTTCAGCCCAAGGTTCGGTTCCATCGCCGCTCTTGTTCAACATTTCACCTGACGCTCCCATTACAATCTCACGCAAATTTATTTATGCAGATGACAAGGCTTTAGATATACATACATACATATAGAAAGAAACATCGAGAACGCCCAAGCTATTCTAGAAGGCGACCTAAATATTAACATATATTTTAAACAACGGGGCCTTCAAAGAAATCCTACAAAGACAGAAAATACTGCTTTCCATTTAAATGGCCGCGAAGTAAACCACACACTAAACATAGAAAGCGAAGGAATTATTCTAAAACATAACTAAAACTCAAAATATCTGGGTGTAATACTAGATCATACTCTAACTTTCAAGCAATACTTACATAAAACTGCTAAAGTAAAAACTCGTAACAACATCATTCACAAGCTTGCAAACACTTCTTGGAGAGCCAATGCAGACCCAATCCGGACAAGCGCTCTTGCATTAGTCTATTCAACAGCCGAATATTGTGCTCCAGTCTGGCTAAACAGTCACCACACTAACGTTCTAGATGCACAATTTAATCAAACCATGAGATTTATTACGAGGACCATAAAGAGTACGCCAACTCAATGGCTTCCGGTTTTAAGCAACATGGCACCACCCAAAACATGACGGTTAGCTGCCCTTAACGCTCAATACCAGAAATGTCAAAAGAGATCGATCAGCTAAACCAAGGTCAACTGCGGCTAAGACCCGCCAACAAGAACAGCTAATAATCTTCCAAACAATCTCACAATATATCAGCATATTTACGCGAATTGAACACAGCAGTGAACAACGCACACCTAATAGATATTCCCACAGTCAAACCCAACGGTTTCTCTCTTCCGCCCCGAGAATGGTGTAATCTGGACCGAAACAGAGTAGGTCATGGAGTATGCAATAAATCGCTTGACCAGTGGCGCATTGCAGACAGCCCACTATGTGACACATGGAATATTGCTGAACAAACAGTCACTAAATGATCCTTTGGAATCTACAAAAATATGAGTGATAAAAGTGTGAAGGTGCTCCGAAAAAGGTGGATGATGTTCCGACACAAAAACAGTACATTAAATTACACAAAGGACATGAACGAGTTACTTTACATCATAATGGACTAAATAATTAATAAAGGCGATTTGGATATATAATGGAAGAGAGTCCCCTTCAAAAACAATGCTATGCAGATTACGCCATTCTCATAGCAGAAACCGAAAACCTGTATCTGCAGCATATACTCTATAATATAAAAAAAACGTTCCATAATTTCAATATGAGCAACTCCATCAAAAAGACAACAGACAAATGATCCTGATGAAAGAGACCTGATCGAAGAGATCAACCTGATCAACAACAAAGAATAATAAGAAAATATGGTGAGAAAACGCAGGCGGTTTTAAAAGGTTACAGTTGACAGGATGTCAAAAGAAAGATGTCAAGGATGTCAAAGACAAAGAGACCAGTTGGCAGACAACCAAAACTATTATAACGTGAGTTATAGCTGAACGTCACGAGAAGATCTCAAAAGAAGGCTAAACATAATTAATCAAACAGGATGTAATGCTATTGAAGAAAAATAAAAGGAGCGATTCAATATTATATAAATTATCTGTGTATATACTTTATTTAAAAGCTTTTTAAAATGGATCATAACTTTTTAAAACAGTTATATTCAGACTGTTATAGAAATGGTTAAAAACGGCGATCAGTCAAAGCCTGAACGATATCCTAGTTTACTAGATTTAGTAACGGAGATAATGTTTGCCAATCTTCATTATAAAAAAATGATTCCGTTCTTACTCTTACATTATACATTTTCGTTAAAAATATTTTACTCCTGTGACAAATTACATGGAAAAATATTAGTGAGGAGATGGCCACAATTGTAATTCTGCTAGTTCTCCCCTAAGCCAATCGTTCTAGCTCATTCACTACCTAACCTACATGGATGAATTAGCATGCTAGGGTTAACTATTTTTTTTTATAGCTTCTTAAAATAATAAATTGCAATCAAAATTGATAGATTAGATAAGTTTCTAATAATGATTTTTTTTCAAGCTTATCCAAGTTTGTTTCACGCAAATTGGTACTAGGGTCGAACATACAGACTATCGATCCTATGGCTCTACAGCACAACTCGAGCCCTGGCCTTCTTCAGCAAAACTCTCCATCCATTACGGTCTGTGCCATTTTCCTCCATAATCAACTGCCAAGGAAATTTCTGGAGTCCTCATCCACATCATCCTCCCATCGCTTTCTCAGTCTTCCAATGGGTCTCTTCCCCTACACTCTTCCTTTCAACAGTTTTTTTGGAAGCCTGTTTTCTTCTATCCTAAATACATGGTCTGCCCATTAAAGACATTCAATATTCTTTTTAAATTGGTTGTTACTTTTCTATATATTTTGTTCTTTCTTCATTTCTATTTTTTTACAATTTGCAGTTGCATTGCTATTGACTGTTAGATTGCTTGCTCAATTTACAGCTTCAAAATATTCTACTGCGTCAATAACGTCAATAACATATTTTACTTTTTAGTAACATTTATGAAAATCTGACAAAAATATTTAATCAAGAATCTTGACATCATTATCGAATTCTTAAGTCTCATTCAGTCCATTGCCACATAATAAACATATATTTTTAAAATCGTATTTAAATATTGTAAACAAAAATGTTATCAATATTTGGGATAATTTTTGAAAATAAATTATTAACGAAATAGTAAATATTGTACAAAGTATTGAGTCAATCTATTCGTATAATCAAATCAATAATCAAAACACTACATATTTATGTTATTAATATATTGCTTCTTTAAAATTAGCTAAAGCTAAGTCTTGATTTGAATCTTAATTCCTACTCAAGTTAAATAGAAAATCACAGTGTCAAAACAGCATATTGAAGAAGATGTTACAATATGGCAAATAATAATTAACCAACAAATCTAACGACCCTTTTCAAAACAATTTTAATATCTAAATACCATAATTATTACTCATATCTATTTTTTATATCGTCAAAAGAACCAAAAATAAAACTGTATAGGTTTTATCTAGCTGCAATTGATGAACTGGAGACCCTCTGGTGCGTCAAGGTCCCTACGTTCAAAAATCATCTGGAAAATTTCTTGCTTCAATGTTTTACGATTGCCAAGGAGTAATCATTATTGATCTTCTGGATAATGGTAGAAAAATCTGAATTACTATTCCATGTTACTGACCACTCTACTGAAAAAATTAATTATTTTGGCAAACTTTTTTTGAGGAATTGAGTTTAGTACAAAGGTTTATACTTTTTATAAAAACAAAGGCCTAAAAATCGTTTTTGTGTTATTTTAGCTAGTTATAAATGCAACCAAAAATGTTTGTGTTATTTCAACTGTTTACTATTTTTATTAGGAATATTTTATTTTATAGTTTATAGTTTATTTACTTAGTAAGCAACGGTAATAAAACGGAGATTAATACGGTCGCCAAAAAGGCCAAAAAACTGACAGATAACCAGTTGAGTTAACGGAGACAGTAACACCGATGATGACTGAAATAACAAACGAAGAAGTGGCTCAAGCAATTCAAAAAATAAATAAAGGAAAAGCAGTTGGGCCAGATGATATTCCTGGAGAAGTGTGGAAAGCATTAGGAGAGACAGGGACAAATTGGTTAACAAGTCTATTTAATAGAATTATGGAAGTTGGACAAATGCCAGACGAATGGAGAAGCAGTGTATTAGTACCTGTCTACAAAAACAAGGGAGATGTACAACAATGTACAAACTTCACACCATGAAAATATGGGAGAGTAATTGACAGACAGATACGTGAAGAAACTGAAATATCCGATAATCAGTTTAGCTTTATGCAAGGCAGATCAACAACAGACGCAATATTCATTATAAGGCAGTTCATGGAAAAATACAGAAATAAAGAAACAAACGCTCAAATGGTATTTATTTATCTTGAAAAAGAATATGATAGAGTTCCTCGGGAGATCCTGTGGTGGACACTCAATAAGAAAGGAGTCCCCGGTAAATATGTAAAGATTGTGAGAGACATGTATGAGGGAGTAACAACTAGTGTTAGAACAGGTGCGAGAGAGACTGATAAATTTCATGTGAATGTAGGATTGCACCAAGGCTCGATGCTTAGTCCTTATTTATTCTCATTAGTTCTGGATCAAATAACAGCGAAACTACAGGGTAATATTCCGTGGTGCTTAATGTATGCTGATGATGTAGTGTAAGTAGGAAATAGTAAAAGCGACTTAGAACAAAAATTGGAACAGTGGAGATAAGCTCTTGAGGAAAAAGGTTTAAAACTTAGTAGGAAAAAAACAATATTTGGAATATTCATTTAAAGATGAAGTTAGTACAAATAGAAGGATGTATTTGAATGGTGAAGTGAGTGTGAAAAGTGATCGGTGTTACAGAGTAATGGGGGAATAAATGGAGATGCATGCAGTAGAATTAGAGTTGGATGGATGAAGTGGAAGAAAGCGCGTGGTGTGTTGCGTGACAGAAAACTTCCAATGAAGCTGAAGGGAAAATTCTATAAAACAGCCATAAGACCAGCTATAATGTACGGAACTGAATGTTGGGCAGTTAAAAAGAAAGAGGAACAACCAATGCATGTGGCATAAATAAGAGTGCTTAGATTGATGAGTGGAGTGACAAAAAAAGGATAAAATTAGGAATAAGTATATTAGGGGAAGTCTATTTATCAAAAATCGGTACGGCGTAGAAAAAAATGTTTCAAATAAAAAATATGGCTTGGATAATTTTGAACAAAAATGTTTATTAGCACTTTTTGTGTAGAATGAAGCGTTCTCTCAGAACCAGCGCTTGAAGCGACCGTCGATTTTGACTGTTAGTCACGTGCACGAAATAAATGTTCAATAAAACTTGTATCAGCTCGACGTTTAAAGCTAAAACGTAAAGAGTGCAGTTTTTGTATTTTGCCGCGAATAAACTCAGTTTTTATAAAGGTGTTAAATGAACGTGGCACGATTTTTGCCATTTTTTATGATTCTCATGAGATCAATACAATATCTCATTTTTATTGATTGGCCACTATAAAGTTTCGATTACTAGAGCCTAACCTTCAAAACCTATAGCATGAAATTTTAGTTTTGAGTTTTGGCAACAAATGTGAGGCATTTGAAATATGCTTAAAAAACGTTATGACATAAAATTTCATATAACAAACAATCTAAAACGTTTAAAACTTTTGTTTTTCAATTAAATTAGTTCGTTTTTTAAAAGAACCAAACTTTTGCTATATCCTAAACCGTGTTCTTCGAGGCATTTTCCATAACGTGCAATCGTTTTAAATGTAAAGCATTAAATTCTGCGTTTTTTATTCATATTTCAAATGCCTCATCTTTGTTGCACAACTCAAAATTGAAATTTTATGTCGTATGTTTTAAAGATTGATCTCTGGGAATGGGAATTTTACTACGATTGGTCAATGAAAGTGATCAATTTTATTGATCTCATGAGAATCATAAAAAATGGCAAAAATTGCGCCACGTTTATTTATTTAACACCTTTATAAAAACTAAGCTTATTCGAGGCAAAAAAACTGCGTACGAAACCTGCCCTCTACCTTTAAAACGCATCTTGATTTTTGTAGATAGGACACTGTGATCAAAAGATATCGATTTTTTACCGAGTGGAGACAAATTTTATTTAACATTGATTTCGCGCGCGAAACCTACATTGAAAATTGCCGGTCGCTTCAAGCGTTGTTTCTGAGAGAATGATTCATTCTACACAAAAAGTGCTAAATATTCTTGTTCAAAATTATCCCAGCTACATTTTTTATTTGAAACATTTTTCTCTACGGCGTAAAGATTTTTGATAAATCGATTTTTTTGCGTTTTTACCCCCCTTCTACGAGGGGGGTTTTAGGGAGAAGCCCGGGGGTAAAAGTGGTAAACTTTTTTGCATCTTTTTGGGTTCCTAAAATTAATATTCTCAACAAATTCAGCTTGTTCGTATGATTTATAGGGGTCAACTCTCTGACGACTGGTCTACAAAGAAAAAATTAAACAGTAAAAATTTATACATTAAAACAGTATAACAAATCACAAAAAGTAACAAAATATCACATATTTAGATTAATTAGACTCTTAAGTTGCCTTTTGAAAACATTAATGTTTGGATAGAATGGATCCAATAGGAGGTCATTGCAAGAGCTGAGCATTCTCGACAAGGGAAGATGACGAGCATAATCAGTCCTATGAAAAGGAGTATAAAAGAGTGCAGTGTGTATAAACGAAATCATTCTGTAATTGAAGAAGAAGCATATGCTTGCGTTAAAGCATTAAAAAATGGATACATTATCTGATAGAAAGGCAATTCAAACTAATCACAGATCAAAAATCAGTTTCATGTTTCAATACAAACCATACAAGTAAAATCAAAAATAAAAGAATTATGCGTTGGTGTTTGGAGCTTTCTTATTTTAAATATGATATTATTTATCATCCAGGAAAGACTAATGATACAGCTGATGCACTATCAAGAACATGCAATAATATAAATAATACAAACAATCAATTACATTTAGATTTATCGCATCCTGGGATTACTTGTATGTCCCATTTTATAAAAATTCGAAATTTACCTTATTCTACAGATGAAATTAAACAAGTAATTACCTCTTGTCCAATCTGTGCAGAAATTAAAACCAGATTTTATAAGAAAGAAGATGATAAACATTTAATCAAATCGACAGAAGGTCCAATACCTAGTTCTTCTAGAAATTTTTATATGCTTACAATCATTGACGAATTGTCAAGATTTCCATGTGCCTTTCCATGCATAGATACACCTAGTCAGACAGTAATTAAATGTTTAAATCAACTATTTTGTTTATATAGAATTTCGGCATATATACATTCTGACAGGGGAACTAGCTTTACTTCACAAGAATTAATTAATTATTTACACTCTAAAGGAATATCTACAAGTAGAACAACATCATTAACCTTGAAGGAAATGGTCAAGTTGAAAAATACAATGGAGTTATATGGAAAACTGTTCTACCAGATGCTCTGCACTCTATATGAAGTTTGCTGTGTACAGCAACCAATTGTACACCCCATGAATGTTTGTTTACTTATTTATGACTTCATGGCTTAAAGATTCGGACAAAGTACTACTAAGAAAATTTGTATGAAGAAGTAAGTTTAATCCCTAGTTGAAGAGGTTGATATTTTAGAAGCCAACTCAGATTATGCCTTAATACAGTATCCAAATGGAAGGAAGAGTAAAAAATTATTGAATCAATGATAAAGATGAAGATGAAAGTTGAAATAATACACTAGAGAATTCCACTAGTGAATTAATACCAGATGAGACAGAAAATTTACCTGTTCAAGAACCGAATCAAGTACCTAATGATATCATCAATCATCAATCATGAACCTAGATTGGAAAATTCCTAGATTTTCAATCTAGCCGTAAATCAGCTAGAATCAAAAATAAACCTAGATATTTGCAAGATTTTGTTCAAAAATAGGACCGGGTAAATGTAGTATCATTTAGTGTTAATTTTATTGTTGTGACAGTGCTCTTAATGTTGTGACAGTTGTCAGTATTCAAGTTTTATGCAAATAAAAGCCTAATTCTGCAAAAAGGTACTTTACTACAAGTAAGTAATTATATATTTTTTGTAATATAATTTATACAATTAAAAACTAAATAGTTGTTATCCAACTCCTCTATAATCAACAGCTGATTTTATAGCTCTTGTAACTGCTTCAAATATTAAATTCTTCTGGTGAGTTGTTCGTTTACTATGAAATAAATCTGCTCACAATCCAAATCCTTTTTTAAATATACAAATTAATCAATATTATATAATTAATTATTGCTCCATATGCATGTGTAGTAGCTTTTGCATACTATTTGCAATAATAATTTGGTAATATCAAGTTATGTCATATACTGTCATATACTTCATGAATTTTGCCTTGCATAATGAGTTGTAATAATGCAAATTTTTATCCTCCATCACATGTTTAACCCTCCGTTACTTGCGCAGGGTGTTGTGAACACCCCAATCCTATAAAGCAGTTAATATTTTTTATGTAGTAATACCATTGTTGTGCCGTGCGCCTATGTAGCTGCATATTTTCTTCGTCTCTACCACCTGGCAGAATCTGATCAGAGTACTGTGAGTCGTTGTATCGTAAGCACGCGAACACCCCGCGAGTAGTAAAGTTACATTTTGTTCAGCAATATTTATTTTTTGCTGGTAAGTATATTTATTTGTTTTACACTTGCATGTAAGTCTGAACATGTATTGTGTCTATATAATATTTTCAATATTAACTTTTAGGAAAAATGCGCTGATGAATGTATAAGTGATGATTAAATACCATCAGAAGAAGAATCTATCTGAATATATCTGAAACTAATAGTGAGCATGAAGTTATGACTGAATCTTCTAGTGACAATGATTTGACAAGTGATGAAGAACAAGAAAGAGACGTAAATTATGTTTACCTTGGGAAAGACAAAGTTACTAAATGGTCAAGGGAGAAGAGTCGTAAGCAGGTGAGAACTAGAAGCCATAATCTAATTTCCCATCTACCAAGAACAATAAATGTAGCCAGAAACTGTAAGTCCGTCATTGAATGTTTTAATTTGTTTATAACTGAAGACATACTCAAAGAAGTTAGAGAAAGTACCAATATATTTACCAATAAACTCTCCGCCAATTACAAACGTAAGAGAAACTGCAAAGAAACCAATGATATAGACATTCATGCTTTAGTTGGGTTACTAATATTATCTGGAATATGGAAATCCAGCCATAGGAATATGAAAGATTTGTGGGATATTTCAAGGCTTGGAATTCAAACGTTTTATAAAACTATGAGTTACGATCGTTTTTATTTTCTCATAAAATGTCTAAGGTTTGACAATATAAATACCTGTGAAGAAAGAGTATTGCTTGACAAGTTTGCTCCCATTAGAAGTATTTATAATCAGTTCAACAATAATTGCCTCGCAAATTATTCACTTGGTGAATGATGAACAACTTTTGAATTTTAGGGGTCAATGCTCTTTTCGACAGTATCTACCAAACAAGCTGTCACGGTATAGCCATAAGTTTTTCGCTATGTGTGATTCCAAGACATTTTATACCTTACAATTTGAACCTTATATTGGAAAGCAGCCAGATGACCCTTTTCAAGTTAGCTATTATAAGCCCATTGATATTGTGCAGCGTTTGTGTAGTACACTCTTCGGTTCAGGAAGAAACATCACACTGGACAACTGGTATACCAGCATACCATTAGCAGAAACATTACTGTCTCAACAATTATAAAAAATAAAATAAAATAAAAATGTAATCTTATTGTCAACTATGCACATTAATGTGGTTGATGTTTCTCCAAATGTGAATAAGCCTGAAATATTATTTTATAATAAGACCAAGAGTGGGGTTGATAGTGTAGACCAAAAATGCCAGACATATAATGTCAAGAACTTCTTATAGTTGGCCCTTGAGGATATTTTATCATTTGCTAAATACAGCTGCAATTAATTCCATCTTTTATTTCTCTAACAATCCTACTAAAACAATTCAGATTGGAGTTTCTAGAAGATTATGGATTTACTATGGTGCAACCGCAGATGGAATTTAGGTCACAAGTAAAATCTCTTCCAAACTCTCTGAAACGAGTCCTAGGTAATGCAACAACAACCAGTGACAATATGCCTATAAAAAAGGCATGATGCACTATATGTCCATGAGCAAAAGACATTAAATGTAAGAGTTGTTGCATAAATTGCAATAAAAATATGTGCCTAAGCCATATGAACACAATATGTGATGTATGCTACTGAGGCCAGTGAATTTATTCTGTTTGTTTATTGTTCTTTATATACAATAAAAAAAAATTTTGATTTCACCTTTTTTACTTTATTTTTTATTTTTTTTTTATTTCTTTCTCAGTTATGGGCAAATTTATTCCTAAAATCTATGTTTATAAAATTCAACGACTACATATGTAGAATGTAATATTTGTTGAAATAAATAGTTTTATTTTGTGACAAATTGTTAACATTATATACCTGAAATATAAAAATTATTTGGGTTTTATTACTTTAAACAAAAAGTAAGATAAAATAATAGGGTGCTGCAGACACACCGCAAGTTGACACATTCCTGAAATAGGCACAATTCACAGAGGGTTATGTTCTCAAGTCTTCATCTTTTGATAATAAATATTATTTTTGGTTAATTTTGTATCAATCTAATTACTTGATCAATGTTTGTTTATTCCACATCGATTAAGATGTAATCCTTTAATGTTTACATCTCCCTTCCATAAAGAAAAGTAAAATAAGAAGCAGCAAAGGCATTCTTAGGTCTAGCTTTATTTTAATTATTTTATTATTTGCCAAAATTTAAATTAATCATGTGGCACAATGATACTATGAGCAAAGAATATAGACGCTTATAGAAGAGCAGTTCAAATGGGCGATTTGGTTACGGTTTATAATTTAAAAGAGGGTGGCTGCATAAACTCACAGCGTGGTGCCGTGGCCGTCGGCTTAAAACTATCATGAAAATTTCATAATGAAATATGTAGTTAGGGGGAAGTGGGAAAGGTGTACGAACGGGTAACTTTGCATCTACGCCTAAACAAATTTCGATGCCATTGATTTGCAAACTGTCTTTTTTTTTGT